>NW_004955525.1:893885-894948 GCF_000276665.1 Chinchilla lanigera | reverse complement strand
AACCACTAGCCAGAGCAATTAGACAGGAGAGAGAAATAAAAGGAATAAGGATAGGAAAGGAAGAAGTAAAACTATCACTCTTTGCAGATGACATGATACATTACATGGAAGACCCCGAAAACTCCACAAGAAGACTCCATGAAAGAATCAACAAATTCAGCAGTGTAGCTGGAGACAAAGTCAACACCCAGAAATCGATAGCATTCCTATACACAAAGAATAAACAGACAGAGAGAGAAATTAAGGAGCCATACATGTCACAATAACATCCAAGAAACTGAAATATTTAGGAATAAATCTAACAAAAGTAAAAGATCTCTTCAATGAAAACTACAGTACTCTGAAAAAAGAGACTGAAGATAATTTCAGTAAATGGAAATATATTCCTTGCTTATGGATAGGAAGAACCAATATTGTGAAAATGATCGTACTCCCAAAACTGCTGTATAAATTCAACACAATTCTGATTAAACTACCATTAGCATAACTCAAAGATCTTGAGAAAACCTGCGTTAAATTCATCTGGAAAGAAAAGAGACCCTGAATAGAAAAGCAATCCTGGGCAACAAGGATAAGTGAGGTGGAATCACAATCCCTGACCTGAAATTATACTACAAAGCTACTGTTTTAAATTTAACCTGGTACTGGCTAAAAAACAGACATGAGGATCAATGGAACAGACTGGACGAAACAGCCACAACCAAATCCACACTCAGCCACCTAATCTTTGTTAAAGGGCTCAAACAAACTCACTGGAAGAACGATGGCCTCTTTAATAAATGGTGCTGGAAAAAATGGCTTGCTACCTGCCAAAGACTGAAAATACACCCAAGCATATCACCATGCACCAAGCTCAAGTCAAAATGGTTCACAGATCTCAATATTAAAACAGAAACACTAAATATATTGGAAGAGAAAGTAGGTAAAAACCTTGAAGACATGGGGGTAGGCAGAGAGCTCATGAACAAAAACCAAATTGCACGTGAAACACTTGAAAGAATCAACAACTGGGATCTCATCCTACTGAAAAGTTTCTGCACATCTAAAGAAATCACCAGCAAAG
>NW_004955525.1:890947-892137 GCF_000276665.1 Chinchilla lanigera | reverse complement strand
CAGCTAGCAACCGTGAAAGAAAAGATCTTGTAAAATCAACAAGGATCCAGGAAAAGTCAATTCAACAGCTGCAAGATTAGGCAAACAGCAATAATGTATGACTTGTAGGAGTCAATGAAACAGCAGGAGTCAACACAACTGACATAAAATGATTATTTGCAGATATAGTAGCACACAATTTCCCAAGCATGGAAACACAACCTGATATACAGGTAAATGAGGCATATGGAATTCCAACCAACCACAACCAAAATAAAACTACACCCAGACATAGAATAGTCAAGCTCCTAGATCTCCAGGAAAAGAACAGAATATTAAAAGCTGCTAGAGAAAAGAAACAGATTACCTATAAAGGAAAGCCCATCAGAACCACAGCAGACTTCTCAGCACAAACCATCCAATCGAGGAGAGCTTGAGGTGAAATATTACAGGCCCTGAGACAGAACAGCTTCCAACCAAGACTGATGTACCCTGCCAAACAATCCCTCAATTTCAATGGAGGAATAAAATATTTTCATCACAAAGAACAACTGAAGAACTTCATGACTGCCAAGCCAGAATTAAAAAGAGTAGTAAAAGATATGCTAGACAGAGAAAAACCTGACTGCAATTTCAAAAACAACAGGAGAAATGAAACGTCAAGAAAAGCAAGCAAGTAAACAGGTAGAAAAATTAGGACACCAGCACAAGTAAATAACAGGACAATGATAAATCAATACATATCACTTATAACTATAAATGTAAATGGCCTCAATTCTCCAGTCAAAAGAAACAGACTGGCAGAGTGGATTGAAAAACAAAATGCAACAATATGCTGTATACAGGAAACACATGTCTCTCAAAAGGATATCCATAGACTAAAAATCAAACGATAGAAAGCAATCCTCCATGCAACAGGAACCCAGAAAAAAGCAGGAATACCTATTCTGTTTACAGACAATGTAAACTTCAAAACCGAAAACAATCAAAAGAGATAAAGAAGGTCACTACATACCAGTCAGGGAAAAACTGCAAGAGGATGAGATAACAATCATAAACATCTATGCACCAAATATTGGAGCTCCAAATTATATAAGACAAATCTTAACAGGCATGAAAACCCATATAATTAATAACACTACTGAAACAGGGGACCTCAACACCCCTTTCTCACAAAGAGATAGGTCAAGTGGACAAAAAATCAGCAAGAA
>NW_004955525.1:872996-887371 GCF_000276665.1 Chinchilla lanigera | reverse complement strand
GATCAGCATTGCATGTCTATATCTGTTTTCATGAGAAACCACTTTGAAGATATCAATATGTAATACAACAAGCATTGTTAATTCCCTACCACTTTGTTTGTAACTCCATACTGTCTGTACTGTTCCTTTGCTATTTTGTAAAATATTGCCTGTCTGTTAATGTTTTCCTCCTTTTATTTAAAAAAAATTAACAATGAATTATATTAACAGTGAGGTTTTTTTCTCCATCTTTCACTGGAGTTCTTTCATGAACATTATTGACATTAGCTTAATTTTTCCGTTTTATTTGGGCCCATTGCCTCAACTCATCCTAGGTGCTTTCTTAATTCTTGTTTCTTACTATTCAAGAAGCTATTTACACAACCGCAGTATCAACATTAGGAATTTAAGTATTATAATGTTACTCTATATGATTAATCTGGTTTTATTTCCAGTAGAACCAGCTATAATAAACAAGGTATAAGTAATACATCTATTTTTTCCAAGAATTGTTTTCTCTCTAGTTAAAAGAAGTATCATTCGAAAAATCGATGTAGTTTTGTAATAGAAGTAAGTTTAACAAAGTAAGGTCATGCTAATATATTCATACTCTAAAATATTTTAAAATTAATTTAGACATTAGTTACATCAATGAGTATTATATGCGAAATTCTCCACAAGCCAACCATCAATTTAAAATAATAACTTCCTGTTTGGGGAATTTTGATTTAATTTCAAAGAGGTGAAAAAAGTAATATTCTTCTCCCAGAGTCTCACTTATAAATTTTCAACTTGTTTCTTTTTCTATCTTATTATTTAAACAGAATTTTTCTGTAATTCTCAGATACCTCCTATGCTTTTGTATCACTTCACTCTTATTTATGCAATTCCCCTCATCTCAAATATCCTTAATTCCAATCTACACCTCTATAAAGCAATCACCCTTTGAGGGACTGTTCAAATTCTACACGATTAATAATCCCAGCATCCTTGTTCTGTCAGTCCTAAGAAATTCTTTATTTAGTATTACCTAGCCTATGCAGCTCTTCAAAAGACATAATGAAATGACCTGAGTCAAGCAATTCACTAAATTGTGCAGCACTATAATTGTGAACTACTATTGTGAGAATTCAAATATACTTGCATAATATCTGAATGAAAGCAATTTTCCAGAACTATGTAATATATTCTTAATTTGTAAGCACTAAAAGGAAATCCCACAAAGTTTACATTTATAGCTTACAATTTGCTTATTCTGAAAATCTGAGTACAAGTATGTATTATAATGTATCATGTGCTTTTATTCATTGCAAATGGGAAAAAAAGGAAAATCAAGAAGAGAAACACATTTTATGCTGTTATAAGTGGATGAAAATTAGCTTCCCACTCTGTTTCTAAAAGTCCTACATAATATATAATTGTTTCTATTTTTCTTTGTATTTAATCATGATATAAAGTAAATTATGAACTATATAAGGGCAGCATACAATATACTCAGGTTCTTTAAGGATTGTTCAAAATATTCTCAGAGTAAAAGATAGGTAAAATATAATGAAAATTATTAAAATATAAGAAACAGAATTCATAGGCTCACCATATTATTAATTCATATCATATTCAAGCAAATAATTTTGAACATTTAAAATTTCTTCTGTTCTTTCAAGTTTATATAAATGTAAATGAGGGATATTATTATTATTATTAACTTCTGACATTAAGCAATACACTTCAGGTACATGTAAATATGATTAAGGGTTACACAGGGTAAATTTTGTTACACAATTATAGCATAAAAATAAGCTACAGGGAAAATGTGACAGGTTCTGTTTTTTGTTCATGTAAATGTGTTCTACTACAAAAAAGAACAAAGCTTGGGCAAAAACACATGTACAATACTTGTGATTTTATTAGACAAAGCATAAACTCCATGGAATATTTTTTAAAACTCTTCTCTGAAAATGCTAATTTAGAATTCTGTAAGGAAAAGAAAGTGTGCATGTTTGCATCTGTCACAGAAATTTAACAGTTTGCCTCCTCATTTATGCATCACAAGACAATAAAGCCATCAGTGATGTTTATTTCTAGTCAAAAGAAAAAAACATCTTATTCAGGGACCTAGAGCATAATAAAATATAGACACATAGTAAATGCTGTGGCTTATTTAACTGGCATATGGCACTGGCACTGTGCCTTCACTAGCATACCTCCCCCTCACGGATGTACATGTGATTGAGTAGCCACATTGCCTTATTCCTTAATTATTTCTGTTCTCCACACGGACCTGAACTGAAAAGGAAAGCCACATAACTAGGGATGTTCACGGAGAGTTAGACTGCCATTTATTGAATACTGACATGTCAGATCTCAATAAATTACCAGAATGAGCTTTTAGTTTACTTTTAATTTTGCATCATGGAATGCTGAGCTCATAGAGTTTCAGTAAAGAGAAACAGTATGAATCACCATTTCTCTGATGTCAAAGTCTGTGCTCTTTCTGTTGAACCATGCTACCTCAGGTAACTGGGTATCACTCATATGACCCCAGAACTTCCTCTTCCCAGTTCAAGTAACAGAAAAGGAAATATCCAATGATGTTACAATTCCACATAATTTCGTGAGGCCCCCTCAACAACTACAATTTCAGAAGCTTTCATTCCATATTGAAAAGTCATTCACAAGTAAATCTAATGTTGTATTTTCTCCTTGCTGATGAATAGCTATTCCTGTATCTTTTTCCTATTAGAAACAGAAATGCAAATTAAAGGCATTCAAGTCTGTTAAGAAACAGGAAGTTCATTTATAATAAATGTGCATGTGTGCCCACATTCACATGCACACATAGAATGGACAGTCTTTTTAAAATTTGTATATATAAGCTTTAATAAAAAATATAGAGAATATAGATTCCTATGCAATAAATGCTATTTAAAGGTGATAAATTATTTGAAATTATTTACTGTTAAAGCAAATTGTCTGAGATGTATTTCTCCCTGTCTACCCAATATCTTTGGAATTTATAAGAACTACTCATTTCTTCAAGTAAACACACAGTTTCCTTATTTCTATCCCTCTGTAGACTTTCAGTTTGGAATCAACTTGTTATCTGCATATGCAACTTTGTTAAATTTCTAAATTGTGTTATTAAATTTCACACACTCTATTGCTTCCTTTTTCTCTATTTTTCATTTATCATTCTCAGTTTAGCCTGCCAACTGTTTCTTAATAAAGAGCAGAAATTTTCTTTTTAACTACAAACCAGATTTATAATCAGGAAAAGATTTAGAACCTTGACTACAAAATGAGAATAAAAGTATTAAGCTCATTTTCCTTTTTTCCTTCAGAAACCTGGTGGTTTATATAAGCAATAATTGTTTCTTTTACATACATGATATTTTTGTAGTTTCTCAAAACATCTTGTGAAGAACTCTCCCAGATTTCCTCTGACTACAAATTCTCTAGTAAGACTGGGGCTGTAGCTCAATGGTACAGTACACAGTTAGCATATATAAAGCTCTGGAACAATCTTCAGCACCCCAAGTAGACTCTCTGGTTAGAGAAAATGTTTTAATTTGTCTCTCACTAAAAATTATAGGCAAGAGTCAAAGTTATGGAAGAGCCAATATATCTTGCCCAGAAGTAGTTTTGTGATGAGTACAGAACACTCAGGTGACATTTTGGCTTTTTAAAATATAAATTTGAGGAACGTATTTAAAGTATTTTCTTATGACGCACAAAACTGAATGCATATTCCAAGACAAAGGAGACAGCAAACAGCAAGGAAGGAACATCTTCAAGAAAAAAGTGCACCAATTCAACACTTAAAGCAAGATATCACCTAAATTAAAATTTAAAACCTCAATATGATGGCTTATTATTTAAGATGTTGTAGGAATGGCATATACATATACAAGGAAATCACAGTTTCCCTTTTCTATTAATGAAAAGTATGAAGGAAAATTATTTGGAATTAAGCAAAATGAAAACAAATATGACTGATTTGCTTTCAAATGAGCTCTATTCTCCAGGGAATGATGCACAATAAAGAGAATGATAGGAAAGTACATAAACTTGACCAGGTGCATCTAACAAGTTTTCCAAAGTGAGCCCTGCATTGAAATTAAAATTCTTCAGCTGTGCAAATCATGCAGTTCAGACCAATTTAAGTCCCAGTTTTTCCACCATGGCTAGACTATTTAATAAGACATAGGTGCTGATATACTGGCAATAAATCTTTAAAAAAAGAACATTATCTTGTAGACTAACATTTGAAATAGTTGTGAAAGTCAGATTATGAAATAAATTTCATGTCATAAGCACAGCTTTGACAATAAACTGCTTTATTGCTATGGATGAATAACTCAGTGAGTGAGAGGGAATGAAGACACTGGATATCGAGATGGTGCAGATGTTCTACAGGGGAAAGACATAAATTAGAATATTCTTTGGGTAAAGGAAAGGGAAAGAAACAATCACAATCAGGATTGACATCCCAGCTCCAAAAACATTTGGTTTGGGATTTGGAGAAACCAAGAATTCGTCTAATATCTGGTGATCAGTATAATGGTAATGGCAGGAAATCTGTAGAAGAAAAAAAATCTGAAAAGATTTCACAATATGTTTTAGCTACTTTTCTCTAATTGCTGGGACAAAATACTTGACACACCAAATTAAAGGGGGACAAGTTTATTTAACCCACAGTTTGTAGAACTTTTAGTCCATATTGGATCCAAAGCAGAGTGGCACATGGCAGAGAGGCTACACTTTATGTACCAAAAGACAGCAAAAGAAATGACAAGAAGAGAGAGAGAGCGAGAGAGTGAGAGAGCGAGAGAGAGAGAGAGAGGAGAGAGAGAGAGAGGGGAGAGAGAGAGGCCTCCTTCTTTCCCTTATATTATATGCAGGCTACCCACCCTAGCGTGGGTGTAGCCCCCACACTCATAATCCCAGCATTGGACCATGAATCAATCGCAAACTTTTGATTCAACCACCTCTGAAAAGCTCAAACCTATGACTGCATGAGGCTTTTGGGGACATCTAGACACAAAACATAATATTTCAACTCTAGCCCCCTAAAGGCTTACACATGTTCTTTTGTAGATAACACATCTAGTCCATTCTTAAGAATTGCAAATATACTAACAGTTTCAGCAATGCTGAAAAGTCTAAGTCCCAAGTCTCTTCTGAGATTTAAGGTAAACTTAGCTGTTAGCCCTAGGGCCAGGGATATAGCTCAGCGGCACAACTGCCGGCCTAGCAAGCACAAGTTCCTGAGTTCAATTCCTGCTACCAAAAAAAAAAAAAACAAAAAAAAAAAACAACAAAAACAAGCTGTTAGTCCTATGTGCAAATGAAAAGAAAGTTAAACACTTCCACCAGTCAATGGCACAATATAGACATTTCTATTCTAAAATTTATAAATAGGGGGATTCACAGGAATGGGACCAAAGTATGTCTACAATCCAGCAGGACAAACATTAACTCCTGTAGTTAAATGTGCAGCATCCAAGACAATCTGTGACAAGAAGTATACTCCAAAGGGCTTGGGTGGTTCCACCCCTATAACACTTCCATTTGTTGTAGCATGCATGGGTTCTCACTTAGTTCGGCCATCTCTGCTCCCTCCTTGCTGTTTTCCACAGATGATCCATGTTCCTGCCTTCTGCAAACTTCTGGGGTGCCCTCTGCACCTCTGGCTTCACACAGCTTCACACACTGACCTCTAAGTTGCACACTGCCTGGCCTCCCAGGCCTTCTTCTGAAATCTGGGTGGAAGCATTCCTAACCCCACACTCTTCCATTCTCCATGCACCTAAAATCAGCACCAAGTGGATTATGCCAAGGTCTACTGCCAAAAGAAGTAGCCAGGCTTTCCTCTCTCAGTTGTAGGGATCAAGTGCCTGGATCACTGAGTACTCTGAATCCAAATCTGAGGAACAAATTCTCTATGCTGCTGCCATTTTGTAGCATGTGGATGTTGCCATTCTGGAACATGGTGTACCATGGGCTTTTTTTCTCTCAAAGTAAAGTCTTTTGCTTTGCAATTTTGACGTTACAAAGGATGGAGACTTGCTGCTTCTTGTGATGCCCTCAAGACCATCTTTTATGTTTTCTTGTTCCTACTCAGTAATCAAGGTCTCCTCAGCTCTACCTTTGTAGTCCACAGCTTTAATGGACCTTAATTTTTGGCCTAACTCACAATGTTTTAAACCATTCTGCTGGGCTCTTTGCTCTTGATTCTCAACATAAATCTGGCTAAAGGCCCACAACAATAACCATGCCACCACCTCAACATTCAAATGCCTTGAAATTTCTTCTGCAAGATTAACTCATCCATGACCCTTAATCTCAGTCTCAGGCAGTCTCTGGACATGAGCAAAGTGCTGACAATTTTTCTGCCAAGCCATAACACACATCATCTGGAATGCAACAACCAATGCAATCTTTTTTTCAAGCAATGACCTCCTGAGCCCGGTCTTTACTGCCAGGATTTCTATCAGGCTTTGAGTCTTCTGAGCACTGATCAGAGTCTAGCATATAGAATAGCCTAAGGAGTGCTAGTTCCACTTTTTCTTAAGAGCAGAATATATTTATTGAGGGAAAGAATGCTTCTGTCTGAGAGAGAGACAGTAGGGGACCCAAGTGGGTTGCCAAGGACACTGTCTTTCCTAGAGATTTTATACAGCAAAATCATGAGGTGAGCTGGGTCCAAGGTGGGGGAAAAATGGGAAATCACAAGGTGGGCATGAGATGGGACAAAACTATGGTAAGCCAATAAGAATTATTCAGGTAAAATTGATTCAGCTGGCACCTCCTATCTTTCCAAACTCTTCCCACAAAGCATTTCCAAAAGCTCCTGAATCACACGATCAATTATAGTTTCAGCAATGACCCCATTTCTTCAGTATTAAAATATCTCTATTGGGCCAGGGATATAGCTCAGTGGCATAAGCGCCCACCTGGCAAGTGCAAGGTCCTGAGTTCGATTCCCAGTACCAAAAATGAAATAAACAAATAAATCTGTGTTACTTTTTTCTCATTGCTGTGACAAAATAGCCAACACCCAAAGTTATAAAAGGAAATTTTAAGTTTACAGTTTGTACAGCTTTCAGTGCATAAACAGCTGACTCCATGTCTACAAGGTTGAATGGCACATGGCAGAGAGGCAACAGTTCATGGCAGGAAAAGACAGCAAAAGCAGGGAGAGAAAGACAGACAGAGACAGACAGAGAGACACAGAGAGACAGGAAGACACAGACAAAGGCATAGATCAAGATAGAGACAGAGACAAAACTTTTCTGTCCTGTATATTGTATGCGGGCTACCCACTCTAGGGTGGGTGTAGCACTCACATCCACAATCACAGCATTGAATCATGAATCCATGAACCTATGAAGAGTCTGTCCCTCCAAGACTGCAGGAAGCTTTGGAGGACATCCAGACACAAGCCGTAACACCATAAGATTACTTTTGTAATTCCCAAACAAAATAAGATTAAACTGATGTAATTTCCCATTATAAAATTTTTGCTGTATGTGCAGAATAGAGTGAAGACCATTAGAAAAGTAAGTATTCAGTTCCAACCAGAGTTATTTTCCAATTAAAATTAATAAGACCAAAATATTTATTTATTATTGAACAATTTTTAACTTAGGTAAGCAGAGCAATATTTTCTAATAATTAATTAGTTTTTTAAAGGAAGCTGTCATTATTTGTCATAAATAATTTAATATGATGAAACAGTTTATTATATACTGTAAATAAGCAAACAGCTGTATCCTGTATTGAGAAATAACTATTCTCTATAAATCTCAACTGTAAAGGACTGTTCCTTAGGAAAAGAAAAACACCTGCACACTGACAGTTTCCCAAACCTTCAACTAGTAAAGACCTGCTTTTCTTGCAATACAAAAATATTTCTGCTGTCCAATCTGCAAGTTAATAAACTGACAATAAAAAAGTTATGTATATGTCAATAATAACATATTTCTAATATTGATACCAAGATATAAGTTATCAGATACTGACAGTGTTGATATACAATACCTACAATAACACTCTCCCTCAGCATTGTTCATTTTCAGTTTGAAATCAAATAATGACCACATACTAAAAATACCTTTGTGGATTTGCTTTTTCTTACACACTGTTCATGTGTTTATGCTATGGCAAAGTTTCAGGTGCTTTTGTTTATATTTTTCTTTGGATAGACAGTATTAATCAGCTGGAATCAGGCTTTACGTCAACTCTGTGAAAGAAATTAGTTTTTATACTCCTTTTTTTCAATTTTCTGTATAACCTTTCATATATCAGTATGAAGGGCCATGACACCCAGTTACTACTCTAAGTGTTTCCACCATCAGTGGTTGCATAATAATGAGTAGTCTTTTAACAGTTACTTAAAATACTAAATAAGTGAAACCTGTGAAAAATGATGGGACATGTAACAGTCTGTTAAAATAACTGAAAATTACTCAGCTTTCTCTAATAACTTGACAAACTATCACCAGAGTGATAGCTAATTCTATCCAGTAGATAATTGTCCAAATATCCATGTCACTTTATCAGCATCAAAATTAAACAAAAATCATGAAGTATTCTGCAAGAATAAATAAACATAGGGTCCTGAAGATATTTAAAGCACTTCCATTTAACATTGTTTTCTGTGGTGGTTTAGTCATTTCTTTCACTCTATTCATATTTAATCTTTAATAATTCACTTATTTATTTGTAGTTGTTCAACAAGCATTTAATAGTGTGTACAATATTGGATATAATATAACAAAACAATTTTATGAACACCTATCCTTCAAAACTTTACAGAGTTTTTTTTAGGGAAACAAAACATGTACACTGCATGTGACTGAGAATGATGCAAGGACTGTTTATTGTTCACATCCTGATGAGTAAGTACGTCCAGAAGAGACACAGCTTAGAAAGAAATTTATGCCCAGATTTTTTCCTACTTCATTTCAACTTCTTTTTTTAAAATTATACTTCGCAAGTTTTACTGTTTTACTTTATTACATTGCTATGTTAATAAAACTTTTCAGACAAAATCACTATATTTCTTCTACCAAAAATGCAGCTGGTTTACTTGAGAGGTTATCACTTCTAATGTCCAGTGGAAACATCTATCCCAATCCTAGTAAAATGATCTAAGGTGCTATTCATTGTATGAAAGAAAATATTTATGTAAAATAATATAATTTTACATTTTATAAATTTTAGAAAAATTAGCAAGATTATTTATTGAATCTGTGTCTGAGTTTTCCTAAGTTTCAGGTTGGAAGGACAAACCTTTCGCATGTTGTCATAGGAATTAAATTATACCACTAAGTTAACTTTTTATCATATTTCGGATCCCAAAATTCACAATACACTTAACTACTTAAGAGCAGATATCAAGAAATATTTATCTTTGATCCCTGATATCTAATAGAATATGTGGTTCAGTAGGATGCTTATTAAAAATTTCTTCTCACACACTGCTAATTTTGTTGCTGAGCATTCAAATACCAGCATAGGCAAGGCTTTACAGTTTCTAAAAGGTACAATTGAGAAGCCATCAGTATTCAATAATATATTATTATGATTGTAACATTCTGGTTTGAACCTGGGGCATTCTGATTTCATACCACTCAGCTGGGTAAGCAGCAAAAGGAGTACTAAACCTTCAGACTAATAGTATTGCTCAAGATGCACATATGTTATTTAACAATTACACGACACATTAAATTCAACTCTTTATCAGATAAAAACATTTATTCTTGCCCCCCCTTTACACAGACAGCATAAAAATGAATTGTTTATAAGAATCAGAAAGTTTTCTAAATTAGGAAATGAAAATCATGAAGAACCATTTTAAATTGCTTAGCTGTTTACTTCAAATCATTCTGAAGAACTACTTCAATTTTCTTCAAAACCATCATTCACCCTTGAAGTTGAACTTTCTGCTTATGTTTTCCACAGTTTTTCCCATGACTCTAAACCTTTCTGCCCTAAGGCCTAGAAAAAATTGCCTCAACTGACACAGAAAAATTTGCTGCCCTATCTCTGCATGTTTGGTTATGGTTTACCCCTATTCAGAAGCCTTCCTCATGAACAAGCAATTGAACAAACTCAACATTCGACAAAAGCTCTATGTTATTCCTCTATCCATAGAGTCAGAAAACATTCTAGGCCACAATGATCTTGCCATCTTCAAATGATTGGCTGTACTATTCATGTCTGTCTTATAATAAAAAACAGCAGGTTCAAATGAAAACATGTTGAGAAATATTAGTAGGAAAACCCAACCTTTTTCAACTGAATACTGAAAGATGAGCTCTTTATATACATCTCCACAGAGCAAAGCAACAATATAGGAAATAATATTACTCATTCAAAAATAAGAAAATTATAGCTCAACCAGACTATATACCTGGCAAAAGGTCACAAAGCAAGTGGCAGTGCTGGGGAAAGAAATCCAGGTACATCATATTCATTCCATTTTCTGCTTCTCCAATTAGATTTCTGATATTTGAAGTTTTATTCCTTGTACTTTGTAAAACACTATAGGTTCTGAGTATTTTGATGTATGTGTTAATATTATTTTTATTATAATACTATGTGAACTAAAATTTTTCATGCTAAATCATGTTAGTTCAAGTTTATGTATTTAGGTAACTCTATTCTAGGTAGTTAGAAAATAAAAAAGAAATTAAATAAAATAATCCAGTACAACACTAATTCTAAAATCTGTTTCACTAGGTGTTTGCACATATTTTTCTTCCCCATTTCTTTTTTAGGTGTTTAAATTTTTAAATATATATGTGTGTAGATATATATATATATATATGTATATATATTCTGATCTAAAAGTATTATTTATGGAACTCACTATGGAGATCCCTCAAAAAACTAAAATGGAAATTCCATTTGACCCAACTATTTCCTTCCTAGATATCTTTACAAAAGAGGTCGCCATCATACCACAGTGATATATGGATTCCCACGTTTATACCAGCACAATTACTAATAGCTAAATTTTGGAAGCAGCTTATATGTCCATAAACAGATGAGTGGAGAAAGAAAATGCAGTACTTATACACAGTCAGGTACTACTCTGGCATGAAGCATAAACCTGACTCACTTATAGGAAAATGCATGCACCTGCACATTTTAATGTTAAGTGAAGAACATCAGACACACCAGCTTAAATAGGGCATTCTTTCTCATATACGAGAAATTTAATATGTAAATAAATTACAAAATGAAAGTACCTAATGGGAGAAAAGAGAGAAAAAGTTATTGTAATGCAGCATAGAAAATGGAACTAAAACTGTACCTTAATTTAGTATATCTTTTATTGTTTTACTTTTTGTTGTTTTATATGTTTTTTGGCCTATTAGCCTGGTTGTTAATCTGCATGTATGATAATTAACTTTATAAGGACCTGTAAGACAAATAAATGAATCTGATGTTGGCAAAAAAGGGGGTTCAAGGGAAGTGGAAAATAGAATTGAGAAGTGTTATATACATGTACCAATTTCCCACAAAGAATGTAATCATTATGTATTGCAAAGATAGATTAACATAATCAACATAAGTAATAAGCATAAATTTCAATTTTTAAGGGGAAAATCTATTATTTATAGTATGGACTATGAAATACACATGCTTAACCCTGCAGAAACTTTGAAAATAGGGATGTATACCTCTTTATGTTACAATATAAAAATTTGAAATACATTTTCCCAGCACACAGCTCAAATGTTATTATAGCAATGAGTCATTTTCTAATATATTCTAATAAGCCATATCTTAGCATATCTGAACTACCATTCATTTATACCTGTGTCTTACATTATGTCTATTTAAACTGAAAACATGCCAGTTTTATTAGCACCAACTACAAAGGACATCTTGATTAAATTTTCAATTCTGTTGTAGCAGTCAATGCTTACCAGAGAAACAGATTTAATCCAAGACATATAAATATATAAGAATCGATAAGATTGGCTTTCAATGGCTACTCCTAGAGTAAGGTGTATAAAAGTTCAAAAGGACTGTCTATACGCTGGAGATCCAATGATCCAGTCAAAGGCCTAGAGCTCACTCTGCTGTCCTGTGTGAGTTTGTATCAGGAGGCCAATGAGTTTACCATGGTAGGCTGAAAAGTTTGCAGCAGAATGCTAAAGGGTCTACACTGGTGGCTAAAGAGTCTGTGCTGGTAGCCAGGAGCCAACATCCAACGTGAAGGTGAAGATTTGAGCTCCTCCAAAGAAACAGAAGTGAGCCTTCCTTCATTTCTCTTTTATTTCATTCAGGCAGCAAGCCTATTGATTGCACCGAGGGTAGGTCTTCTGTTTTCAGTAAATCCCTTCAGCCACACCCAGGACTGTGCTGATCCAATTTGCTTAGGTGTGACTTGCTCAATATGACACAGTCTATCCCTTGTCAATTTGACAACCAGACATATTTCCTTAAAACATAGTCTTCTGATACAAAGGCAAGTTTAATAATTATATCTAACATATTATAATTATCCTGCACACAAATGTAAATGCATTAATTATTTCCCAGAATAGAAGGTAAGGGTGATGCTTGCTCTTAGAATTTCATAATTTGAATATTATAACACAGGTTTAACAATACTTAAGAACCAATATGAAATCTATCAGCATACAGTATTACATAGGAAGCATATTAGGAGAGAATTTTGACAATTATAATCTTCACTTCTGTAAATGATCACAGGGTCATATCCGGTATTTAGAACTACCTTTGGCTACTACACATTCTGCATTTTATCGGCTTTGAGCAAGCACTTCAGCAGGTCTTGGTTCTTTCCCTAGTGGGGTGAACCATGCTTTCATCCCTGAAATTTCTGGGACATTTGTTATCTTCTCTGGCTTGTTGTAATTTCCCACTGACCTTAATGACAGGCTATAGTAACACTAGGAGGTTTATTGAAAGCAATAGCTAATGTTTAATTGTTTGATCAGTCTTGCGTACCTATATCTGGTAATCTGAGCAACTACTTTGAAGATCACAATAAGTAATACAACAACCATTGTTGATTTCCTATCGTCTTGTTTTGAAATTCTGTATCATTTTTATAGTTTTTGTGTTCTGTGTTTTTTGTCTTTGTTTTTATTATATTGTTTTTGTTCTTTTCTCTTTAAAATAAAAAATAAATAAGTAAAAAATTAAAATTTAAAAAAAAAAGAGTCTCTGCCTTCCCTGCAGCTGCGGCAGAGAGGAGGTCCTCATTCAGAAGCCCAGGGACTTCTCTGGCTGGGGGGCACATGTAGCCCCTCCCTGTGTGTGCCCTGCACCAAGTGAGCTAGTGCCCCTAGAGCTGCTGGTCCCGCAGTTCGAGTCCGTGCTTTACTCACACCACCACTGTTCCCAACTGAAACTCACGGAGAGAGACAGGCATTTCCCATCTACTTCCTGAGGACAGAGAGGGCGACCCAGGACTCCGCCACCATTAAAGACTGAGTCTCTGCATTCTGGGCACCCGTGGCAGACAGGAGGTCCTCACTCAGAAGCTCCAGGGACATCTCTAGCTGGGGGCAGTGCCTGTGGCCTCTACTGGTGTGCTCTGCATCGAGTGAGGAAGTGCTACAAGAGCTGCTGGTCGAGCGGTTCAAGTCTGTGCATTACTTTTGCCCAGACCCCCAAGAGGGTTGCAGGCACGGGCAGTCTGGGATTGCTACCCGGCCGGCCTGCATCTGGTTTCTGTATGTGTCCTGAACTGACTGCAGACACAGAATCAGATAGTTCACAAACTGTCGACCCTGCAGTTTGTGTCTGGGTTTTGCCTGTACCCTGAACTGCCTGGCAACATAGGTCCACTGCACTGGGATTGTCACACCAGTGCAACACGAGTCTGGGGAGTGCACATGCCCTGAACTGCAAGGGGACACTGGATCAGATGGTTGGCCATCAGCCAACACCAAGGCCCATGTCTGAGACCAGGGATAACTACATACATATCAACAACTTCCGGAAAACCCGAGACTAAGTAGGGCTTCTCAGAGGTCACTCGGGGCAAATCTGACCAACAGGAAAACTAGGGACACTAGTGGCCTATGCTGTGCAGCTACTGAAGAGATAAACTGAGTTTTCTGCATCTGATAGCAAACATGAGAAAAAGAAGGACTAAAACACAATCCCAGAACTCCACCCAACTCAGAACAAGTCCAGCAGATATTGACATAGGAGAACTTGGTAAACACATGCCTGAAATAGCTGTTTGCAGACAACGTAAACTTCAAACCAACAACAATCAAAAGAGATAAAGAAGGTCACTACACGTTAGTCAGGGAAAAACTGCAAGAGAATGAGATGACAATCATAAACATCTATGCACCAAATATTGGAGCTCCAAATTATATGAGACAAATCTT
>NW_004955525.1:871349-872896 GCF_000276665.1 Chinchilla lanigera | reverse complement strand
GGACAAAAAATCAGCAAGGAAATAACAGATCTGAACCAAAGCTGTGAACAAATGGACTTAGTAGATGCAGACAGAGTGTTCCACCCCACAACATTAGAAAGCACATTTTTCTCAGCAACACATGGGTCTTTCTCTAAAATAGACCACATCCTAGCCCATAGAGCATTCCTTCTGAAATGCAAAAGAACTGAAATTATCCCGTGCATATTATCTGACCACAGTGCAATGAAATTGGAAATTAATGACAAGAGGAACTCCAAAAACTCCATAAACATTTGGAAATTAAACAACAACCTCAAGATCAACCAATGGGTCACAGAAGAAATAAAAGGGGAAATTAAAAAATATCTACAAACAAATGAAAATGTAAATACAACTTACTGGATTCTGTGGGATGAAATGAAAGCAGTCCTCAGAGGGAAATTTATAGCAGTGAATTCACACATAAGGAAAAGAGAAAGAGAACAAATAAGTAGCCCAATGCTACATCTTAAACTTTTAGAAAAAGAAGAACAAGTCAGGCCCAAAGCCCAAAGAAGGGAGGAGATTGTAGGGGATGATGACTCTTAGCATATCATTTTAAGATAGAATAATTCTACTCTTAATAGGAGCCTCAAAATGTGTCTTGAGAAACATCCCGGAGGGTTGTAAAGAGTTAACTTTGCAGTCCTGACGTAGCCCTGGAATGCTTCTCCAAAGACAAAGAACACCAGGGCCCAAATAACCACCTATGACCCTGCCTGGGTTGTTTCATCCCTTCCCTGGCCCTAGATAAACATTGTAACCACAAAGGAAATGTATGGTTATTTAAAGGGGGACATATAGAACAGAGTATAGAAAGTATGTATCATTGTGATTGGGCTCATGACCGAAGCCTGACCCGGTTACATGGCACAAGGAAAACAACATGTGGCCAGCGCTACAACATTCCATTCTATTACCATGGAAACCAAAGAAGTATATAAGCTAGGAAAAAAGGCAGGTCCACACCCGCTTCCCTGACTTACAAGTCGGGATGAGAGGTGACCCGTCTAAAATAAAATGTTGTCTGTTCTCTTTGGTCTCTTGGGGAATGCAGCCCGAATTTTTGCCTTAACAAGATTATAAAGATTAGGGCAGACATTAGTGCAATTGAGACAAAGAAAACCATCCAAAAAATAAATGAATCAAAGAGCTGGTTCTTTGAAAGAATAAATAAAATTGATAAACCACTAGCCAACCTTATCAAGACAAGGAAGGAAAGTACTCAGGTTCATGCAATAAGGAATGAAAAGGATGAAATCACTGCAGATTTCACAGAAATTCAGAAGACTATTAATACCTACTTGGAAAATCTTTACTCCCATAGGATAGAAAACTCAGAAGAAATGGACACATTCCTAGATATGTACAAATTACCAAGGTTGAGTCAAGAATATATCAAATACCTGAACAAGCCAATATCAATTAATGAGATTGAAAGCAGGATTAAAAATTTACCAACCAAGTAAAGCCCAGGCCCTGATGGATTCACAGCAGAATTTTACAAAAAATTCAGAGAAGATTTA
>NW_004955525.1:844812-871209 GCF_000276665.1 Chinchilla lanigera | reverse complement strand
ATTCTCCCTAACTCATTTCTGGAGGCAAGCATCATACTGATACCAAAACCAGAGAAAGACCCAACCAAGAAAGAGAACTATAGACCAATCTCCCTCATGAATATAGATGCAAAGATACTCAATAATATACTCGAAAGTAGAATGCAGCAAATTATCAAGAAAATCTTACATCACGACCAAGTTGGATTCATTCCAGGAATGCAGGGTTCGTTCAATTTTCGCAAATCTAGAAATGTTATAACACCATATCAATGGAGCCAAAAACAAAAACACATGATCATCTCAGTAGGTGCAGAAAAAGTTTTTGACAAGGTCCAACATGCATTTATGATAAAAACTCTACAGAAAATAGGAATAGGTGGTCCCTACATTAACCTGATCAAAGCCATCTATGACAATCCAACAGCCAATGTCATTCTCAATGGACGAAAACTGAAAGGTTTTACTTTAAATTTGGGAACAAGAAAAGGATGTCTGCTGCCACCACTCCTGTTCACTATAGTTATGGAACTGCTAGCCAGAGTAACTAGACAGGAGAGAGAAATAAAGGCATAAGGATAGGAAAGGAAGAAGTAAAACTATCACTATTTGCAGATGACATGATACTTTACACAGAAGACCCCAAAAACTCCACAAGAAGACTCCTTTAGTTAATCAACAAATTCAGCAATGTAGATGGATACAAAGTCAACACCCAAAAATCGATAGCATTCCTATACACAAAGAACAAACAGACTGAAAGAGAAATTAAGGGAACCTATACCTTTCACAATAACTTCCAAGAAATTGAAATATTTAGGAATCAATCTAACAAAAAAAGTAAAAGATATCTTCAATGAAAACTACAGTACTCTGAAAAAAGAGTTCAAAGAAGATTTCAGTAAATGGAAAAATATTCCTTGCTCATGGATAGGAAGAACCAATATTGTGAAAATGGCCATACTCCCAAAACAGCTCTACCGATTCAATGCAATTCCCATTAAACTACCATTAGGATACCTCACAGATCTCAAGAAAACATGCCTTAAATTCATCTGGAAGCAAAAGAGACACAGAATAGCAAAAGCAATCCTGAGCAACAAGGATAAGTCAGGTGGAATCACAATCCCTGACCTGAAATTATACTACAAAGCTACTGTCGTAAAATCCACCTGGTACTGGCTAAAAACAGACCTGAGGATCAGTGGAACAGACTGGACGAAACAGCCACAACCAAAAGCACACTCAGCCACCTAATCTTTGATAAAGGCACCAAACAAACGCCCTGGAAGAATGATAGCCTCTTTAATAAACGGTGCTGGAAAAATTGGTTAGCTACCTGCCAAAGACTGAAAAAAGACCTAAGTCTATCACCATGAACCAAACTCAAGTCAAAATGGTTCACGGATCTCAATATTAAAACGGAAACACTAAATCTATTGGCAGAGAAAGTAGGTAAAAACCTTGAAGACATAGAGGTAGGCAGAGAGTTCATGAACAAAAACTAGTTTGCACGTGAAACACCTGAAAGAATCAACAACTGGGATCTCATCCTACTGAAAAGTTTCTGCACATTTAAAGAAATCACCAGCAAAGTAAAAAGAAAACCCACAAACTTGGAAAAAAATTTCCAAAAATGGGCAGCTGAGATGAATACACACTTCTCAGATCAGGAAATACAAATGGCAAATAAATAAGTGAGAAAATGTTTAACATCATTAGTCATTCAAGAAATGCAAATTAAAACAACATTGAGATTTCACCTTACCCCAGTAAGAATGGCTAGCATTAAGAAATCAACCAGTAACACATGCTAGCGAGTCTGTGGAGAAATAGTAACCCTTCTCCACTGCTGGTGGGAATGCAGACTGGTGAAACCACTGTGGAAATCAGTTGGGAGATTCCTCAGAAAATTAGGTCTAGAGGTCTCATTGAACCCTGCTATTCCCTTTCTGGGTATTTTCCCAGAAGATCTAAAAACATCATATCACAGTGATATATGTGCACCTATGTTCATAGCACCACAATTTGTAATTGTGGAAGCAACCCAAATGTCCATCCACTGAGGACTGGATAAGAAAATTGTGGTACTTTTATAGAATGGAATATTACTCAGCTATAAAGAAAGATAACACAAGACCTTTATAGGTAAATGGTCACAACTAGAGACCATACTCATAAGTGAAATGAATCAGACCTGCATGTGCAAGCACCACATGGTCTCACTAGTGTCAAACCTGAAAGAGTTAATTTAAAGTAGGAGGTATGATAGACATTGTGAAATGATAGGAAAACACTCAAGTGTAAAGGGCAACTGGGATGTGGGAAAAGAGAAGGGAAAGAAGATGAAATTTTGTATGTAGTTGTATATAGGATAGTTAACATAGTTGTTCTACTGTCTTCTATTTTTTGCTGAAAGAAACTGTCAATGAGTCCTTGATTGATCAATATTGCATGTCTCTATCTGTTTTCATGAGAAACCACTCTGAAGATATCAAGATGTAATACAACAAGCATTGTTAGTTTCATACCACTTTGTGTGTAACTCTGCATTGTCTGTAGTGTTCTTTTGCTATTTTGTACAAGGTTGTCAGTCTGTTAATGTTTTCCCCCTTTCATTTTTAAAATAAAAAAATTAAATTAAATTAAAAAAGGAAAGACTGTTCTACCTTTTAAAATAAAAAAATTAAATTAAATTAAAAAAGGAAAGACTGTTCTACCTATTAATCCAACCACCTCTGGATGGTGAGGAACATGGTAAATCCAGTGAATTCTGTGAGCATGAGTCCATTGACTAACTTCTTCAGCCATAGATGTGTTCCTTGGTCAGACGCAGTGCTGTGTGGAATTCCACGATGGTGTATAAAGCATTCTGTCATTCTATGGGTGGCAATCTGGCAGAAGCATTACACGCAGGAAGGCAAATCCAAATCTGGAATAAATATCTATACCAGTAAGGACAAAGTGCTGTTTTCTCATGATGGAAACAATCCAACATATTCAACCTGCCACCAGGGCAATGGTGCCATATTAGGGACACAATGTTGTTCTCTGCTGTTGGCATATTGGCATTCAGCAGTGCATGTAGCCAGATCAACCTTGGTGAGTGGGAGTGCATGTTGCTGAGCCTCTGCATAGCTTTCTTCCTTGCCACCATGCACAGTGGGAAATGATGAGGGTAGCTGCAATTAGTCACCACTTCATTCACTCTATGGTAATCTACTGTCATTTACAAGACTCATCCTTCTTCTGCATAGGCCAAATGGGAGATTTAAATGGAGATGTGTTGGTGGGGCTGGGAATTTAGCTCAGCGGCAAAAGCGCCTGCCTCGCAAGCGCAAGGTCATGAGTTCGGTTCCCAGTACCGGAGAAAAACCAAAAAAAAAAAAAAAAAAAAAAAAAAAAAAACAAAAAAACAAATAAATGGAGATGTGTTGGGAACCACCATCTCTGCATTCTTCCAGTCCTTGGAAGTGGCACTAATCTCTGCAATCCCTCCAAAGATGCAAAATTGTTTTTGGTCTATTACTTTACAAGGCAAAGGCAACTCTAATGGCTTCTATTTGGCCTTTCCAACCATAAGAGCCCTCACACTACTGGTGAAGGAACCAATGTGAGGATCCTGACAAGTACTAACTAAATCTACCCCAATTATGCATTCTGCAACCAGAAAAATGACTACAGGGTGGGTTTGAGGCCCCATTAGAACTACTGTGATTCAGACCTTTGCAAAAAACACCATTGGTCACCTGACATCCATAGGTCCTTACTCTTATTGGAGGGTCACAGTGACATTTTGGATTCCCTGGAATCAGTATTAGTTCACAACTAGTGTCCAGTAGTCCCTGAAATTTGATCATTTCTCCCCTCCCCCATGTATAGTTACTCTGGTAAAAGGCAGTAGGTCCCTTTGGGGAAAGATGGGAGAAAGATTGACCAATAAATTTTGGGGGTAGACCTCAGTTCTTCATCAAGGGGACCTGATATCCCCTTATTTCAAGGAATTCTTGGTCTATAAATTGGCTCAAATCTAGGAACTGATTGAAGGGTCATGATTCCCTTTTACTACAATTTTAAATATACTTCTGTTCATTTGCCCTTAATCTTTTTTTGATTACATAAATCTAGTAAAAGTTTTAGAGGCTTCATGTCTATTTCACTTTTGGGTAATCTGTGAATAATCAGCCAATGCCACAGTTCTACACCTGTCAGATCATTCTGATCATTTTTCTGCCACTGTTGTCCATAGTAATAAGTATGTGCACTTTGTCTTTGGCCACTAAGTGCTGCCACTTGACCCAGGATCCAAATCAGGATCCTGCCACTCCAAGATCCAATTAAACCCTTTTTCCTTAAGTTTTCCAGTTAGGCAATCATCATCCACACTGTAAGTTCTAGCACACAGAGAAGTGAAATAACAGGGCTCTTCAGGGATGTCAGTGCTCCTCTCATAAATATGTTTCTCAAGGTGTTAGTAAGGGTAGATTTTTTGGATCACCCCAGTGTGGCAGACTATGTTCACATGAAAAATCCACTCCAGCATTTCCTTTCCCTAAGCCTCTGAAACCCCTCATGAACAATAAACTATGATGCTGGGTGTGGTGGCACACACCTGTAATCCCAGCATTTGGGAGGCTGAGGCAGGAGGACTGCTGTGAGTTTGAGACCAGCCTGGGCTACAAAGTGAGCTCAAGGCCAGCCTGAACTGCATAGCGAGACTGTCTCAAAAAGATTAAAAAAAAAAAAAAAAAAAAAAAACAGTAAGCTATGGAATGTCAAGTATCACTAAGTCATTCACAGTGGGCCATGCTTTAATCTATACTTCTGTTACCCAATGAAATAAACTGTTAACCTCTTTATCTTTTAACTGCATGAGTTGCAACATTAAATTCAGAATCTCTACTCAAAGGGCCCATATCAACAAACTCAGCCTGATCCAGGTGTATGTTTTTTGCTATCATTATCCCGCACCTGTAAAATCCATTTCCACACTTGCTCATCAGGCCTCTGCATATAAGAGAAAATTAAAGATCTTTGTAAGAATAACAGACATTTTAATGGGTCACTCTATGTGCATCACCCTTGGAGTCTTCTGCTATTTGAGCCTTGTTGTAGGCCTAGAGGCAAAAGTGGTGAGTGTAGGTCCTGAGGAGTGTCAGTATTATCACGCTTAGTCAACAAGGGATTAGATTTCTCTGGTATACTGGAAGAGGCCACAGGAGTGGGTGTGGGAATGGCACCACCACTGTGGGTGGGGAAATATATTCCTTAGACAAAACAGTCTCATTAGACTCTAGGTTAGAGCTCAACACCATCAGCCTCATCAGGATCCTCCCAAACATCTCCATCCCAGTTTACAGGATCCCATTCTTTTCTCATCAGTGCCCTCACCTTTACTTCAGATACCTTTCAAGGCTGAGTATTAAACTTGCAGTGAGGGGCTGGGGATTTAGCTCAGTGGCACAGTGCCTGCCTGGCAAGCGTGAGGTCATGAGCTTGATTCTCAGTATTGGAAGAAAAAAAAAAAAGAAACAAATAAACTTGCAGTGTATTTCAGGCAATCGAATTATGAGGGCCTGTGTTTAGGATTCTGCGATCTCAACCCCATGGATAAAGAAGAGGATATTCTCTTTCAGAACACACTTAGAAAATTTTTAATTCTTCATGTGTGTCTGAAGTTGAGAATTTGAATCTTTGAGCTCCTTAGTATCCTTTATTAATTTGTGTGCACATTTAGAAGACTTTAGATATCAAATGGATGTTTAAGTTCATTGTTTTCCTTGACCACTTTGTCCAGACATACTAAGAGAAACCAGGAAGCATCATTATATTTCTGACTCCAAAAATATTTAAAAGTATCTGATCATATATGGAGCCTATAAATTCCTTACATCTCACAAGTGGCAAACTAGGACAATCAAATGGATCTATTTTTTGTTTTACTTCAAAATGTCTACACCAAAGACTGCCAGTATTTCCCCACCATATCAGAAGAAGAGACTATAGCATCTTTAGGTCTCCTCAAAGTAGAGAGCCAATTCCAGAAACTACTAAAGCCATTAAATAATTTCATTTTTACAATTCTGTGTCTGTAGACCCACTCCTGGTACCAAAATCTGTATCAGTCAGTGGTTAATGGAGAATCAGGTTTAATGCAAGGTACTGCATAAAATATATAAGAATTTACTAGTTTGGCTTATAATAGCCACTCCAAGAGTCAGGAGTGCAAAAATGTAAAAGGTCAGTCTGTGCACTGGAGAGCTGAAAGATCCAGTCAAAGCCTTGAGCTCATGGTGGTGTCCTGTGTGAGTCTGTATCAGGAGGTTAATGGGTCTACAATGGAAGGCTGAATGGTCTGCACCAGAAAGTGAAGAGTGTGCTCTAGGTTGAAGAGTCTGTGCCAGAAGCCAAAATAAAAGGTCCAAGGTGAGAGTGAAGACTAGAGCTCCTCTGCAGAAACAGAAGTGATTCTTCCTTCTTCATTTCCCTTTTATGCCATTCAAGCCTATTGATTTCTGTGACTCACACCCAGGGTGGGTCTTGTCTTCAGTAAATCCCTTCAGCCACACCCAGAACTATGCTGATCCAATTTATTTGGGTGTGTCTTACTCAAATTCACACAATCAGTTAACTATAACAACTGCAAATATCATACTTCAGTGTTATTTTTAGTAATGACAGTCATATGAACATCTCATCTTCATTTAATTCTATTATTTTCCCCAGCCACAATAATTCAGTAGGTTCTCTGGATGAAGCATTTTCCTATCAAAGAAGAAATAATACATCTTACAGACAGTAAAAATCTCATTGCTTAAACTTGCTTCAGTTCATATTTTCCTCAGTAACAGAATTTTAAAAAAAAATTTTCAATTATTTGACTGATGGGAAAGTGTTTTTACCTCCTATGTCTTGTCATATACTTACAGATTGTTAAAGTAGTGGTGATTAACCATATTGTCTTCTTTTTGCCTTTTATGCATTAAATTATTTTTTTCTTTCTTGGGATTCTCTGTATGCTTATATGACTTTATCCTGTCATAATGGAATAATAGTATCTTTTGTAGTCTATACTACTGGCAACTTTTTAAATAAAATTTTGTTTCTTCGAAAAATAATCAAAGTATGTTGTGTCTATTATTTTAAATGGCTATTATTTGTGATCCTTTGCTTCATATATGAGGAGCTCTTCATATGTTGAACTAACCCTTAATACCCAGGAGCATACAAATACAGGGGACAATTACATGCATAGCCTGGAGAGATGTACCTTGCCACCTCCTCAGGTAGTCCTACTCATAGGACTTTTAATAAGATCCACATAGACTAAAGCAAAGACATTATTATATTATATGAGCTTACTCAAGCATTCATTCTTTACTCTTTGACACTCATCATACTACACTGTACAAGCAGGGGAGGTGTCTATTTGCTCTTCATTTTTCCCTCCAGGTCATTTTCAGGTCATTTCTTAACACTCAGTTTTGAATTCCATTTTGTCAAAATATATCTAAATACATCACAAATGTTAAACTATGTCACAAACAACCCCTTTTTAGAGTCATCTAATGATTTACAAATTGTTCTTTTTCATTCCTTGAAGATGTTAGTCACATGGATAATCCCTTCACAACTTTCCTGTTAAACCTCTTGATTTGTATGTCCTTATTAGTTTAAATCTTTTATTTTTACAATAGTTGTTCAAAATTAAGCAACATCATATCACTCTTTTGTTTTCTTTTTTCATTCTCTTTTCAAACATTCTAGTGTTTTCTCGTTTCATTAAAGTAATAGCAAGATTTTATGTGCTCTGGTCTTTTGTCATCTCTTTCATCTCATCTACTGCTGCTTCCCTCATGCACACTGTTCTGGCCACACTGTATTTCCTGATGTTCTTTGACTATCAAAGCTTCTGGGTGAGCAACTTTGTGCTTTACTATACTTTTGCCTAGATTGCCAAATGGTTTGTTACCTTTTTTTCTTCAAGTCTTTTCTCAAAAGTCATATCAGTAAAGAATTCCCTCCTTACCTTATTCAAAATTTCAAGCTGCTCTTTTAATCAAACTTCAAATTATCTTTTCCACTTTTATTTTTCTCTTTAACACTTATTGCTATGTAACAAACTATATATTTTACCAGTTTATCATATGTCTTATATGTTTTACCCACTAGAATGCAAGTTTGTGTAAATGGAGTTTTTTTTTTCTAATTTGTGCTTTGTTAATTAGAACATGCCTACTAAGTGGAAGAGCTTAGAATACATACGTGCTCAGGAATTATTATAAGTAAACTATGAGAAAGAATACATATGAGTGATAAACAATAAAGAATGCAAGAAGAGTTCAGAAAAGAGTGAATGATGAAGGGGAAGGAGAATTCAGTGAAAGTTTCTTAGAGTAAGTGAGCTAGAATCTAGGCTGGAAAAGGTGAAAGAGACAGACAAAAAAGATATTTATAGTAAATACAACTTTCCTATTATGAACTAATTTTTTAAATTTAACTACATTCAAATTTCACTCAGGTTACTTAAATAAACTTTCAATAATAAGATTTTTCTAGCCTATAATATTCTCATATGATTATGGAATTACACTGAGTTTGGCCCTTGCCTCTTATTTGTTTTGAGGTTGTTAACCCATATCAATATTTATTGAATAACACTACCTCATTAATTTAATTATTTATATTGGGTTTTGTCCAGTTCAATGTCACTGTTTCAACAAACATGTTGAAGTATGTTCATGAGAGATATAATAAATATAGACATTTTCTCATGCTATTTTGCCTATTCATAAATCCTCTATAAAACTCCCCCTTTTATTTCTTAAAGCAACTGTAAATGCCATATGAAAAATGTATATATGAGGGGCTGGGGATTTAGCTCAGCGGCAAAAGCGCCTGCCTGGCAAGCGCAAGGTCGTGAGTTCGGTTCCTGGTACCGGAGAAAAACCAAAAAAAGAAAAAAAAGAAAAAAAGAAAAAAAAGAAAAATGTATATATGAAAAGTAGTTGATCACAAAAGAGATCATCTTAAGTATCTAAAAGAACTGGATTTATTATGCATACATTCACTAAAGCTACTGAAGATTTGGAAAGGTTCTGATTTTTATTGTTGTTGTTCATTTTGTTTTCTTTTGTTTTGAGACAGGGTTTAACTGTGCAGTTTAGGCTGTCCTTGAACTCACTTTGTAACCCAGGCTTGCCTTGAACTCACAGCAATACTTCTTCCTCAGCCTCCCTAGTGCTGGGATTACAGGCAGGCACCACCATGTCTGATCTGGTTATGTTTTCATAAGCTTAGAGTGAAATTTCCTAGAAAGAAATATAATAAGTTAAAAATTATTTCTTCCAAATGTTGCTTCATCTAAGTATTTTGATGTTATATACTAGCAATTATCATTACATATCAGAGATTTTATCATGTAAACTTTCATTTAAGATCCATTCATTATATTCTTCTATTATTCATCTAGAGGAAAAGTAAAATGCATCCCTAAGATGTGCACTCAGAGTCCCAATTGAATCCAAAGGCACTTGCACTCACACTAATAGTAAAAAAGGTTGCCTCAACTAGGGGTAACGTCCACATATAATGTTTTCATTACAGATATAAAATACTTCTCTAAGCATAAAGCACTTTATTGAATAACTAAATAAAAATAAACTGTGTGGAAAAGACAAGAATTAATGCATTGAGTTTAAGTTTTTAGATGTATAACGAAATGAAAAATTTCTCCAGACACCACTGGACTATATTTTCTGAACCTTGTTCAGAATACTTTGCCGACATGATATTTTAGCTTATATCTTAGAGGAAAACAGAGGGATGTGCACAGTTATAAAATCATGGGTGTCACTTGTTTATTTTTAATCATCTCTGTCCTCTTTATACTATCTTTTAACACATCTGTTTCTTAAAAAATTTGTCATTTTAAGGAAATCGTTTCATATTTTATAAACCAAATACTATTCACTATTAACAGCCTGAAATCATCTAATTTTGCAAAAGAGTACTCCTTTGCAGCAGGGCTTTCTTATAATATTGGAACACAACTAGCATCAATTAAATACATTGTACGTTATTGAAATTACTTAGCATTTACTCAATTCAAAGTTATGCTATGCTCTATTTCATAAAGTATTTTATTTAAAAATACTAGAAGCATTAATATTGAGCATAAATGAGAGAATACAGTAATTTTAAGAGTCAACAATCACTTCTCTGTTGATAACTCTCCAATGGTAATAATAGTGATAATTAATCACAACCAATTATTTATTTAACACTTAGTGTGTATCAGGAAAATATGAGTAAGCCACATTCCTACCCTCAAGGAACATACAATATAATGGAGATCGCACTGCAAATACCTATGAAATTGTAGCATTGGGTAGTACACGAAAAGATAAACAAAATGCTATAGGATTTCATAAGAGGGAGGTGGTCACCGTTCCTGTGATTAATCATAAAAAGACTCATCCAAAAGGTGAGGGACTTACATAAGGGAATCATTTCAAAACGTAAAGGTCAAGTAAGGAAAGGACCTTCATAATCATGGAACAACAGTCTCTATTTATTAAAGGGCTAACTGTGTTTTCCAAAGTGGGATATCGATATTTTACATGTGTTAACTAATTTCATCTTTAACTACTTGGACATATAAGTAAGGATTCTTTCTCTCTTCATTTCACAGATAAACAGAGTGTTGTAGTCAGGATTTAAAAGGGAAAGGTCTAATGCAAAACACAAGATTTATAGGATTATTTTATAATATTAACCCAAAGAGTCAAATGCAAAATAGTGCGGGAGATCTGTCCACACTAGAGACTCACAGAATCCAGCTGAAGACCTGGATCCCATGGCAATGTCTTGCATGAGTCCAACTGAAGACATAGAGCCCATAGCAATGTCTTGCGTGAGTCCAACAAGAGGCCTAGAGCCCATGGCAATGTCTCATGCAAGTCTATATCAAGGATCTGCACTGGAAAGACCCAGAGGTCAGTGGTGAAATTGAGAAAGTCTATGCCAGTGGGGTGAAGGATCTGTGCCAGCAGGCTGAGAGACCTACACTAGAACAAGGAAATGATGCTCAAGGTAAGGACCAGCGCTCCCCCAAATAGAATCACAGCCATCCTCAATGACAGCAAGGATCCGAGCTCCTCCCATGATGAGAACAGCTGAGTTCATATCTGGAAGACCAGTGTGACAAGCTTCTCTAGGAGAATCACCAGCACACCCTCTTCTCCTCTAGTTCTTTTGATGCTGTTGGCAACAATCCTGAAATGGGCCATACACCCAGCACCACACAGATTCAGTTTCACTGAATGTTACAATTTGACCACATAGGGTGAGATAAACGACTTTAGTCATGCAGCTAGCAAATTCATCTAGATGGAACTCTATTGCTAGCTGCATATAGGTATCACCAAGTCCATGAACATAGATTTAAGTTGTCTGATTCCTCAAAATAAAGGTTCTCTTCCAACTCTCTAATTTTGTTTCCCATTCCCTCAGTCTTCCTGGTATGTGGAAATCCTCCTCAACTTTTCTGTCACAATCCACATCAAAACAGTGACCAAAATGTAAGAATACTCACGTGGCAACGTTTCTCATTTACTCTTTTCTCTTCATTATCACAGCAATTATACATAATCATTCCAAACATTTAGAGCATTTATTTAGCTTAGCATCCAAACTCTCCACCACCCTATGTATTTCTTTAAGAAGCATGTACTGTATCTCAAACAACATGCTGAGAAATTGGAATGCAAATAAAGATTAAACCATAGTTCCTGCACCCCAAGGATCTAGTGGATGGACATACACAGATACATACAGAATGACAGATTTAGCCAGATGTGCAGAAATATTAGGAGAAAGAAAAGAGATGTGTGTTCCAAGTAAAGAGAGCATTAAAAAAATTCTGAAATTTTCAGGGGCACCAAGGGAACTGAACTGATTGTAAATGAGAAAGTAGATTTAGAAGACACCAACAATGTAGGTAGAGAGTAGACCGTACAAGGTAGCATTTTTCGTTTCTCAACTTCAGCATTACAGATATCTTCAGTCAGATATTTCTTTTTATGGGGCTGGCATGATCAGTGCATTTTAAGATATTGAGTAGTAGCATTCCTGGATGCTACCCACTAGGTGTCAGTAGCACCATTATGACACAGTATGACAAAACATGTATTTAAAAATTGCCAGAAGTCCTGTAGGAGTAAAATCATGTTCACATGAGAACTGCTAGCATAAGCCCTCAAAAGCTTTTTAAAGATATTTGAACATTATTCTACAGTCAAGAAGGGTAATGTACAACAGTATGGAGGGAGACTCACTCCAAGATCAATCAAGAATAGAAGAGGGGGGCTGGGGATTTAGCTCAGCGGCAAAAGCGCCTGCCTGGCAAGCGCAAGGTCGTGAGTTCGGTTCCCGGTACCGGAAAAAAAAAAAAAAAAAAAAAAAAAAAAGAATAGAAGAGGGGAAGAAAATCAGGTGAGTATGCAATATCTAAATGATGTTTTTACTATTCCCAAGAGGTACCACTTCAGTCAACATGAGAAAAACATCTTTCACATTCCCATCATAAGCCATAAATATTTATAACTCTGTCTTTGTTCACATAGGCAATAAAAACCTAGATTATCACTCTTCTGACAACTCAGTTCTCCTAAATTTACTTAATTCCTGAATCTTCTATAATACCACTTAAGCGAAAGGTTGTACCTTATCTTAATAGCTTCAACTCTTATGTCTGCAATCTATATATGATATAATATCACGCTTTCTTAATTCTTTACCTTTTCCTTATTTGGGTTTGATTCATGCTTTTTGATTCATTTTTAGAAAACAGAAACAATGTGTTCTATATCTGATATATTCCAGATAAATGAGTAAAATTTAGGGTACTAACAGGAGTTATTTTAATTAAATTGAGACAGAAGCATAACTTCTCAAAATGAGTAACATTTGTTCTCTTCAATTAAACAATGCTTCTAACATAAATCTACTAGAGGAGACAATAGATATAAACATAAGATTAGTAGCTGAAACAGTATGTTACAGGAAAATGTTGAAGAAGTTGTGTAATCTTTGATAAAAATAAAAGTAGTAAATGGCAAAAATCACATGCTTTTTAGTACTTTTTCCACCATTTAGAAGATTCAGAATCAAAATTAACTTTAGCTGTTGTTTGTTTGATTGAGTCACAAAACTTGAAAAAACAATGATTAGTTTCTAAAGGTCAAAATACCATATGATATCATTTTTGATGAACTGATGGTAAACTCAAGGAAAGAGGTCCAATATATTTCTAATATTTTAAGTAACCTGTGATAGAAATACTGATACAAGATTATTTATAAGAAATGGACACTTGTTATTTCTTGATCTAATAAACACCTTAAGGCCAGTTTAGGAAATCCAGTTACACATTTATTCTACTTGTATAAATACTTCAACATTAAAATGAGGTTTTTAAAAGTTCCTCAGGAATTCAAAACAAGACAAAGTACACTGCACTCTCGTTCTTCTTCCCCTGCCTCCTAGAAAGGAAATTATCAGACATCAAAACTTTACAAAACCTAACAGCCTACACTTAAATGAAGGGTGGCATTATGGATTTTCTTTGAAAAATTACATGACAGAAACAAATCATCCATTTTCAGCTATTTAACATGCTTATTAATTTAATAGAGACTTTTTTTTTACTAATGATATTGCCAGCTTTCATTTTGTCAGATGATTCTGAAAATCTCAGTGTTTCCAACAGTGTTAAATTGAGAGCTAATGGATTAAGATACAAGTAGACCTTGTATGCTATGTTGGAAACTTTTCACAGGCACCTTCAAGTCCCTGAAATGAAAGTATCCAAGGGGTGCCAGTGATGAAAGACTTTGTTGCCATGGTGTCATGCCATAAATCATCAATTGTTGTCCTTCATTATGAATGTGACAGCCACATACTGTCATAAAAGGATCTGTATTTTCATCTAGATTTAAGATTTTTTTCAGACATCATTTACATTGTAAAAGAAATGTCATGACAACCTTAAAACATTTAAGCTTGTTATCAAGTACTGTAGCATCCATTTGGAATTTGTCAGTTTGGCATTCAGCATTCCAACGGCTTTTGTATTGTTGAGTAGTTTATCTTTACCTTTAAAAATATATTTCTAAACATAGGCATATAGTGTAATAAGCTAAACCCAACACAAGTAATGGAACTCTTTTGGCTGCTATGACAACATGAACTGATCAATTTCCTATCACTGTTTTAAAAGAGGTATTCCCCCATGGTTGTAAATACTAATTACAAAAGCAAGCCATATACCAACATATTCAGTTAGCAGATTAAAATAGTTCACGCCTAATTTAAAATTTAGCATGTCTTCCACATCTGTAGTGTATAACAGAATAAATAACTTCATTTGTTCACAACATTTTCAACTTAATTTCGCTAATTATTTTTGCTGTTGTGGAATTTAGCTATATTAGTACAAGTTCAGTGAACACAATAGATTTTTCAAAGCACAAACAAAGAGCCCTAAACATAATTTCTGGATTAAGGTTGCAAAGCTTGCTTAAATCTTTCTGTAACTGCTCAATTAAAAGAAGGCAGTTATATTTTACTTAGAAATTTTCAAATACATTTATGAAAAAGTCTTGTTCCACCATCTATTCCTTTCAATTAAAGAACCAGTGTATTTGTCTGAAACCCGCAGTAGATAATACAGTGAAAGTACAAGTTGATACACTAAATGAGCAATGTAGCTATTACAAGAAAATAATAGTTTTAGAGAGAATAATAAATCTTTCCAGCATTCAGGCACAGTACTCATAATCTACTATTAAGCACTCCCTTTCCTACCCACACACATATTTTATATGAGCCTTAAAGTCTATTCTTCATCTTTCAAGCAAGAGAGAAAAATAGTGAAACGTTAACTATTTGAGAAAGTGAATAAGAGCAATGCTACAAAATTGTTAAACAGTTATTAAATCTGACTGTAACATGTAGAAATTTTAGGGCATCATCATCCCATGTAGATTTTTTTACCTAAAATATTTTCCTATTTTCTAGAATGGATGAATTACCTATTGGCCAAAAATATGCTTCCGAATATCATATGATGTAAAGATTCATATAAGAAGACTTCAGACTGATTCTACCCATTGGTTCACTAATCCCAAAGTCTAGAATTTAATTAAAATATTTTTGCAACTTCCAAAACTATACAGGTTCTTCCTAGACATTAAATATTCACCTAGCATTTGTAAGGAAGCTGCCACCTTCCTAAATTCAAACAGGATATACATGCTCCAGTTGATTTTCTGAAAAGAGAAGCTGTAACCTAAGAGTGTTTACATTTGGGGACACTTACTAAGTACATTGTTTTCTGTTGAACTATGCAAAAAAAGATCTAAGGTCACAGGATCCTTCTCACCAAATGTATCACTTAACAGAGTCTGCCACCCTCACTAGAGCTCCACCTTACCTGGAGTTTTACCAGAGGGATCCTTCCCATAACTAGAGTTAATCACCACAGATTATATATTCTAAAGAAAGTAAAAATATTTTAGTTTGTCTCCTGTGGATGTAAAAGAAAGAATGAGAAAGCACTTCCAACTGCTTCTCAATTCAGCAGCTGTAGCCTCAACACTCTAGGGCTCTAAGGGCCTATTGACAGTCTGTGATCACAGGTCCTCCTCTTCTTCTAGCCCCAGCCCAGTGACTCTGCAGCTGGAGATTAATTCCACCACGCATCTACGAGAAAGCTCCAGTGCCTTTATTTCAAAGGAAGATCTGGTCATTTAAAAGCCATGAAAACTAATCAGAAGGCAGTGAGCCATGGGCTAGGAGCACATTCTGAGCAAAATAAAGGCTGGAAACGAAGATGTGTGGTGGGGGTTTTGGGGACACAGGGAGACAGAGAGTGTCAATTTGTATATTTATGCCTATTCCTTGTTACATGGGTGCTTAAATTCAAATAATGTACAAAATGTCATAAACTTCATTTAACTCCTTGTTTTTCAACATTATTTGACCCCAGAATCCTCTCTGAGGAAAAAAAGTCTTTGGTGACTGAGAAACTGGTGATAAGCTGTTTTATTGGGACTTAGGTGTGGAGGTCATAGGTAAGTAAATCTATGTCAGGCAATGCACGGTGCATTTCTAATCTATGTATAACAAAGTTTGGGGCTCTTTTCTAAATAGATATTAAGAGAAAGACTGATACAGATGTGTATGGCAAAAGAATGACGCCTATGCCCATTACTAGCATGATGTACAATTTAGGACAATAATATGTAAATGGAGCTAAGATAGATTTAGACCATTTTCCTTGCACTTGCTCAGGATTAAGATAAAAAATTCCCTCAAACCAGTCCAAGGAGAAATTGATGATTCAAGACATGGAACATGTTCTAGTGCAAGAAATTGAAGAAATGCAAGAAATCCCCAGTGTTGGCAGCATGTCAAAGTACATATTCAATCAACTGATTGAACTCCCAACAGCCAAAGCAGAATCTATTTAAGAAATAAAATAAATATTGAGCTACTGGGTTATAAACTAAAATATATAATTAATATCTAAATAAATGATTAATTATACCGATATGTATAAATAATTGAATAAAGTAGAATAAACAAATTTCACAATCAGACAGATTTCAAATAATTTTTTCATACAGTGACTGATTTGCAAAAGCTTAGCATGGAAAGGGGGGAGGAAACAGTAACACGTAGCTCTGCAGTGTAGAAAATGTGACAAATACTACTTGACCCTGGTAAACAGTTGTCTTAGTTACTTTTCTCTTGTTGCTGAGACAAAATACCCAACGCCCAAAATGAAGGAAGGAAAGGTTTATTTAGCTTACAGTTTGTGGAGGTTTCAGTGCATACTTGGCTGGCTCCGAGGCAGAAGATAGCAAAGCAACAACAGCAAATGCGGGAATGGCAGCTGAACAGCAAACAGCCAGAGCAAAGCGGACGAATGGCGGCAAGCAGCTTCTTTCCCTCCCTTACATTGTAAACAGGCTACCCCCACCTGAGGGGCATGTAGCTCTCACATAATTTCCAAGTCCTCCTCTTCCACAGGCTCAGGATGTATACAAAGTAAGCACCCTGGCTTCCTGCTGAGTCACTTAGCCAAACCTCTAGACTCCCCAAGTTGACACAATGTATCAACCATAACAACAGTCAAATTCAACAATAATAAATTAAAATGATAAAAGGTAACCTTGTCATGAAGCAATGAAATGGCATTATGCCTATGTGGTTTTCCTCCCTAAAACACATAACCTCAGTTTAACAATAAGAAATGCATCAGAGAAACTCCAGTGAGGGACACTCTACAAATATCTTATGGTTATTTCTCAAACGTACCAAAGTTATCAAAAACAAAGAGAAAAAATGTCATAATCAAAGGGAATACATTTGGGTACATCAATTAAATATAATATGGTATCCTACATCATAGAACTGAAAATAGTCACTATAGGACAACAGGGGAAGTTTAAATAAAATGTAAAATTTTGTTAAAAATAGTGTATCAAAATTGAGGGTTTAAACTTGACAAATTGATTCATTAATGATAAGATATTAACAGTAGAACAAACTTAGTACAAGGCATATTCTCACTCTCTGTACCATCTTTACATGTATTCTGTGAATTTATAACAGTTTTAAAATAAAATGTCTTTTCATTTTTTTTATTTTTTTATTTTAAAAATAAAAGGAGGAAAATATTAACAGACAGACAACATTTTACAGAATAGCAAAGGAACAGTACAGACAGTACGGAGTTGCAGACAAAGTGGTAGGGAATTAACAATGCTTGTTGTATTACATATTGATATCTTCAAAGTGGCTTCCCATGAAAACAGATATAGACATGCAATGCTTATCAACCAAGGACTCATTGAGAGTTTCTTTCAGCAAGGAAATACAAGACAGTAGAACAGCCATGTTGACTATCCTGCATATACATACATACACACTTTCTCCTTCTTTCCCTTCTCTTTTCCCACCTCCCAGATGCCCTTTACTTTTGAGTGCTTTCCTATCAATTCACAATGTCTATCATATCTCCCAGTTTAAAGTAACTCTTTCAGGTTTTATACTAGTGAAACAATGCGGCGCTTGCACATGTATGTTTGATTTATTTCACTTATGAGTATGGTCTCTAGTTGTGACCATTTACTGATAAAAGCCTAGAGTTTATCTTTCTTTACAGCTGACTAATATTCCATTACATAAAAGTACCACAATTTTCTTATCCAGTCCTCAGTGGATGGACATTTGGGTTGCTTCCACATCTTAGCAATTACAAATAGTGCTGCTATGAACACAGGTGCACAAACATCACTGTTCCTCCGAAAACCAGGTCTAGAGGTCCCATTCAACCCAGCTATCCCCCTGCTGGGTATTTTCCCAGAAGATCTAAAATGTCTTTTTAAAAAGCTGAAATTAAAGTTCAGTGATAATCTACATGCTTAGTAGGCATCAGGCCCTAGGTTTAATCTCCAGGACTACACACACACATACACATACATACACACATACCCTGTTGCTACCCACCTTTTTGTTGAGCTCACTTTAATAAGAAATGTTTTATCTGTACATTAATTGATGTCTAATTTAGTTTTAAAAATCACAAGAAGTAATTATTTAAGAGGGAGAGTTGGACAAATACAAACTAAGAACAATTTTTTAAATGCAAGTAGAAAAATAAAACATGCATAGGTTATTTTGAAATGGATTGTTTAAATCAGATATGCTGTGTACATGTCCCAACTCCCCAGGATGAATGTAATCTATATGTACTACAAACATATAGTAATAAAAATAAAAATTTAAAAAATAAATCAGATATCCTAAGTCTGTTCACATAAGGTTTGAATGCACATAAGGTTTGTATTTATTGGCAAATACAATTCATTAAAAATAATAAAATATATCTACTTTATGCTTAGTATATTGGCTATATCAATATATGATTTCATGTATATTTGTAAAACTTATAGCATAAAGAATATAACAAAGTGATTTTTGTAATTTAATTTATTTTTAAACCAATATGACAATACAGATCTTTTAATCAGGTATATTATTATAGTAATGAACTATTTACCTATATACAGTATAGCCAGTTAAAGGAAAATATCCAAATATAAATAGAAAAATAACTTTATATATTTAAGTAAAAAAATATTTGCTACAAGGGGCTGGGGATTTAGCTCAGCGGCAAAGCGCCTGCCTGGCAAGCGCAAGGTCGTGAGTTCGGTTCCCGGTACCGGAGAAAAACCAAAAAAATAAAAAATAAAAAATAAAAAAAAAAATATTTGCTACAAGAAAACTATTTTTAACTATTTTAATTCAAAATAATCTTAACCTCTCCCAATTGTAAAGCATGGCTGCTATGATTAACAGGTTCTACTGTTTTATATTTTAATACCTTTTATACTTTTTAAAAAAATTTTGGAACACTGTCCATAAAAGATAATCTAAAACTAAATTTCAGGAATTATCAAAAATGTATCACATGTGTATATTGATTGAACTATACATTTTTTACATCTCAGCTTTCTAATAATTTAAAGAAACATTTAAAATTTTTGCTAATACTTTTTATACTTTCCTCCTTTAAACATTAAAATTACTTAAAGAAAACTCTTTGTGATAATTTAAAGTTACAATATTTTGTTGTTCTAGTATGCTGGGAAGAAAGAATACTTGGAGGAAGCAAATTATGTTGAAAACTCAGTGTTACCAAAAACATAAAGTGGGATATTTCTTTAGGGAGTTTCACATCTATCGGAAGGACTTTCAAACATGTCGCTATGGAACATAATTCCTTTAAGATTGCAAACCAACAAATGGCTATTTTGGTGTAATAATTCCGTCTCTTAATATTACTTTGTACTATTCATCCCCATGTATTACAAATCATGCCAATTTAGGCACAATGCATTGCCCTTTCAAATACATTTATACTAGCTCTTGGAAATAACTACATTTTAGGAACTAATTAGTTACTCTGACATTTTTTTTAAGAATAGGCCTATACACTTTTAGAAAATGTCCCCACTCTCTTTGCAAATTAGTGATATTTTCCCTATTGCACAATAATACGTTATTGTCAGCCTTTCCTCTTTATCTCAGTCAAGCAATTAAAACTACTCTGTCCTCTCCAAAGAAATTCATGATCTGCCACTCTACTCACTGGTGTCTAAAGTTATGGGTATTTTAGCAGTTCCTTCACCTTCATTTCCATGTTACTGAGCAACTTTTCAGAGTTTAAAAGAAAGGACAGAATGCACCTGAACATTTAGACAAGTATTCCGTTTCAAAAGACAGTTCTCCTTCTATGGTTTTAATTTCCTTTCAATTTTAAAGAAACACAGACTGAGACCTAAAGTATTTCACTTTCACATTATTAAATGTAACATGCAGAGCATTACATTATTATGCTACATGTGGCTAAGAAGTTTTAGTATTCAGGGGATTATGGTAATTAAGTCTTCCTTCACTTTGGGTGATGTGACACTTGCTTGACTATAATGTCACTTCATTTAAAGTCTGCGTAAACAGCATTATCTTAATCACTGTGCATTACATTTCCAACTGTGAGAAAAATTAAAAGGTCACCACGGACAAGAATGTACGTAAATTCTAAGGAAACATCATGTAAATGACTTATTCATTGTTCAAATCGGGTTTTGAATAATAGCAAAATAGCATATTTTCTATAGTAATATTATAGTATTACTAGCTAGATGACATCTGTGGCAAAGCATATATATTTGGAGTTAGTGGTAATGACAAAAAAAAGTGGTTTTGAGGTTTTATAGATAAAAGGTAAGAAATATAATTTTCCAATTTTTCATTCAGGCTAAGTAAAAGGGATCCTTGGATGTGATATAAGGAGTGATACATGCAAGGATTTCAATTGGTTTTATATACAAAGAGCCATCAGGGGCTGGGGAGTTAGCTCAGCGGCAAAGGGCCTGCCTGGCAAGCACAAGGTCATGAGTTCGATTCCTGGTACCAGAAGAAAAACAAACAAAAAAACCCCCAACAAATACCAAGAGCCATCAATATCATAAAGACATGCAGTATTTTAAGAAATACAGAGAATAATTGCAAAGTAAAATTGTTTATATTTCCTCATTTTCTGATTTTAATAAATTCTGAGCAATCACAATATTCATTTCTTTATAAAAAGAGAGGTTTGCTTTGTCATTAATTTTGTCAGTCACAGTAACACTATGTCCAAGAAGTGCTGCTTAAAAGTGCTCTCATCTACAATTTTGAAACATACCTAAAGATTTGGGGATATCTTATATTTTAAATGATTTACCTAGTGATTAGTAAAAAGTTAGGTAACCTAATTTAAGTCTTCACATAGGACAGGCAGTATTTAGGCAAAAAATAATCTACATTATCTTTCACTGAACTGGTAGAAGTAATATTATAAACAAAATAGTTTTATAGAGCAGGCTTAAACTACAAAAGAGGAAGCTGATTGGCAAAGATAGGAATAAAAGCTATAAAATACCTATAAAAGCCTCGAGTTTATCTTTTTTACAGCTGAGTAATACTCCATTGTATAAAAATACATCATTTTTATCCATTCCTCAGTTGACGGGCATTTGTGTTGTTTCCAAGATTTAGCTATGACAAATTGTGCTACTATAAACATGAGTGCACATATATTGCTGTGGTATATTTTTAATTCTTCTGGAAAAATATGCAGAAGGGAATAGCTGGGAAATATGTAAATGGATGCACCTGGAGACCATACTCATAAGTGAAATAAATTGGACCTGCATGTGTAAACATCACATTGTCTCCCTAGTGTAAGAACATGAAAGAGTAAATAAAACCCAAAATGTAAAATAGATATTATGAAAGGGAAAGAAATTGCTCAAAGGAAGGAAAAACTGAGATGAGGGAAAGAAGAAAAAGAAAGTACTAAGGCATTTTATATATAAATATTTATACATATATGTATATATGGATAGCGGGCATAACTGTACTGCTGATTCTGGTGGCTTATTGAGGGGAACAGTGAATGATTAAATTTTTTTGACCAATTTTGCATACTTATATCTGATAATCTGAGCAACTTATGTAAAAACAACAATTTGCAGTATAACAACCATTGGTGAATTCCTACCATTCTGTCTAGTGAAAGTATGTATTGTCTCTGTTCTTTTAAATTATTATTTTCTTATTCCCTTTAATGGTTTGATCAATTTTCTATTCTTACATCTGGTAATCTGAGCAACTTCGTTAAAGATAACAATATGTAATATAACAACCTCTGTTAATCACTATCATTTGGTTTGAAACCCCGTATCATTTTTAATGTCCTTGCTTTGTTTTGTGTTTTACTATTGTTCTTTTTTTTACTATTCTTTTTTAAAATAAAAACTTATGAAATATTAGTCCTACAATAGGCTAATGAATAGGATAAAGTGGTAAAAACCTCAAAAGAAACTTCTGTGGGCTTTTTCTTATATTTAGGGAATGAGATATATATGAGTTGTATTAATCTAGAGATCATCTGAATAAATTTGATGAACTACAGTTTTCTTGTAATATCTTATGCTGAAACTCTGTTAGAGCTCAATTTACTTTCTAGAAATGTGATAGCCCAAATATATTCCCAGGACTATTTACAGAAATAAAGATCCCTAAAAATGTTTGCCTCACAAGAAATTACTAGATTTACAATTCATTTGCCAGAACTACTTCCATTTACTTTATGTAAAACTTCACACATAAAATAACCAATGTTCAATGTCATTACAGTTGAAAAAAAGCATTCTATTTAACTCATTGAAAACAACAGGTACTCTGTACTAGAGAAAGGATATGCTTATGTGTATGGGGCAAGGATGTGATATACTAGCATTTCTGGGAATTTAAATTGTATGTTTCAACTGATTGCCTTTTATAGTTAAATCCCTTATAACACTACGTTAAACAAATTTTCAAATGAATATAGTTCCCAGTACATTCAGAATTTTCAGAAACACTAAAACTCTGTTTTGAGTCTCAGGGCAAAGATTTATATAAAAGAAATAGAAACTATGACTAAAAGAAGCTGAGAAACCTCTCTAAGGATGTGTGTGCAACACTATGAAAGCACTGCTGGAATAAAAAAATTCAGCAAGCAGAAAATATTGAGTCATCTCTGAATAGAAAATTGTATAAAAAACACTTGAAAGCAAACACAAAGTCATAATAGATAGTGGTTGAGTTTCCTTGCATTTCAACATTTTCATGTTACACTTCAGAGTAGGAAAGCTGAAGATTTATTCAAAATGGTGTAGAACCCCTATCAAGTATTTAAAATCCTGAGAAATTGCTCAATCTTCTTCCTCACTTTCTAAAGCTGTATGTTTTTGAATTAGGAGAGACACAAAGATAAATAAAGTCAACTTGTGGTGTTAACTAAGCCAGATGTTATTATAGTAGTTTATACAAACTGATGAAGTTCAATTTTGTCTTTATGATTTTTACACAGTAATTAAGCTACAGCTTTAAGGAAAAAGGAATCCAAAAGATGCCACAAAAGTTGTCCAAAGTTACAGTTATTTTCAAGGTGCTGTTAAGTTCATGGACATTTGACACTTTCCAAGAGCTCTTTCTGCTAAATCCCCTATCTCATCAAATAGAAATTTATATGAAAGTGGTCTTTAAGAAAAATTACTTCATAAATTTAAAATACTAGTACTATCTTATCTGAACTACATCTGCTTAAATCGAAGAATAACAATTCAAATAGTATTAATAAGTATTTTATATGCATTAAATGATCAGAATGAATATTTCATCTTTACAATGATGAAAAGAATCAATGAATATTTTTTCTCTATTAAATAACCAGTGACATTGAAAAGAATGTGGTGAAATTGGAATTCTTATATAATTCTGCTGATAAGGAAAATCAAAACAACTTGGGAGAGTGGTTTGGCGGTAAGTATAAAATTTGATATGCATAACACAAAACACAGCAATTGTACTTGTGGCTTCTATGCTAGACAATTTCTTCCTCACGGACATGAGACAACAAAATGTCCATTGCAGCACTGTTTCTAGTAACAATATGGGTATATATACATAATGGAATACTAAGCTCTAAATTAGGATAAATTTGAGGCATTTGTAGGAAAATGGACGCAACTGGAAAATATAAAGTTGAGTGAAATAAATCAGCGACATATAGTTAAACACTGTATGGTATCTTTCATTTCAGGAACAAAATAAAAACAAAGAGACTAATAAAGGATGGATAGAAGGAGATAAGGGGATGGATCTCTTGCAAATGGAAAGGGGTCCAAGAGATCATTGTCAAGGGTTTATGGAGAGAGGAAAAGAGAGATATGCCATGTATAGAAATCTAATATCTTCAAGGAATATAAACATTATATACCATATACAGGAGCTAAGATAGTAATATCAACAGGAATGAAGATCGAGCAAGGGAAATTAGAGGAGGAGGGAAGGAGCAGGGAGGAAGGAGAAGGAGATAAAAGGAAGCAAGTTATATTATGCACATGTACTTGCTCACCAAGACGACTGTGAACAGCATGTACAGCAAACATTTACTAATAAAAAAGGAACCAACTTAAATGTTCACCAATATAAGAAAGAATAATAAAATGGTATATATATGTACAGAAAGGGGCTGGGGATTTAGTTCAGCGGCAAAGCGCCTGCCTGGCAAGCGCAAGGTCCTGAGTTCGGTTCCCGGTACCGGAGAAAAACCAAAAATAAATAAATAAATAAAAATATATGTACAGAAAGACTATACTGGGAAACTAAAACTGAATGAACTAGCCAGGCGTGGTGGTGCATGCCTGTAATACCAGAACTCAGAAAGCTGAAGCAGGAGGATCATTGTGAGTTAGAGACCAGCCTGGGCTGCAAAGTGAGCTCAAGGCCAACCTGAACTGCATAACAAGAGAGTGTCTCAAAAAGACGAAAAAAATAATAAATGAATAAATAAAACTGAATGAACCAGATCTGCATGTATCAATGTGGATAAATCTTGAAAACAAAATTATAAGAAATAATACATTATCAAAACTTTTAGGTGCATTTCAAAACACAAAGGTCAGTATTCCATATTCTTTTTGTATAAATACATTTAAAAATTCAAGGTAATGATATACATCAAATTTACGATAGTGATTGTATCTGAAGGACTGAATGGAAAGGTGGTGATTGCGATTCATATCATTAATGTTTGACAGATGTAACTGTTTAAAAATTGAGCTTTGAATCAAGTATAACAATATATAGACCTGATTGTGTTTTTCTTTTTTTCTTTTTTCAAAGAGAAAAAAATAACAAAATAACAACAAAGACAAAAAGAAAACAACACAAACAGAGTAAAATTATACAGAATTTCAAAACAAGATGACAAAAAATTAACAGTGGTTGTTAAAATTACATACTGTTATCTTCAATGAAGTTGCTCAGATTACCAGATGTAAGAATGCAACATTGATCAAACAATTAAAAAGTATAAAAAATAATAAAAAATTAGAAATGATATAAAGCTTCACTAAACAAGATGGTAGGAATTCAACAAGGGTTGTTATATTGCATATTATTGTCTTCAAATTAGTTGTTCAGATTACCAGATATAAGTATAAAAAATTGGTCAAAAAATTTAAGCATCAGCTGTTCCTTTCAATAAACCAGTAGACATCCACAGTACAGTGATCACAGCTATCCTTCTATATACATATATATGCATTTTCTCTTCCACCTTTCTTTCTTTTTTCCTTTCCCTCATCCCAATAGTTCCTGCCCTTTGAGCAATTTATTTTCCTTTCACACTATCTATTGTACCTTTCACGTTTTATTTATTTATTCAGGTTTTCACACTAGGGAGACAATATGATGTTTACAAATGTGAAGCTGATTTATTTCACTTATGTGTGCTGTCTCTAGTTGCATCCATTTACCTATAAAAGCCTTGAATTTATCTTTTTTTATAGCTGAGCAATACTCCATTATATAAAAATAGTACATCTTTTTTTATCCATTCCTCAGATAATGAACCTTTGGGTTGTTTCCAAAATTTAGCTATGACAAATTTCACTGCTATAAACATTGGTGCACATATATCAGCATGGTACTGGAAAAAAAAAACAGACCTGAGTATCAGTGCAGCAGAGTAGAAGATGCACACACAACTACAAACACACTCAGCCACCTTACCTTTGACAAAGGGACCAAATATGTTCACTGGAAGAAAGATAGCCTCTCTAATAAATGGTGGTGGAAAAACTGGCTTTCCACATGCTGAAGAACTAAAATTTGACCTATGTCTATCACCATGCACTAAAGTCAAAATAGATCAAAACACTAAATATTAAAACAGAAACACTAAGC
>NW_004955525.1:821235-838767 GCF_000276665.1 Chinchilla lanigera | reverse complement strand
GTCTGTATTGTGCTTGTGATATGTTGTAAAATGTTGTATGTCTGTTAATGTTTCCCCTCCTTTTATCTTTAAAATAAAAATTAAAAAAAAATAAACAGAAACACTAAATCTACTGGAAGAGAAAGTAGGCAGAAATCTTGAAGACATAATCATATGCAGAGAGTTCATGGGAAAAAAAACAAACTGCATGGGAAATACTTCAAAGAATCAACAACTTGGATCTCATCTTATTGAAAAGTTTTTGCACATCAAAAGAAATCATCAACAGGGTAAAAAGAAAATCTATGAAGTGGAAAAAAATTTTAGCAAGCTGTCCCTTACACAAAGGGCTTCTATCTAGAATATATAAAGAATCAAAAAAAATCAGGCACCCAAAATTCAAAGACACAATCCAAAAATGGGCATCTGAGATGTATAGCACTTCTCAGATGAAGAAATACAAATGGAAAATAAATATATGAAAAAAATGTTCAACATCATTGGTCATTTGAAAAATGCAAATTAAAACAACACTGACAATCCATCTCACCCCAGAAAAAATGGTATCATCAAGAAATCAACCAATATTAAGTGCTGGTGGGACTGTGGGGAAAAGGGAACCCTTTTCCACCACTGGTGGGAGTTTAGACTAGTGAAACCACTGTGGAAATTACTGTGGACATTCCTCACAAAACTAGAATTAGTGGTTCTAGTTAACCCAGCTATTCCCATTCTGGGTATTTTTTTGGGAAAAACTGAAAACATCATACCGCAGTGATATATGTGCACTCATGTTTGTTTTTTGACAATTGACTTTGTTTTCTGCACTATTTGAAAGTTTTATATTAAACTTTCCAACTTTTTACATTATTAAACTGGTAATACTAAAAGTTATCTCAGAATAGACATTCTCTTTATCATTTAAAATTGAAGTGAGGTATTTGAGTAGTTAACATGATTCCACTTTGCAGGTTATAAAATATACGGGTCCAAAGTAGTGCAATTTAAAATGCAACTACCTTCAATCAAATGCTGTCTCTCATAATTGTAGGTTGTATATTCTTGAACAAGTCATTTAACACTCTCTGTGTCTCAGTGTCATCATCTGTCAAACAATGATTTTAACATGTTAATCTAAAGATGTTAAGATAATTTGATGCACTAATACATGGAAAATCAAATCAGATCATGTTGATGAATGGTAGATATTATTACTTTCTGGCAAAAAATGACTTTTTGCTCAAAATTTTATCATGAATTGCCTTATTCATATTCTCACACTGGTCACATTTTATTATCAGGTTTAATTAATTAATATATTTAAAGATGTTATTAACATATTAATATATTTAAACATAGTATTGGCATCAGTACTAATAATCTACAAAGGGCAACACTATCTATGCAAATTTAAGCATGCATGAGTATTTTGTACACTGTCATATGCATTCATCAGTTTTTTGACATTTATCATCTTTCTGTGCTAAATCTTCAACTGCAGAGATGGTCACCAAATGAGGGTTCTTTTAGTTATCTGGACTTTGAGATTGTACCTTTCGCTCACACTCTGCCTCTCTCTCTTTCTCTCTCTCTCATGCGCTTTCTTTTTCTTTCATTGCTTGTTTTTCTAAAAATCCAAATTTCCCATAAGAAATGACAATGTTAAATTACTATGCTAAGCCACATGTCCATCCACTGAGGAATGGCTAAAAAAATTGTTGTACTTTTATATAATGGAATATTACTCAGCTATAAAGAAAGATAAACTCAAGGCTTTTACAAGTAAATGGTCACAACTGGAGACCATACTGATTAGTGAAATAAACCAGACCTCCACGTGTAAGCAACGTATTGTCTCACTAGTATAAGTACCTGAAAGAGTGAATAAAAATTAGGAGGTATGATAGACACTGTGAAATGAAAGGAAAATGCTCAAAAGGAAAGAGCAACTGGGGTGAGGGAAAAGAGAAAAGAAAGAAGGGGAAATTACGGATGTATGTATATACAGGATAGCTAACATAGTTGTATTACTGACTTCTATCGCTTTACTGAAAGGAACAGTTAATGATTAGTTACTTGATAAATCTTGCATGTCTCTATTTGTTTTCCTGAGAAACCACTTTGAAGATATCAATATGTAATATAACAACCATTGTCAATTTCCTAACACTTTGTGTGTAACTCTGTATTGTTTCTATTTTTTTTTTTATTTTAAAGATAAAAGGAGGGAAATATTAACAGACATACAACATTTTACAACATATCACAAGCACAATACAGACAATACAGAGTTACAAACAAACTGGTAGGGAATTAACAATGGTGGTTGTATTACATATTGATATCTTCAAAGTGGCTTTGCTTCTATTATTCTTATGCTTTTTTGTAAATGGATGTCTGTTTGTTAATATGTTTCCCTTTTATTTTTGAAATAAATTTTAAAAATTTACTATGCTAAGAATTTATGATGAAAATCAATAGGATTATTAAAGTAAGTTTATCAGTGGGGAGTGTTTCCTTTAATTTTTTTTTATCTAGAGATATTGGAATTTGATTCCTTTTTAGACAAATATGCTTTCAGATTACCAGTAATAAAAGCACATACACATGGCGAAAGCATTGCAGTATAAGTGGATTAAATACTAAGGTCAAAGGCAGGACAGACATACCAGCCAAGTTTAAGGTAAGTAAAACATTTACCTCTTAATAAAATCTCAGATGACTGATTTTGTTTTATCTTTACTAATGCCTACCAAAAGTTCAAATAAAGTTTTATTATGTTAACTATTGACATTTATTTTATTTGTTATCTTAGCGATTTGTAAAAATAAGGGAATTTTTGTAGTTGAAATCAGAAGTTAATTTGGAAGAAAACCAATCTAAAATAAAACAACACATGCTATACATATGACTATCTTCTGATCAAAGTGAAACAAATTGATCTTTACTCAAAACCCAATTATGTTACTGAACATATTCTATTGTGGACATGGAATCAATGATTTCCTTTATGCTATGTTTCATTCATAAAATTAAAAACAAAATTTTGTAACTTTATTGTCAAACCACTTTAAGGGAAAGCTATATTAGTTCTTATGCAATTTGTAAAAATCATAAAGTACATAACCACCATTTTGAATACTAGAAGTATTATTTATAGGTACTCCACTTAGTATTTCTTTATTATACATAATTTTCGAACTTTGAGCACTTTACTTATATTTATAAAAGACTGTGTGTGTGTGTGTGTGTGTGTGTGTGTGTGTGTGTGGTCTGCATTTCTGTTGTATTTTCAGTACCTTGTGGATTTAAAATTTAGAGCAGAGATTATAAACTGAAGCCAATAGTCTAGATCCAGATCCCATGTGGGTTTTATTTTGCCTTAAGTGTTGCTTTGTTCTTGTTTTTATTGATTTAGTTGCTAACATTAAAGGATTGGATAATTTCCTATAAAAGTCTGGATTCTCAGCTTCTTTAAAAAAATAAGACTATAATGAAACTCAGCCTACATTCCCATATGGTAACAATCTGCTGAGGTAATAATAGCTACCACCCCTAGAAAAAATATATACTTTCTAGTTGACCATAGTCCTTACAACTACCTGTTGTTTTCTGGTCTTTCATTTGTGTTACCCACCTTGCCTCTATAGGTATCAGAGTTTCTGACTCTTTTAATTCTTCTGTTGGTTATGTGAAGGAGTTAGTGTATATACTTGCAAAAACACTGCATATTTCTCATAGTTTGGTAAGTGTAAAATCTTATTACATATGTATGTACATTTGTAATATGATCCAAAATAAAACTATACAGTTTAAAAAGTGCTGTTCCAGAGGCTGGGGATTTAGCTCAGCGGCAAAGCGCCTGCCTGGCAAGCGCAAGGTCGTGAGTTTGGTTCCCGGTACCGGAGAAAAAAGCCGAAAAAACAAAAACAAAAAAGTGCTGTTTCATTTAATTAAGAAGTTGTACCTAATTTTCCTTTCACTTACTAGGAAAATAAAGATGAGAGGTATTTTGATGCCAGAATTTGATTACATTCATATAAAATCTGAAGCATTTTCAATCTGAAATTCTGTATTATTTTTATGTTGTTTCATTTATGTCTGTCTGTTTGTTAATATGTTTTCGCTCTTTATCTCTAAAAATAAAATTAAAAAAATAAAAATAAAATATCCAAATCTAAACTTAGCCAATTTTTACTTCAAATCTTTCATTAGTAAAGTCTCGTTTTTTGTTTTTTATTTTTTGTGGTACCAGGAATCGAACTCATGACCTTGTGCTTGCTAGGCAGGTGCTTTGCCACTGAGCTTAAGCCCCAGCCCCAAGTCTAGTGGATTCTAACTCCCCTGCATTGATGTCACATTCAAATACAAATTTTGGCACTTAAGGAAGCAGGTCCACTGGCTCAGGTCACTAGGGTATTAGTTAGTGTACATGATATTTAAAACTCACGTCTATCCTGTGAAATGCTCCAGATATTAGAAACACTATCATAATGAATTTCATTTTCTATGCTGAAAATTCAGGATAAACAACATAGGATAGTCCCCATCACCGCCAAAACCATATAATGTTTTCTTGTAGATAAAATATAGACAAATCTTGAATTAAAAGCATCCTAAAAAGAAGAAAAGAAAATACCAAGAAGTGATTTAGCCTGAGAAAGGTGTGTGGAAGTCGAAAGGGGGCACTACTGCCAGGCAAAATTAAAATATGCCTTAGGATCAGGGTTGCCCTCCTCCTCCTTTGTCTCTGAGTCACTGGCCACTCCTTCCCCCATTACTACCTAAAAGGTATGAGGCCTGGAATTATATGGTATCTCTGTTGAGATGGCAATCTAACTGAAATTTTCATGCATATTTTTGGAGGATTTCCAAATATTTTTAAAAATGTATTTGAAGAAAAATAATTTCACATATTTTAGAACAACTAGCATGTCTACAAACAGCTTGCTGAATGCTTAGAATGATTCGTACTTAGAGGCCTAGTTCTTTTCCATTATTGCTGTAGCACACTTAATAGTCTGTGCTATTAAGCTGCCCTGCATAAGTGAATGCACCTTCCCAAACATTCCACATCAAGAGATGGATGGGGATCTGAATTATTTTCCCATTATTTAAAAATAGTGTCACAGTTTTTTTATGTCAAGGACCTTTAGTCAATCCCCATGATCTTGCAGTTTTCTTTAATTTCTATTTTGTTCCAAAAGGGTGAGTTGCTCCCTGTGGCTACAAACCATTACCCCACTGTATGGTTCTGAAATCCACTCCTAGGTAATACATGTAAATAATGACTAACTGAAAACAGTGAAAGCATGAAGACACCACTTAACTAGAAACTTCAAATAGATGCGCAAGTTCTAATAAACTCTTTGGATTTCATTTTTCTTATTATCATGAAGGATTAAGCAACATTTAAAATTCTTTGCTGAAAATTTTTAACGGCTCCCCTTTCTTACTTTAGTAAGTATAGTTTAGGGAACAAGATTATGTCAGTTGGGCGGAATCTGTACAAGCTCCAGGACATTCCCAGGAAGTTGATTTTTAAAAAATAAATACATAAATACCTGTTAACAGCTTGTTTTCTTGTCATTTGCCTCTTCCTTCTAAAAGGAGAGTGTAGCAGAAAATAAATAAATAAAACTGGTTAATTGATAATTCTCATTAATTAGCTTCCAATTAATCAAGGCTTTATCATATTTCACAAAAAACGGTCTTAAATTCTGCAGATATTTTGGATACATTACACACAATAAAACATCAGTGGGGAAGAGCAGAAAAATGTAGAAAAACCTGAATTGATATTAGATGGTGTTTTAAATACATGGATAATGTTATTACATTTCTGGTTTAATCTCACGGAATAAATTATAATGTAAAATGTTGTATAGGTATTTTCTCTATATGATGACATGGAAATAAGGTTATAGATTTCTGCTGAAGAAAATAGGCTTGGGTCAATTCTAAAATGACATATAACAATACGGTCTTTTCCATTTCTGTCAAGAGCCTTCCTTCCCATCCCATCCCATTGGGTATTCCAATACTTTTAAAAGGAGAAAAGAACATCTACTTTTTTTTTCATTATTTATTTATCCAACAGAATGATGAAAATAAGCCAATTGTACTGTTGTGCTTATTTCCTAAACATGGATCCATTAATCATGCAGCTTACTGTATGTTTACTTCTGGACAAATACTGAACTAACTCACATCTTCCCCACAGGGTTACACATTCATTTACTCATGCTACACACAGACACACACAGACACACAGACACACACACACACACACACACACACACACAGATTTACACACATTAACACAAGAAATCAAACACTAACAAAAAATATATAGATTTAAAAAGAAAGCCAATCAGCTTAAATAACAAAACAACCATCCTTTCCAGCAGTATAGTAATTTTGATTATTCTCAACACTTTAATGAAGAATAACAAAATATAAATTGGGATGCTAAAAAAACCTATAAGAAATATAATCAGGATCTTTTGAACCTTCTGCATGTCTTAGTATCAAAGTAAAAAGAACCTCTTATGAAACCCACTACAAATACATGTAATTGGTTCATCACTTCTCCTTCTTCTCACAATTTTTTTTGTTAAGAATCTTCTTTTAGGTTTTTTGATGCCTTTTCAATAACTTTTTTGGTTAATTTTTTAAAAAAGTGTTTCTCTACTTTACATTCATGCAGAAATTTATCAAAATTACTAACAACTGAAATATGTTTTTGAGAGTTCTAGGAAGCAGAGGTGGGAGTGAAGGCAAGCATTCTTTCATCTACTCTTGTGTCCTGTCATCTCACTGTCAGAATTACATGATTTAACTTTACAGTTCACTCATCCAACCTGTTGTAGAAATGACACTTCTGTTAAACAGAATGTATTCCTGACTGCCAAATCAAGAAAAGTACATACTACCTTGATTAAATGGGAAATGCATCACTAGATTTGAGTGTTTTTATTCACATATCCTCTAAAGTTCTACTTTTTCTTATTTATAAAATTTTTCAAACTTAACGGAACATTTTGGCTATCATTATATGTATCTAATAATAGTGCAACTCCCTGAAATATAAGAAATAATTTAATTCTAAGGAAGAGACTTATTGTTTAAATTGAGATTATAAAATTGCTCACTTCTGAAAGATTCCAGTTATTCTGGAATTCTCCACTAAATCTACAAAAGTTCATAAATTAGTTGTCCTTTATTTAAAAGATTTAACACTTTCTTAGAAAACTGTTAGTTTCCATTGATATTTAAATATTCCTCATTTGTCTTATCCAATGTGGAAAAGTGTATTTCATACTGATTCCTAATAATAGCTATACTTACAGAGCTCAAGATTTACCAGTTCAATGGACATATATTTATCCTTCAGCATCTCTGAAGGGTACTGGGCCTCTTTCACACACCAAAATGTGTGGATGTTTGGATCCCTATATAAAATGAAACAGTATTTGTATATAGTGTATGCATACCCTTCCGCGTACTCTAAAGCATCTTTAGATCATTTATAATACTACAGAGATGGTATGTAGATACTGGTTGCACTGTAGTGTTTAGAAAAATTTTATATATGCTTAGTACAGCTATAATTTTTCCTAAATATTTTCAATCCACAGTTTAATGAGTTCATGGATGCAGAACCCACAGATACACTATACTTCATGGCTGAAATTCTTAATAGAATGTGGTTCCTATACTTTCGAATTTGTACTTTGTGGGATGACAACTAATATTAGATTTCTGTATACTATGCCAAATAACCAATGTTTTGGAAGATTTAGCTCAAGAAGAACATGGTGCTGCAAATATCAGCTCAATCTATGGTGTGAAGAAAATCATCTTGCTTCCCTGAAGATTGCCTAGAGTGCTTGCATAATCTCCACTTCTTCTTTCTTTGCTAAGTGTCTATATTTACTGTCCCTCCCCACTTCTGAGTCTGGATATAAAATTAAAATCATGAACAAAGGGCCTGAAATTAAAATTAACTTTATAGTTAAAATACACATATGATCATATTCTTCTGCAGCCACTGACTAAAAGCAGTTTCATGTAGTCAAAAACATTGCGCCAGACACTACATTCAGTATCCCACTAATAACAATAGAACGGTTGCCAATAAAGACCCTGCAACATTTGGTAATAAGTAGTAAGAGTTTTTATATAGCTTACTAGCTCCTATCACCATCATTGCTTCAACTTATTAAGACACTGATGAACCTAACTGTAAAGAGACCCTCCCCCTGAGTATAAGTTATAACTAGATGTTATTCCACTCTGACACCTCAAAATTAATAATTAGAAAAGTCTGTACTTTGACTTAGTCAAGGTCATCTTTACTTCAAACTACTAGTAAATAAGCTATTGTACTTTGATTCTTCAGGCTTTTGGTGTGTGCAGGAAAAGCTCATTGTACTATTCAATTTTCCTTTAGTGTAACATTCAGCTTTCCTTTAGTGGCATTCTATAATGGGACACACTACGAATGCCCATGAGTCAGAGGAGGAAAAATTTAAAGTGATGCATAGTTTAAGAGGATTCAGTCCATGCCTGGCTTACTCTAAGGAAGGAACATCATGGTGGGATGGTGTGGCAGACGAAAACTTCTTACTTTTTGGTGGTTGGGAAACCAAAAAGGGGAACAGTGCCCCTAAGGAAAGGGCCAGGGGTCATATACAGTGTGCAAAACTGTACCTCCTTGGCCCCCCACACACACATATAAGTGTGCTTTACTACTCCCCCCAGTGACTTCTAAGCCAAACAAGTTGACAAAATCGTTGTCAACTTGACACACAAACACATACCTTTAAACCACTTAATCTGCAAATAAACACAATAACAAGTTAACAATCTGCCTAACATGTTAACTACTAGCCTGTGTACAACCAAGAATGGAATAATCCCTTTCCCAAAGTCTCAAACGTTGAAGAACTTCTCAAAATTCCAAGTCAAATTCTCTTCTGAGACTCAAAGGAAAGTCTGAGTAGTGAACCTTATATAACAACCTCTAGCTTCATGTCTGGCATGTGGGGTACATGAGGATAAGATGCAAGATTCAGAGGGTGTGTGGCCCCATTTCTATGGCCTGTTTTATATGTTGGCATTTCCCAAAGTGTGCAGCTTTCCTCAAAAGATATATCCTGTTCTTGGAGTTTCCCTTTCCCTGGTGTCTCCACTGCATTTTCAACATCATTTCCACAGCTTTACACAATATTCTCTTAAGGAATTTTTGACTGGTCTCCCAAGCTTTCTTTTGAAATCAGAGTGGAAGCATTTCTGACTCCACAACTCTCAATCTACATGCTACTAAAATCAGAATCCTATAGACAATGGCAAGGTTTGCTGTTAGCAGAAGCAGTAGCCAGGGCCGCTTGGGTTATAGTGGCCATTAAGTAAAGTGGCAATTTAGTTCATGAACTTAATTCTTTCCACAATTCTGGTCACAGAAATCATTCCACAATTCTGATTGAAACCAAACTGCTTGCAATTATGTGATCAACATACTGGAAAGAATTAAGTTCATGAACTGATGTACCACTGTACCTATATGACTGAGCACTGAGGAAGGAATCTCAGGCAATCAATACTCTAGGTGTCCCTTCTCAAGCGAAGGGTCAAATGATTGTATTCTTAATTTAAATGTTTACACTTTTGTGCCTTGAAACTTGTGATAGTTGTGGTCTTGCTGAGTCCTGAGATGCCCTTGAGACATCTTTCTGCTTGTCCCTGTAGAAAGTACTTGGTTCGTTTTTTAAGAAAATAAACTCTTCAAGAGCATACATCTCCTTTGACTGCAACATTACATGTGGTTTGTATTGTGTCAAAATTTAAGGTTTTCAAATTTTCTGTTCTGCATTTTGTTGTACATTCTCCTTTTAAATTTGCCTAAATATAGCAAAGCAGTACCTATGCCACGTCTTGAATGTTAAGCTGCCTTGAAATTTTATTTTTCAGATCAATTTGCCTTAAGTGCAGCCTCCCACAAAGCCTCAGGACATAGGAAAGATGTAGACTTTTTTACCAGAGTGTAACATGCATGGCTTCTAGTCCAACTCCCTAAAGAATCTTTGTTCCCAGCTAAAACCTCTTGAGCTTAGCCTTTACTGTTTTTTTTTTTTTTTTAACGTTTACTGTTCTTATTCCTATCACTATTCTTGATTTCTGAGCTCTGACCAGAAGCACTGATGATGCTCTACTTACAATAATCTACAGCTTCTCTAGCCTGAATCTCTAAACCTTTTCAAACCTCTTCTGCCAACCCATTTCAAAGACTTTTGAAATACATTGTAAGGTATAGTCATAGCAATTATATCACTCCTGGTACCAGTTTCTGTATTGGTCAGCTTTCCTCTCACTGAGACACAATACCTGACACCCACAACTTAAAGGATATTTAATTTGGCTCACAATTTCAGAAGATTCAGTCCATAATTGGCTAACTCTGAGGCGGGCAATTCATCCAGAGGGCCATGGCAGGAAAAAGCTGCTTAGTTTACTGTGGTCAATAAGGAGGACAGGTAACATTTCCAGAGAGTAAAGGGTAAGAGACCAGATATGATACCCAGTATCTTGCCTCAATGACACACTCACACACCCAGAAGACTGCTTTAGTATTCCTTCATTGGCTCTTAAGCAAATCAAGTTGATACAATCAAGCTTAAGTAACATTCCAATCAAAGTTAATGGCAGTGATTGCCACCCAGTGTGCCCATCTTTGATTAGAGCCAGGTTTATATAATTTTGAAGTATAGAATTCTCACTGTTAGAAGTGAGAGAGTTTTTTGAACTCTCCTCCCAAAGAGTATCATATCTGTCCCATTCTGTGGGAACATACTAAGGTCATATTATCTATGTCCTTATTGGAAGAGACAAGATTTTGTGGTGTCCTTTATCTCTAGCCAGGGGTCTTTATGAAATAAACAGCTTTAAATGTACAATCTATAGACTGACAACCCAGGCCTGACAAATATACTTTGGATTGCCTGACACTTTGAAAATCTGGAAATTTTACATAAAAATTGTACTTCCAGATTCTTGTTTTAAAAAAGGAAAAGCTAGCTGGGTGTCGTAGTGCATGTCTTCAATCCCAGCACTTGGGATGCTGAAACAGGAGGACTGCTGTGAATTTGAGGCCAGCCTAGACTATAAAGTGAGTTCAAGGCCAGCCTGAACTATGTAGTGAAACCCTATCTCAAAAAGACAATAAATAAATAAATAAACGCTGGCAAAAGGACTTCCACATACTATATTAGCCCAACTAGAAGAAATAGAGAAGCAGTGGCTGCCCATAGGCACACATTCTTCTGTACCTCACAATTCTCACAATTTCTCAAGCTGAATCTTTTAATGAGTTTATGTCATTTCTGGTACCAGTGGGAATTTGAGTTTTGTGGCTGCCATTTGAAAATTTAGTGTATAATTTACCAAAACATTAGTTGACATTGCAAAATGAAGTATGGGATCTCTGGAAACTTCCTTGCACATATACTGTTTATTTAAGATGTACTAATAGTACTAGATAATCCATCTAAGAAAAAGTTATGTGTGTTTGTTACAATAGGACAGGCAAAGCATTGACTCTTGGAGTTGACACTATTACATACACAAAAGCTCCTAAAGCAGGATATGTCAGGTGAAAAAAGATTCCATAAAAATCAAAGACTGATTAAACATACAAACAATATCATTCAAATTAATAGTTATACATCTAAAATTCCAGAAATTAATAAAAATACTTCCTATGTTTTGAAGTGGAAGTCAGCTATTAAGTTGGTATATACTCGCAGTTTGGAGGGAGTGCTTAATTAAGCTATTCCTTACACAAATATGATCTGCTAGTCATGTAACTTGCTTCTCTGGCCCAATACAATAATGAAAATATTGATTTGGGAAGCAACATAGAAAATAAACAGAGTGTAAGAAAAAGCAATACTTTTCTACTTCCATCCAACAACATTGATATTTAATAAATTTCTAGTAAGTATGTGTTGATTAAACTTTTTTTTTTTTGCCTTTATGAGACAGGGTCTCTCAGTGCAGTTCAGGCTGCCCTTGAGCTTACATTGTAGCCTAGACTGGTCTCAAACACACAATGATCCTCCTGCCTCAGCCTCTCGAGTGCTGGGATTAGAGGCATGCGCCACCATGCCCATTTTGTATTGATAACACTGTTAAACGTTATCTTTGCAAACAGGAATAAATTATACTAACTGTTATTTTCACTTTTGGACCTTTTAGGACTCTCGCTCTTAGCTGAAAACTATACATGTTATATTTCATTTCTTCATTTATAACAGCTGGTTTAAAGATATTTAATCTATTTAGGAGTTCTGAAAATTATTTTGTAACTATGTATGTTAAAGGAAACAAACTCAAAATATCTTCCATTTTAAAATTTTAAAAATAATGACTTGAATATTCCTGTCTCATTCAAATTTCTAGAAGGCATCCAAACAAGTTTATGGCTAGTTAAGTCTCCAAAGACATCATCTGAATCAGACTCAAAGAAAGATTTTTCTCATTGCAGCATGTCTTAGACTAAATAATTGGAAATCACAATTTTTATATAAAATGTTTGCTTTTCTGATAAATTTTTGTACTTATGCTTGAAGCTTTTAAAAGTCAGTATGATTCAAAAATCAAAGTCTAGAGAAGAAAAGAAATACTGAATGTAAGATGAGGCACTAGTGAAGATAAATGAGCATATGGTATTTAAAATATTGTTTGTAGATGATAAAGATTCAGAATATATATATATATGCAACACTCTGTAACAGTTGTCTCTGATAGATGATCGTTTTTACAAATACTAGATTAGCAGTCCAATTTGAATAACCTCAGAAATTTCAATAATACTTCTCATGTGCCTTGGGATGACAAAGCATCTGAGAAATGTGATGTGGCTCATACCATGAAATGTATTTTTCAAGGAAATGCTTATAAAAACTTGAATGACTTAATCTTCTCATGCTACACAATGATTATTTCAGTATGTGTACAAATATATGTTTCACTAAAGATGGAGCCAGTTAGTCATCTTTAGTATGCATCCCATGACAGTTAACTGATTGTGTCAACTTGAGTAAGAAAGGCTGAACTAAATTGGGTCAGCATAGTTCTGGGTGTGGCTGAAGTGATTTGCTGAACACAGAAGGCCCACTTTGCATGTACATGGGAATAAAAAGGGAAATGAAGAAGGAAGACTCTCTTCTGCTTCTTTGGAGGAGCTCCAGTCTTTACTTTCACTTGGACATTCTCTCCTTTCTTCCAGCACAGACTCTTCATCCTCCAGCACAGGCCCCTCAGTTTTCCATCTTAGAACCTTCAGTTGCCTGGCATGGACTCACACAGGACACTAGAGTAAGGCCTTTGACCTTTGGCTGGATCCTTTGGATATTAAGCACACAGACATCCATTTGGCACACTTCCACATATGAATCTGAGGACTACCACTGTAAGTGTATTGTGTAAATATTTATATATTCATATAATTTACATTAAATTTGTTTCTCTAGTAAGCACTGACTGATACACATCCCAAATAGTATTTTCAATAGTATTCTTCCACATATTCAAACTCAGAAAATATCAGTCACATACATGAATTACTACATAATGTACATGAAATCATTTATACTGTGCAACACTTTAAAATTTAAAATTTCTCAATACCTTAATGAATTTTAAATGAATGTAAGTCTTAATATCTTTGTCCACAATGTTTCCATTGACATTATGTAAAAATATAATCACTATTAATGGAAATTTTAAAAATTAATTTTTATTTATAACTTAACCTTTTTCTCACATTTGACTTATTTGTCTAACAAAGCTTGAATTACTGCCAGGTGTGGTGGTGCACACCTGTAATCCTAGCACTTGGGTGGCTGAGACAGGAGGATCTTTGTGAGTTCAAGACCAGCCTGGGTTACAAAGTGAGCTCAAGGCCAGCCTGAACTGCATAGTGAGACCCTGTCTCAAAAAGACCAAAAAAGAAAAAAAGCTTGAATTACGTATAAAAAGCTGACAGTTCAGTAAACAGCACTTCTTTAAGTTGTTTCTAAGAAAATGAGTTCATTTGCTAATTGATCATTCTGGTAATCTTATCTGGTTTATTATAGTTGCAGATGAAGACAATCAATCAGTGTCTGAGCAAGGAAAACCTGGCCTGGATGTGCTTCTAATGTGTTACTGCAAGGCAAAGTGAGAATAAACAGGATTATTGTTTTGAAAGTCTGTTAAATCCCTCATATTCATCCCCTGACTTCATTCTTATCAATAATCATGCTATTTAAAATAAAATGAAACATATTCCTTACCAGTTGAAAGAACTAGAACTAGACTTAAAATTACAAATGATACAGTTTTGAAACACTAATGCACTGGGACGGGGAAACAACACAGGAATGGCCCTGTTGCTGTGGACCTCTCAGTTGGCAGATGAGTTCTGTGCAGATGCCCGGCCCTGTTCCCTTGGGATGGGGAAGCAACACGGGAACAGCCCCATCTCTGCAGACCTCTCCATTGGTGGGTGAGGCCAGCCCTCCCTCAACCAGCTACCTGAGGAATCCAGGGCAGCAGCCCCTGACTGGCCACCATTGGGTTCATGGCTGAGGCTCATACATTTTCCACAGATGGTCTGAAGACCCTGGTATTTAAGGTCAGTATTCCCCCACCATCAAAATTGTGGTCTGAGCTGTGCACCGCACCAATTGCCTGGGGTTCCCGGGCCCAGTGGTCCACAGCCCTCTACCACCTTGGGATAAGTCTGATATTCAGGTAAACTAAGGTCCCTAGAGAGTGAGCATCCTGGGTAGTGTTTGGCTCAGCACTTTCCATATTAAGTGAGCTGCCTGAGTAGCATTTGGCTTAGCGCTTTCCATATGACATCCAAAGGGATAAGACGTAGGAGCAAAACACAATCTCAGTACTCAACTCCGCCTTGAACAAGTCCAGGAGACAAGGACATAGGAGAAGTTGGAAGTTACATATGTGAAATCTCTGAAATGATCACAACTGAAGTAAAGAAACAACTCAAACAGGCCATAGAAGAAATCAGATTAGAAATAATCACTCAGGTAAAAAAAGAAATGACATCAATAATGAAAGAATTGCTCAGAACATCGGAAAAAGACATATACAAAAAAATGGATGAGCATAGAAAAATGATGGAAACATTAAATGAACAATACAGGTCAGAACTAGAATGCATGAAACAGATTCAAAGAGATATCCAGAAAATCAAAACATCCACTGAAAGCTGCAAAAACCACTTGAATGAGGCTGAAGATAGAATCTCAGATACTGAAGACACCATGGCAGCTAATGATCATGAAAGAAAGGATCTCTTAAAATTAACAAGGATCCAGGAAAAATCAACTCAACAGCTGCAGATGAGGCAAAGAGAAATAATGTAAGACTAATAGGAGTCAATGAAAGAGCAGGAGGCACCACAAATGACATAAAAAGAATATTTGCAGAAATAATAGCAGAAAAGTCCCAAGCATGGAAAAAGATGCTGAAGTACGGTAAATGAGGCATACAGAACCCCAACTAGCCACAACCAAAATAAAACCACACCCAAACAAGTAATAATCAAGATCCCAGATATCCAGCAAAAGAAGAGAATATTAAGAGCTGCTAGAGAAAAGAAACAGATTACCTCTAAAGGAAAGCCCATCAGAATCACAGCAAACTTCTGAACACAAACCATCCAATCGAGAAGAGCTTGGAATGAAGTATTACAGGTCCTGAGATGAAACAATTTCCAACCAAGACTGATGCACCCTGCCAAATTTTCCTTCAAAATCAATCAAAAAATCAAATATTTCCATGACAAAGAACAACTGAAGAACTTCACGAGTGCCAAACCATCATTGCAAAGAGTACTAAAAGATATTCTAGACAGAGAAAAAAATGATTGCAATTTCAGGAGCAGAAAGGAGCTCTCAAGCAGAGCAAGCAAGTAAACAGGTAGAAAAAGTAGGAAACCAACAGGAAGTAAATAACATGGCAATGATATGTCAACACATATCATTTATAACCATAAATGTAAATGGCCTCAATTCACCAGTCAAAAGAAACAGACTGGCAGGGTGGAATAAGAAATAAAATCCAATGATATGCTGTACACAGGAAACACATCCTATTCAAAAGGAAATCCATAGACTGAAAGTCAAAGAATGGAAAACAATCCTCCGTGCAACAGGAACCCAGAAAAAAGCAGGTGTAGCTGTAATTTTTGCAGACAACGTAAACTTCAAACTGACAACAAACAAAAGAGATAAAGAAGGTCACCACATACGTGTCAGGTGAAAACTGCAAGAGGATCAGATAACAATCATAAACATGTATGCACCAAATATCGTAGCACCAAACTATATAAGACAAATCTTAACAGACATGAAAACCCATACAATTAATAATACTATTTTAATAGGGGACTTTAACACTCCATTGACACAAAGAGATAGGTCAACTGGACAAAAAATCAGCAAAGAAATAACACATCTGAACCAAAGCTGTGAACAAATGGACTTAGTAGATGTATACATAGTGTTCCACCCCATGACATCATAATATACAATTCTCTCAGCTTCACATGGGACTTTCTCTAAAATCGACCACATTTTTGCCCATAGAGCATAGCTACCTAAATGCAAAAGAAGTGAAATTATCCCATGCATATTATCTGACCACAGTGCAATGAAATTGGAAATTAATGACAAAAGGAACTTCAAAAACTCCATAAGAAACAAATGGAAATTAAACAAAAATGTCCTGAACAACCAATGGGTCACAGGAGAAATTAAAGAAGAAATTAAAATATACCTACAAACATATGAAAATGTAGATACAACTTAGCAGAATCTGTGGGATGCAATGTAAGCAGTTGTCAGAGGGAAATTTATAGTGGTGAACTCACACATAGAAAAACAGAAAGAGAACAAATAAGTAGCCTAAATCTGTACCTCAAACTTTTAGAAAAAGAACAAGTCAAGCCTAAAGCCAAAAGAAGGGAGGAGATTATAAAGATCAGTGCAGAAAATAATGCAATTGGGACAAAGAAAACCCTCCAAAAAATAAATGAATCAAAGAGCTGGTTCTTTGAAAGAATAAATAAAATTGATAAACCCCTAGCCAACCTTATCAAGAAAAGAAAGGAAAGAACTCAAATTAATGCAATAAGGAATGAAAAGGATGAAATTACTACAGATTCCACAGAAATTCAGATCATTAATACCTACTTTGAAAATCTGTACTTCCATAGGATAGAAAACTCAGAAGAAATGGACAGATTCCTAGATATGTACCAATTTCCAAGGTTGAGTCAAGAAGATATAAAAACCCTGAACAACCCAATATCAATTAATGAGATTGAAAATGTGATGAAAAACTTACTGACAAAGAAAATCTCAGGCCCTGATGGATTCACAGTAGAATTTTACAAGAAATTCAGAGAAGATTTAATAACAACACTCCTCAAACTCTTCAATGAAATTGAAAAGGAAGACAGTAGAACAACTATGTTAA
>NW_004955525.1:789145-821135 GCF_000276665.1 Chinchilla lanigera | reverse complement strand
GTTTTCATGAGAAACCACTTTGAAGATATCAATATGTAATACAACAAGCATTGTTAATTTCCTACCACTTTGTTTGTAACTCTGAATTGTCTGTACTGTTCTTTTGCTTTTTTGTACAAGGTTTTCTGTCTGTTAATGTTTTCTTCCTTTTGTTTTGAAAATGAAAACAAAAATTGAAAAGGAAGCAATTCTCCCTAACTCATTTCTGGAGGCAAGTATTATACTGATAAAAAAAAAAAAAAAAAACAGAGAAAGACTCAACCAAGAAAGAGAACTACAGACCAATCTCCCTAATGAATAAAGATGCAGAGATACTGAATAAAATAATAGCAAAAGGAATGCAGCAAATTATCAAGAAAATCATACACCACTACCAAGTCAGATTCATTCCAGAAATGCAGGGATTGTTCAATATTTGCAAATCAATTAATTTTATACACCATATCAATAGAGTCAAAGAGAAAAACCACATGATCATCTCAATAGATGCACAAAAAGCTTTTGACAAAGTCCAACATGCATTCATGATAAAAACTCTACAGAAAATAGGAATAGATGGTCTTTACCTTAACCTGATCAAAGCCATCTATGACAAACCAACAGTCAACATTATAATAAATGGACAAAAAATTTAAAGCTTTTACTTTAAAATCAGGATCAAGACAAGGTTGTCTGCTGTCATCACTCCTGTTCTATATAGTTCTGGAACCATTAGCCAGAGCAGTTAGATAAGAGAGAGAGAAAAAAATGAATACGGATAGGAAAGGAAGAAGTAAAACTATCACTATTTGCAGATGACATGATACTTTACATGGATGACCCCAAAAACTCCACAAAAAGACTCCTTGAATTAATCAACAAATTCAGCAGTGTATCTGCATACAAAGTCAACACTCAAAAATCAATAGCATTCTTATAAACAAACAATAAACAGACTGAGAGAGTAATTAAGGAAACCACACCTTTCACAATAGCACCCAAAACTGAAATATTTAGGAATTAATCTAACAAAAGAAATAAAAGATCTATTCAATGAAAACTAAAGTACTTTGAAAAAAGAGATTGAAGAGCATTTCAATAATTGGAAAAATGTTCCTTGCTCATGGATAGGAAGAAGCAACATTGTGAAAACGGCCATACTACCAAAATTGTTGTACAGATTCAATGCAATTCCCATTAAACTACCATTAGCATACCTCACAGATCTAGAGAAAACATTCCTTAAGTTTGTCTGGAACCAGAAGAGACCCAGAGTAGCAAAAGCAATCCTGGGCAACAAGGACAAGTCAAGTGGAATCACAATCCCTGACCTGAAATTATACTATAAAGCTACTATAATAAAATCAACATGGTACTGGCAAAAAACAGACGTGAGTATCAATGGAAGAGACCGGAAGACACAGACACAACAACAAACACACTGAGCCACCTAATCTTTGTTAAAGGGACCAAACAACCTCACTGGAAGAATGACAGTCTTTAATAAATGATGCTGGAAAAATTGGCTTGCCACCTGCCAAAGACTGAAAATAGACACAAGTCCATCACTGTGCACCAAACTCAAGTTAAAATGGATCACAGATCTCAATATTAAAACAGAAACACTAAATCTATTGGAAGAGAAAGTAGGTAAAAATCTTGAAGACATAGGGGTAGGCAAGGAGTTCACGAACAAAAACCAAACTGCATGTGAAATATTTCAAAGAATCAACAACTGGATCTCATCCTACTGAAAACTTTCTGCACATCTAAAGAAACTGCTAACAAAGTAAAAACAAAATCCACAAATTGGGAAAAAAATATTAGCTGACTGTCCCTCAGACCAAGGACTTCTATCTAGAATATATAAAGAATTAAAAAAAATCAGCCCCCTCAAATTCAAAGACCCAATCCAAAAATGGGTAGCTGAGATGAACACACACTTCTCAGGTAAAGAAATACAAATAGCAAGTAAATACATGAGAAAATGTTCAACATCATTAGTCATTTGAGAAATGCAAATTAAAACAACATTGAGATTTCACCTCTCCCCAGTAAGAATGGCTCTCATTAAGAAATCAACAAATAAATGCTGGCAAGGCTGTGGAGAAATAGGAACTCTTCTCCACTGCTGGTAGGAATGCAGACTGGTGAAACCACTGTGGAAATCAGCTTGGAGATTCCTCAGAAAACTAGGTCTAGAGGTCCCATTCAACCCAGCTATTCTCCTTCTGAGTATTTTCCCAGAAGATCTGAAAACATCATATCATAGCAATATATGTGCACCCATGTTCACAGCAGTGCAGTTTGTAATAGCTAAATTGTGGAAACAACCGTATTGTCCATCTACTAAGGACTGTATAAAAAAATTGTGGTACTTTTATGTAATGGAATATTACTCAGCTATAAAGAATGATAAACTCGAGGCTTTTATAGGTAAATGATCACAACTAGAGACCATATTCATAAGTGAAGTAAATCAGACCTGCATGTGTAAGCATCATATTGTCTCACTAGTGCAAGACCTGAAAGAGTGAATAAAAACTAGGCAGAATGATTGACATTTTGAAATGAAAGGAAAATGCTCAAAAGTAAAGGGCAACTGGAGCGTGGGAAAAGAGAAGGGAGAGAAGGGGAAATTATGTAAGTGTGTGTATACAAGATAGCTAACATACTTATACTACTGTCTTCTATTGCTCTACAGAGTGGAATAATTAATGTTACTTGTTTGATCAACCTTTTATATCTCTATTTGTTTTCTTGAGAAACCACTTTGAAGATATCAATAAGTAATATAACAATGATTGTTAATTTCCTACAACTTTGTCTGTAACTGTTTTGTTTGTATTGCTCTTATGCTATTTTGTAAATGGATGTCTGTTAATATGTTTTCCTTCTTTTTTTTCTTAAAATAAGAAATAAATAAAAAAATAAAATCAGGAAAATAAAAGGAAACACTAATGCAGTAAAACAAGTTTAGAATCACATTTAATAGTAAAACCATCTTACTACTCCTTAGTTTTACAGAGAACAGAACATTTCCTCTGAATTAACTAATGTAGTGCACCTATTCTGTGTACATAAATAGGTTTGAATCATTGCCCCATTTTCATAATATGCAGAAACTGAGACTGAAGGGTTTCTAATCTGATTCTGTGTTCTACTTCTTAAAGACTTTTACCTATCTGAATAAGCTGAATTATCATTTCATCTTGATATTTTCTTCATTAACATTTTTATGCTATGCAAAAAGTTAATTTAAGAACTGAATGAAGTTTTTCAAACATATTTATAATTGTTATCTAGTTGTTTGCATATTGATCCCATGGAGGCCACATTTATCTCATCATCATATCATAGTAGCTTCCTAATTCAATATTTATGTGCGAATGCCTACTGATTTGCCAGTATGTACAAAAGACAGTGTGCTGTAGTCTATGGTAAATACAAATATTTTCAACTACATTCACTGACTTCAAGACTATAGCAGTCTAAACAGGAATAACAATCATGGTCAGAAATTACTACACTGAAAATTTTTATGTGAAAAATACCACATGATTTTTTGGTATATAGTGGACATTCCTGTATATCTTGCTAATGAATGCTAATTGCATCAGTGATATTAGCTAAATGCTGGAAAAGGTGACGGTATCACGTTTACAAAGAGTGATCAGTGCAAGTGAAGTCACTGTGGAAGAGGTAAATTCAATTTACATTTTGAAAGACAATTAAGAAGAACAAAAAGTGGGAAAAGGCAAATAATGCTTAGGAAGTAAAACTGACAGGACAGATAGAATAAAATCTTGAAAGAAAATTTGGTGGTGAAAAGACAAGTAAGAGGTTACTCCCAGAGAGTGGGGATAAAAATGAAAAGCAGCGAACATATGCAATATAAAGTCAAAACCCAGTGTTAATATGACTTAAGCCTACTTACCATAGAAACCAAGTACAGAATTAAACAAAATAAAACTCTGAGTTTATAACTTAGTTCCTATAAAAATTTTTCTCTGAGTTCCATGATACCATGTTATTCATTAACAACCTCCAAGTCTAGAAGTAACGCTGTTTAGAGAAAGAACATAAGATAAGGCATAAGGCGACTGATTAGTATCACTTCCACCTAGACAAATGATTGGCTGGGTGATGATGAGAAAATCACTTCTTCTTTGTAGATTCCAAGATGGTTACTTGTAAAACCAGAGTAAATAAATTGATCTCTCTACCCACCATCCTTCAGAAGCTTTCTGGATCTCTGATTCTTATGTTTTTATCAACCTGCCTATACTATTGCTTTTTTCCCCTGAGAAGTCAGCAGCTATTTCACAGGATTTCACACTCCTCATACACATATTTTTTGTGTGATTCACAGTTATTGCAACACCAGGTATCAGTATTCAGCAAAGAGGCATATACATTCCGTATTTTAGAAATGCACTAAAACTCCTTCAGACATTTTATTTCACAGAGAAAACCAGTAGAACACTATTCTCTGAACCCACAAAATGATGGACTTGAAAAGCTATGAAGATCAGGTGTTTGTTTAGCAAGGTTCTCCTCTGTTGAAACATACATCTCTTTTACAATGTGCTGTTCTATTTTTTAAAAAAGCTTGATATTATATATATATACAGTGAAACCTTGGTTTGGAAGCATAATTAGTTATGGAAACATGCTGGTAATGCAAAACACTTGTAAATCAGAGTGGATTTCCCAATAAGTAATGTTAGAAATTCAGACGATTTGTTCCACAACCTGAAAATATTCTACAAAATGATTACAATACTGCAATATAATACAAAATAATAAAGAAAATACACAAATTAACTTGTGCTTACTTTTTTTGGATTGTGTGAGGGAAACAAGAGAGAGGAGAATTCTTGTGCAGGATGACTTTCACCATCACTAATGGAAGCATTGGTATCTATTGGCTCAATAGAATTTTTTCTTTTCATGCAATTTTTACAAAGAAACTGATTGAATGGCACTGATTTTGCCTTCTTTTGAGGATTTCACAGAAAAGTGATATTGAATTTTCATTAAACAGTTTAATCACTTGCACTGCTATTGCCTTATTAAGGAGAGGAATTTATATAAAATTTTCCATTGCTGGGTGTGTTTTTTGGGATGTGAAGCCTAGTGGGAAGAGGTGGGTCACTGTGGGCATAGCCTCGAAAAGTGTATGCATCTCCTTCTTCCATCCATGATCCCCCTCTGCTTCCATGCCATGACCCTCTGCCATGCCTTAGAGCCAGCTGACTATGGACTGAAACCTCTACCAAATATGAGATAAAATAAACCTCTTCTTCCTTAACTTGTGGGTGTCAGGTATTTTGTCTCACCATGAGAAAGTAACTAAGACACATTGTTACTTTAATTTCTCCTCCAGGCAAACAGTTTATTCTTGAATTTCATGAATGAAAACTTTTCATATCTAAAGGAAATGAATTATACTTTTTGCATAATAGTTGCATAGGTAAAACTATGCCACTACTACTAACTGCTGACTTCCAATGTACTTCATCATTCTTAGATTAAAATGAAAAGATATAAAAATATGTACATTTTCATATATTTGTTAAATGTTTAACATTACCTTACCCATGGATGTCTGTTCATTTTTCTCTTTTAAGATGCAAACAATGAAATGGTGCTTAACTATTGAATATCACCTTGAATTCTTTAGCAAATTACCATGTACACATAAGTATAACTACAATGTAAAGAAAACATGGTTACAATAGAAATTTAAAGGATCTGTGAAACTTTCAGCCCCTCTTCTCTGCTGTGAATAAATTATTCTTTTCTAACAGTAATATCAGGTCAAATAATGCACTAATATTAACATTAACCCTGATCACTTAATTTTGTTTTTCATTTCTTAAATATACAACTTGAATGTGTCTCCTTCCCTTCTGCTTAACTAGTCCTTTGTATGTGTCTCTGTTAGAGGATTGTTATAGGATCCTTTCACTCATATGCCTGTTATTCCTCTGGAAAATTTCTCACATCTGAACCTAATTTACCATCTCTTGTTGAAGTATTAGAACATAGTTCCTGAGGGATATTTTCTGTTTCATTTTTTAAAATTCTGATTGGATGTAGTTGTTGTATCATTCTCTATCTCTTCTCATCTCCCTATCAAATTTCCTTGACTCAAGCTCCAGAGGCAATACCATTATTTTATTTCTTGTTTCTCCTACTATCAAAATTCCTTTCCTCAACATATAGGTTCACTATACTGTACTTTCTCTCAGTCACTCCTGTCTTCTCCTGTATTGACCCTCTATCCTCTCCATTCTGTTCCTCTTGCTCATTTATATATTATCTAGGCCCCTTCCCTTGCTGCTTTTCTACATTAGAGTAGCACAAACTAATCAACAGCTTCTATAAGCCTCATAGTATTCCTCAATCCCAAAGTACACATTCCTCCTCCTCTATCTCATCCTAGCCCACACAAATATCTTCTTAAAACCCTCAGAACTACCGTTCAGTCTTATATAATACTTCAACAGAATATAATACCATGTCAAATTCTCTCTTTTCTTTCCATCTAATACTATTGTCCCTACTAACCTCCCCCCTTTGGGACTTAGAATCCTCTTTCACCTATCCCTCGATCTTTTCCTTCCATTTAACTTGCCATATCGTAGAATAGTAATTAAATATAGGCTTCAAAACCTTGGTAAGGGGTGAAACTATAAATACAACATCAATCACATATAAGTGATATGATTGGACTTACTGATACTGTCATAACCAGAAGTAATCACTTCTCAAAACACAGTGACAGAATTCAAATCACATAAATTGAATACCTGAAGGGGTAAATACTATCTTTGGAAGAATAAACTTGAAAATGCAACACGGGAATACAGTACCTTTCCAAAACTAACGTTGTATTCAGTTAAAAGCGCACCCAATTGTACTAGACCTTGACTCTTGTATCAAAAAACAAAAACAAAAAGGGAGAAAAATAAGGGAAAAATAAAAAACAGATACTCATACTCATACAGAATCAAGAGAAAATAAGGCAACAAAAGACACAAAACTAACACTCTAAAGGCAGATACAGGCTGCAAAAAATGGAAAGGAAAGCAAACACTAGGTGGAGCACTGGAGCACTACACGTTGAAAAAGAAATAAACTTGGCGAGTTCAAAGAGGACAATACACAAAAGCTTATGAATATCACACAAAATTACCAATGTGGTTGGGGGAAACAAAAAATCAGAAGAGCTTATCAAAATGGTTGAAAATATGAATGACAAATTCACCAAAGTTTTAGAATACACAGAAAGGTATCAGACAGAGTTACCAGATAAAAAAGCAATAGCATTCATAAATATCTTAATCAATGTGAAGACAAACTGTCTAAAATAGAAGACAGGATAGTATATTATGATGAAACACTCAGACATGCCTCAAAAAAGGACAAAATAACAAGAATAAACTCATCCAACACCTACCAGACAACAGTGAAAAGTCCAAGCTAACGTTAATCAGAGTTAGAGAAAAACTAGAATGTAACACTTATGGAATAACTAATTTGTTTACCAAAATCATAATAGAAAATTTCCCAAATATGAAAAAATAGTTCAACATACAAATGATCAAAGTATCCAGAATACCAACCATGAGAAAAAAAGAATCTGTAATTCACATAAAAATTAAAATGGCAAATGTCCAACAAATAAACTCCAGAATTTTAAAAGCAATCAGAGAAAAGCAAAAAATCACATATAAAAATGAATCTATCGGAATTACAGCAGATAGAGCTGGGGATGTAGTTCAGTGGCACACTGCCTGCATGGAAGTGTGAGGCCCTGGGTTCAACTCCCAGTGCAAAAAAAAAAAAATTACAGCAAATGTCTCAATGCAAGTCTGCAATAGAATGAGTGCTGGGTGTTTGGCTGATATTGGCCTCTGTATATGGGGGTCGGGGCCAGAGTCTTCATCTGGCACTTTTGTAGATATATCTTAGTGGCCTGCCCAAGTCTTCTTAACCTGTTAGTCTCTGTGTCACTCTCCCAGTTGCTGTGGCACACATACACACAGAGATAACCGGAGGCTGCTCCCAGTTCTCTGTACAATTGGAACCTTCCAGCCCTTGCACATCCTCCTCTGTTCCACTGAACTGGTACATCTCTCTCTTTCACACTGCTGGGAGCAGGGCAGGGGAAGTGGTAACTTCCTATTCATTTCCCCACTGAGGCCCAAGGTCTCTTAAGTCCTTCATCCCTCTCTTCTCTCACACCACTGGGAGCAGATTTGGAGGAGTCATGTTGTTGAACTCAATAATTTCACCCCTACCACTGTAGTCCCTGATGTTATTTTTGCTAGAAGTTCCAGTAAACTGCTGAAAAACACTGGTAGCCCATTGGGGAGGGAGCAGCTTCCTGGTCACTCACCCTGTGTACCTGCAATATTTGCTGCCAGGCTGCAACATCCTCTGTTTCAAGGAAGGCAGAAGAGGCAAGGGGCCTTATATCCAAATCTATCCCATTTGGCTTGAGTTTGTCACACTATTGCTGTTCTTGAGTTTTGGGAACTTCTCACAATGGCAACTCTTGTTCTGCATGCAGTCAGAGGTCACACAGGCAGTGCTGTGGGTTGCTTCACCTTTTTATAAAGTTCTATGTCTATATTTTCTTTCATCTAAAAATCTCTGATTTCAGATGGAGTTTGGCGTCAGGATGTATATCCCACACTGTCTTCCAGTTTCCAGTGTTTTTAGTTGATTCTGAGTAACTCCAGCGTGGCTCCTCCTCTATTCTGCCATGTTGAAGCCCCAATGGAAATTTTTAATTTATCTTCATTTCTTCTATCATTCCCAAGTATATAAACTGAATTAATGTTATTAAAATAAATACTATTAAAAGCTTTAGGAAGTGTATGAATTTTATGTTTTTTACTTTAATACTATTTTACCTTGTTTCTCTGCCATAAATTTTGAATTTTACAAGGTTTCCCCAGCTGAAATCTTTCCTAGTCAATATTGTATTCTTACCAGTCTCTATAGTTTGGGGGTTGTCTCAGAAGCACTCCACAAGTCTTTTTAATCATGTAAATTTGTTCCCTGTATCTGTCAATACCAATGAAATTCAAATAGAATTTCCCTTTGGTAATGTTACAGTTTGTGTCTAAATATCCCTCCCAAAAGATGCATATAGTCATAGGGCTTTCTTGGGGGTGGCTGAATCTAGAATGTGATTGCTTGGTGGTACAATGGAGGGATTAAGTGTGTATAGAATATAAGGGACAGAAAGAGTCTTGTCTTTTGCTTGCCTTTTGTTGTTTTCCTCTCACATGAACTGTTGCCCCTCTGTCATGTGCAATTCTGCCTTGGAGCCAGCTGATTATGGATTGAACCCTTTACAACCTGTGAGCTAAATAAATTTTTTTGCTCCTTTAACTTGTGGGTGTTGGGTATTTTGTCTCAGTGATAATTAAGACAGAATTTGATATCAGGAGTAGGGCTATTGCTGAGAATATACATTACCATGTGGTACAGGAGCCTTTGTGAATGGTTTGTGGGCAGGGTTTGAAAAGCTATAGAGATGCCAAATGAAAAAGTATAGCTGGAATGCCTTAGGTTTACTGTATAGGAAAATTTGGTCAGAGCTTAAAAGAAGAGAAAGCCATTAAAGACCAGGCTTAGGAGGTTTCTGATGTGACAAAGGACTGCACTGGCTGCTCGTTCAAAAAATGTGTGTTATGCCTTGGCAGAACATTATCTACATTTTTCTTATGCACAGAGACTATAACTAAGACTGAGATTAAGGGCAGTGGGATAATTAATCCTGTAGAAGAAATTTGAAGGCAGTTCAGGGTTAAGGTGGTTACATGACTACGGTTGGAAGCATTTAGTAAGATCTATTTTGAGAATCAAGAGAAAAGAGCCAAACAGAGTCATATAAGATGTTTGCAGTTTGGTCAGAAAAGAAGCTACAGTAAGGTTGTGGACTGCAATGATAGAATAAAGGAGATCTTTACTGCTGAGAGGGAATGGGATAATTGAAAAGATGGACTGGGAATATCACAAGAAGCAGCAGGACTCCACCCTTTGCAGCCTCAAAATTGCAAAAGTGAAAGACTTTGCTTTGAGAAGAAAGCCTCAGACCATGGTGTTCCAGAATGGAAGCATGATGGCCCACACCCATAATCCCAGCAGTTGAGAGGCTGAGGTAGGAGGATCACTGTGAGTTCAAGACCAGCCTAGGCTATATAAATGAGTTCAAGGCCAGCCTCCATTACATGGCAAAAAACAAAAACAAAAATGGAATGGCAGCAGCCACACAGTGTTCCCAAAAGATGGCAGTTTACAGAATTTATTTCTCAGAATTGTATTTAGAATGTTCAGTAATCCAGGCATTTGACCCCAACAGCCAAGAGAGAGGGAAGCCTTGCTACTGTTCTAACTACCACCAGACTTTTGCATCATTCATGTGGTATTATTTAGGTACATGCAGAGTGAAAGTGTTGTTGGGTCAGAAAAACTTCCACCCAGTTTTCAGACAAAGGTCTGGCAGGCCACACAGTTTGCCTCTGACAGGGTAGTGTGTGAAGCTGTGAGTGTGAAGTCAGAGGTGCATTGAAGACCCCAGAAGGTTGGAGAAGCCAGTGTAGTGGATCAGCTGAGGAAACCTACAAGGAGTGAACAAAGCTGGCTCAAGAAAGAAGCCATGAGAGTTGTAACCACTAGAAATGCCATGGGGTGGAGCCACCCATGCCCTTTGCAGTTCAAATTGCCACCAATTGCCTTGAATGCTGTTCATGGAACTACAAGACTTAATGTTGCCCTGCTGGATTTTGGACTTGCTTTGTTCCCATTCCTTTCTATCGACTTCTTTGTACCTTTTGTAATGGAAATTTCTGTCTTGTTCCATTGAATATTGGAAGGGTTCAACTGTGTTTTTAATTATACAGGGGCTCACAGCTTGGAGTATGCCTTAAATCTCAGAGGTGATTTGGGACCTGGATTTCTCAGCAAAGCTGAAACAGTTAGGAATTGGCAACTCCTGGAGATGGACTAAATGCCTTTTGCATAAAAGGATGTGCATTAGTCTTTGGGGGCCAGAGATGGAATGTTGTAGTTGGTATATAGGTGTCCCCCAAAGTTTTATGCAGTCATAAGGCTTTTTTAGAGGTGGTTGAAGCTAGAACGTGTGATTTATTGGTGGTGCTATGATGGGATTGAAGGTGCTAGGATTAAAAGTATGAGTGCTACACTCATCCTAGGTTGGGTAGCCTGCATACCATATAAGGGACAGAAAAAGCCTTGTCTCTTGTTGGTTGCTTTTATTGTTTCTGCAGCCATGAACTGTTATCCCTATTCCATGTGCCTCTCTACCTTCAAGCCAGCTCATTATGAACTGAAACCTCTATGAACTCTGAGCTAAATAAACCTTTTGTCCTTAATGTGTGGGTATTGGGTATTTTGTCTCAGCAATGAGAAAACTAAGCCAGTAAGAATAAACAGGCTAACATATCTTTTATTTTCAGTGTCAATCTAATGATTTAGTAAAACGAAACAGTTCCAAGTCTCAAAATAAAACCTCCAATACTATATGCATATCAAGGAATCTAATTTAAATGCAAATGTGCTTGATAAATTTGCCACAAAGGTTATGATTATCACAAAATGCGCACTTAAGTAAGCTCTTAGTTCTTTCCTACTTGTCATTCTCTTTAAGAAAACTATTTTTTTTCTCCTTTCTAGAATCTGTATTGTTTCTTTCTGAATAGTTATCATTTCCACTTTATCAATTACTAGACATTACTCCAATAGCTCTCTTCCCATATAATTCTGAAGTGCTTTCTATTCAAACATAAATATACTTACATGCATTATTTCCAATATATTCCCCTTTGAATCTAAAGTAACATAAGGCATGTATTTTATCCTAAAGGTCCACCTTCAATCATGCCACAGGGTTTTGAAGAAAACTCTTCCTAGCACAATTAAAAGAAGAAAAGAGTGAAACAAAAAAAAACTCCTCTGTCATATTAGTTATGTGACAATGAATCATTTTAATGGAGATGATTGGACACAACCCAGCATGGGTTGAGTCCGCCCGTTCAAAACATTATGCTTCTCCTGAAGTCTCCATTGTCACTCCTCATTTACGACTCCTTAAATGACCTGAGTTAAACACAAACTCCATGGCATCTTTTTTCAAAAAAGTGTATTTTATGTAAAAAAGATAAAACAAAATTTCATAACAAAAGGAGAATAATTATAGTTAATACAGTGCATGTTGTTATCTTTAAAGTACTTGCTCAAAGTACAATACGTAGGCATAAAAAATTCCCCAACTGATAGTAGCACAAACTCTCCCTTTAAATAAACTGAGACACCAATAGTATAACTGACTTGCATTTTTTCCTTTTCCCCTTCTGTCCTTTCCTTTTTCCCACATCATAGTTCCTCTCTTCTTTTGAAAAATTTCTCCCTATTTCACAATATCTATTGCACATTTAAACCTTATTTCCTCTTTCAGTTTCTCACACCATGGAGACAATAAGATGTTTACACATGTGAGACCCTGTCTCAAAAAGACAAAAGAATTAAGATCAGACAGAAAAAGGACAAGCAATTTTTACATGTTTGGAAGCTTCTGTTAGTTTGCATTTATTTTCTTGAGGTATTTGAGATTGAACTCAGGACCTTTGCAATGAGCTACATTCCCATCCCTTTTTTATTTTGCATTTAGAGACAGGATATCTGTAAGTTGCTAAATTGCCCATACTGAGCTAGAAGCTAAAATTCTCCAGTCTCACACTCCCACACTGCTAGCACTACTGACATACACCACCATGCCACTAGACTTCATTCTTGAAAGTTTCTTTCAATTTGTCTGTAAGTTTTGACTCAATAATGTTTGTGTTTTTCATGCCCCCAACTGGAAAGAAAAGAAAAATCTCCTAGAGCAGAGCTTCTGACCACAGCTACAGAGGCACAGATAACTGGGAGCCAAAACTTGCTGAAGGAGATTAACAGGCAACGAACCTATGCAGCTGCACGTGTAAGATAGATGTCACTAAGTTCCCAACTCTCCCAGACTCAGACTAAAAATTCCCCACTTCTTCCTTCCATACCCCTCTCCCATCCAAACACCCCTAGAAAAACTTCCCACTGCCTGTTGTGTAGGGCCAATGGTCATATTGCCTTTAGGCCACCTGCAACCAGGCTTCTATAAACTTCACTTGTTGCTTCAATTTAGCCTGATCTGATGGTCTCTGTCCTATCTCAATTTACCCTAACAATGTTAATGATGGGGTTTTTAAGGACTCTCAGAATAATCATCGAGGCATGTATCATAATTCAATATACGTTCAGCAACAAAAAAGTCCATGTTCTACATCATGACTCAAAGATAAATGTTAAAATACTTAACATGCATGTTTCATTTCTTTTAATGCCATTAGTGCAAAAGTGGTTTTTAAATAGCTCACTTATTGGCTACACAAATAGTGATCAAAATATACTGTGAATGTTTAAATTAGAAATAATTTAGTAAATAAATTAAGATATTGTGACATTAATCCCTCTCGAAATACTCCCACTTGCTTCAAACACACTTAACCCATAATTCTTCCCATTTTGTGAAGCAATTTTGGAAGTCCTATTTTGCGAGAGTCTTTTCAAATTGTGATAAAAAATATGACAAGTGCAAAGTCCCATCCAGTTGAAAGGCAGGCTTGTAAAAACATCTGGCACCATGGGACTTGTGGTTCTTCCTCAAAGTCAAAATGACCCTGAAAGATAAATGTTTTAAATCAATTCAGGATATCAAGAGAGCCACAGCAGTGTGACTGAAAACAGTAATGAAAGAGGACTTTTAGCACTGCTTCAGAAAGTGGCATAAACAAGGGAAGAAACCAAGTACAGGAGAAGAGCCTGGGCTATTACATGCAGTATGTAACCAAATAGTCAAGCATCTTTTAAACCCATCTTATAAACCACTGATTATATAGCTCAGGGCTGATGAGAAAACCATCAAAGAATACCTAACTTTTTGAGGGAAGAAGCCAAGTACTGCAGTAGTAGCCAACTGCTACATGTAAATCCCAGATGGGCACTTAAATGGATGAAGATCTCTGTGCTGCTTACAGCTATGGTCTGGTGAAGATGCCATTTTCAGGGAGTGTCTAACACCCTAAGGGAGGACGTTGAGTGCAGCATCTGTGGCTTACGTGCTGCTTGGAGTGCCCACTCAGGCAGCACTTGATTCCAGAAATGCTTGAAGCTTAGGCCCAGTGATAATGCCATCTTATGAAAGTGCCTAGGTCTATAACAGTGGAAGCCCAGTGAAAAACCAGTGGCTAGGGTGCTGTATTTGTCACACAGTGAACATCATTCCCCTGAGCCCACCTGTCCTAGATTTCTTCATTTTGAAAAAAGGAATCAGGGAGCAAGATATAGGAAATAGTTCCTCCAAGTTAAGAGGGATGGAAGACGTGCTCCACTCAGAAAATCAATTAGATGGTGGCAATTGAGTTAGGACCAAGGAGTCTTAAGGACAGAAACAAACAAGTGTGCAGTTTTGTACAGCAGCCTGGAACCAGAGAGTAGCATGCAATAGCTGTAACCAGTTAGATCCAGAGGCAGAGAAGAAACACTAAAACAGTACAGAGTGAGTATGCTGTCACCACCACCATAAGTGCTATTAAGCTCTGAGCCACAACTTACCTCACTCCAGCCTTATCCTCTAAAGGCCACATAGATCACAGCTCTTGCAAACTCCATCTTAGTCACATTGAAATCTGCTAAGCAAGGTGTTTGTGAAGTTCCTCATATTGGCTCATAGATATGCTTGGACTCTGAGGTCCAAGCAAAAGGCATATCCCCTACTAAGGGATAGGCACAATTGAATTTGTGAGTTGCATAATAAAAGCTATGACTCATGAACAGAGAGTTTACACTGAGCAAAATGACAGAGAGGAGTGGTTGAGGTCAATGAGAATTGCATGACCTGCTAAAATGTATCAGGTGGAGGGACCAGATGGAAACAGCTGCAGGGATTGCTAATGGGGGAAAGGATCAGGCACTGAAAATGTTCATCAGAGTTCAGAGGAGGTATGGATACTTGATCAGCTCTGCTCCAACCTCCTTACTTCCAAAACAATAGAAGATGTCTGTTCATAGGACATAAGTAAAAATCATATAGCTACTCATGCCCACCGAAGCACAGCTGAAACATAACAAAATTTTTTCCCTGCAAAGGAAACCAGAAGCCTGCACAATGGTCAGCCTAAGAAAGATTCTATTTTTGTGTCTTTGAGTATGACATTCTATATCTTTCATTTTTCTCATTTCATTTGGATACATGGGAGGTGTTTCTATGGGTAAAGTGGAATATAATAATTAATTAATGCTTTAATTTAAATTAAAGACATACAGTAGAAGCATGGAAAACATGTAACAAGATGCATCTAAAAATTCTTACCTCCCCAAAAGCTGATCACATGGGCACTGAAATACAAGTTACAGGAAAAGAATGGTTATAAAGTTTTAAAAGATCAAAAAAAGAATCAAGTAAGCAAATATATAAAGAGGATACTACCAATAAGCAAACTAAATTAAAATAGGCAATCAAGTGAGGAATGACCATTTTGAGAAAAAAGTCAGAAATTAGGAAAAGAAACCAAAAAGAAATCCAGGATTTGAAAAATTCAATTATATGCATGAGGAGCAGGTATGATCAATGTGCAGAGAGTCTCAGAATCTGAAGACCAGGTTAATGTACTAAATCGTGTACTGAGTGATAATCTAGAAACAATGACACCATGGAAAAAATATCAGCTGTATTATCACTCAAGGTAATCATAACTTAAGAAATATTGGAGTAAAGGAAAAACTAGAGGATAAGTCAGACAGTATAAAAGTATATTCACAAAATCCTAGGAGAAAATTTTCCAAATCTAGGGACAAGTTCAATTTAAAAACGAAGGCTTACAGAATCCTAAACAGTCAGTCCAGGAAAAAAACTTCTACACAATGGATCATAATCAAAATTCCAAACATTTACCATGAAGTGAGAATACTACAGCTGTTAGAGAAATACAGAAAGTAACCTATGAAGAAAAGCTTTCAGAATAACAGCAAACTTTTCATCAATAAACCTTAAATGCCTAAAGAACTTGGACCAAAGTTTAGCAAGCACTAAAACAATTGTCAATTCAGACTTCTACAAATTGCAAAGTCATCATTTATACAGTAAAACAGACTTTCCATGACAAAGAAATACTAAAACCCTGACAACTAAACCAGTAGTGCAGAAAATGCTTAAAGAAATCCAATACCAAAGGAGTGAATCCTAAGCCAAATACTATATCGGGAAGGTAGGTTCTTGGGATAGACAGAAAGACCAAGAACCACCTATATCCAGAAAATGTCTAAGAAGAACAGACATTTCCTAGGGAAGCCTCAATACCAGAGATAAAGCTATCTACCAATAAGAAATCTACAAGCACCAACACAGGAAAAAAAAATAGAAAATAAAAAATGACAAAGTGCAGAAGCAAAATGCAACCCCAGACCCAAGACCACATAGGAAAAGTCTGCAGCACAATTAGATAGAGAAAATCAGAAGCCAACCATTGGAACTTTCTGAACTGATAGCAACAGAAGTTAAAAAACAAATGGAAGAAGCTACTCAAGAAATAATCTGCATATACAAAAAATGATCAAAATGAAAGACATTAAAATAAATACAGATAAAAAATTGAGAAGCTCAAGAAAACAATACAAACCATGAATGCCCAGCATAGGAAACAAATTGAATCCATGAAACAGATCCAAACAGAAACCCAGGAGTTTAAAATTGCCATTGAAAGTATATGCAACAAGAAAAGAAAGTATATGCAGCAGACTGAATGAAAGCAAGGATAAAATATCACACCTAGAAGACAGGATTGCAGCTAGTGACCATGAAAAGAAAAATATCTTAAACATAGTAACAGGCCATGAAAAATCAATCCAATAGCTACAAGATGAGGGAAAGAAGAACATAAGATTGACAGGAGTCAGTGAGCGAGCTGGAGACAGTGCAAAAGCCATAAAAAACCTCTTCATAGAAATAATGGCAGAAAATATCCCAAACATGGATAAAGAATTTAACATACAACTAAATGAAGCATATAGAACTCCAAATATCCATGATCAAAATAAATCTACATGAAGGCATATAATAATCAACATTCCAGAAACTTAGCACAAGAATAAAATATTAAAACCAGCTAGAGATAAGAAATTTATGATATATAAAGGAAAGCCCATCAGGATCATAGCAGACTTGTCAGCAAAAATGCTCAAATCAAGTAGAGCTTGGAGTGAGGTATTTGAAGCCATAGAAGAAAACAATCACCAAGCCAGATTTATGTACCCTGCAAAATTATCTTTCAAAATCAATGGAGACATAAGGTACTTCAATGACAAAGAACAACTGAAAAAATTCATAACCACCAAAACATCTCTTCAGAATGCTCTTAAAGATATATTAGAAAGAGGAAATGAAGACCACAAACACAAGAATATTAAAAGAAAGAAGCTACCAGGCATGAAAGGCAACTAAACAGAGGGGATAAAAAGGGAACCAATAACAGGAAAATAGCATGAAATAGATAAGCTAACAAATATAGGTGATAACCATCAATGTAAATGGTCTCAGTTCACATATCAAAAGAAACAGACGAGCAGAATGGATCAAGAAGAAAGATATAACAATATGCTGCATTCAAAAACCACATTTAATGCAAAAAGAAATTCAAAAACTGCAAGTAAAAGGATAGAAAATAATACTCCATGCCACAGGAACCCAGAGAAAAGAAGGGGTGGCTGTTCCATTTGTAAACAATGGGAACTTCAAGCCAAAACTAATCTAAAGAAACAAGGAAGGTCATAATGTACTTGTTAAGGGAAAACTCCAACAAAACAAAATAACAATCATAAATATAGATACACCAAATACTGTTGCACACAACTACATTAAACAAATATTAATGGACATGAAAAATCAAATAAGCACCAATGCAATTGTAATGGGGAAAAATACCCCACTCTCACAAATAGACGAAAGGTCAACTAGACAAAAAGTGAACAAAGAAATATCAGAATTAAACCAAATCTTTGAACACTGGCACTAGTAGATGTCTACAGAGTGTTCAACCCCACAACATCAGTATACACATTCTTCTCAGCTGCACAGAAAATGTTCTCCAAAACAGATCACATATCAACCCATAAAACTTGCTTAACTAAATGGAGAGGAATTGAAATAAAAGCCTCAAATTCAAGAAATTAGGAATGAAAAGGGGAAAGTCACAATGAATCCTGCAGAAACTGAGAAGATCATCAATACCTTCTCTAAGAACCTGTGCTTTAATAACATGGAAAATACAAAATAAATGGACAGATTCCTAGACACATATGAATTGAAAAAACTGAATCAAGAAGTGATAAAATTCTAAATCATCTGGTAACAGTCAATAAAATTGAAAATGGAATTAAAAATTCACCAGCAAGGAAAAGCCCACGTCCTGCTGAATTCTACAAGAAATTCAGAGAAAAACTAATGCTACCACAGCTGAAACTCTTTAATGAAATTGAAAAGGAATACTTCCAAAATCATTGCTGGAAGTATTACCCTGACAATAACACCAGAGAAGGACCCAACCAAAAAAGAGAACTGCAGACTAATCTCCCTAATAAGCATAGATTGCAAAAATTCTCAATAAGGAACTGGCAAAAAGAATGCAGCAAATTATCAAGAAGATTATACACCATGATCAGGTAGGACTCATCCCAGGGATGCAGGGATGGATCCACATATGCAAACCAATAAATGTAATACACTGTATTAACAGAGCAAAAGATAAAAATCAGATGATCATCTCAATAGATAAAGAAAATGATTTGACAATGTTCAACACCTATTCATGGAAAAAAAAAATGAACTACTAAAAATTTTACCACAATCTGATAAAAATCATCTATGATAAACCAACAGATAGCATCACACTAAATGCTCAAAAAGGGAAAGCTTTCACTCCAAAATCAGGAGTAAGAAAAATATGTCCACTATCACCACTTCTATATCTAGAAATATTAGCCAGAGCATTTAGGCAAGAGGAAAAAATAAAAAGAATAAAGATAAGAAAGGAAGAATATATGTCATAATTATTTGAAAATAACAAGATACTCTACATAGAAGATACCAAAACATCCACTGAAAAACTTGTAGATTTAATATCCAAATTCAGTAGTGTAGAGGGATACAGAGTCAACACTAAAAAATGAACAGCATTTCTTTACACAAGAACTCACACAGAGAAAAATTTAGAAAGCAAACCAGTCATGATGTTATCTAAGAAAATGAAACACTTAGGAATCAATCAAATAAAGGAAATAAAAGATCTCTAAATTTAAAATTGTACTTCTCTTTTAAAAGAGCTCTAAGAGGATATCAGAAAGTAGAATGATATCACTTCCTCGTGGATAGGAAAAAACAACACAGTGAAAATGGCCCTACTTCCAAAATTGTCATACTACCCCAGTATTTAATGCTACCCCAGTCAAAATACCATTATCATAATTTGTAGGACTAGAGAAAAAACAATCCTAAAACTCATTTAGAAAAAGAATAAACCCAGATTAGCAAAGACAATTCTGGGCAACAAATGCAAGTAAGGAGGAATCGGAAGCCCAGAGGCATAAGGAAAGATGAACTAGTATCATTTATAAGAAAGTGGGTGCATCTTGAAACCATAATGCTAAGTGCAACAGAGCAAGCACACACTTTAAATATTGCATGGTTTCTGTTATATGAGAAAACTCAAATACTGTATAAAGAATTTAAAAAGCAAAAATGAAAGAGCTGATAGAAGACATAGAGGACAGGGAAGGAAAATAGAAATAATTTCTATATATATATTCTCCAAGATGCTTATAATTATCATGTATCTCAAACACATATAGATAGATGATAGATGATGGATAGATAGATAGATAGATGATAGATAGATAGATTTAAAAGAATAAAGAAAGTAGCAAGAATACTCAGGTAAGTGTTGAAAGCCAGGGACAGTATTCTGAATGGGATTAATGGTAATGTGTTTTTACTCTAATAGGATTTTACAAATTTGAACTTTCAATATATTTTTCTATCACATCTTATGTATCTGAGTTTGAATTATTTTTGGAAAGTCATTTAGTTTTGCCTTGCAAAAACTTTTCATTGTCAGAAATAGGGAGATTCAACCTCTTCTCAGGAAAGGAGGAGATGTACTTAGCCAGAAAAGGAATATATATTAGCTTCTGGCCTTTGGGAGAATGACATACTATCAAATTAATATCACCACAGTAATATTAACAATAGGGTGAATGTATATATTGCATTGATATGATGAATTGTAAAGGTATACCTTTCCCATAAATCTTTATAGATTCCTGAAACAAGAAACATTAAAAGATGTAACTTCTTGACAAATAAAAAATACAATAAAAAGGTATTAATAAGAAATGTCCACTTAAATCAATGTGCCTGAATTATGTGCGTGCTATGGTTATGTGTGAAATATTTCACTCTCATGTTCCAAATATTAAACCTAAAGAGTTTCATGAAAATATTCTCAACAGAATGGAAGAGCATGGTACAGGCAGAAATGTTCCCTTTGGGAAATGGATCATTCAGTGATAATGATACAGAAGCATATGATTTTACATTCTTGTCATGCAGAGGTTTATAGTGCCTAAAGAAACAATAGATATATGCATGTATAGCACCTTATTCAGGTTGCCCATATATGATTAATATTTAATTGAGGGAAACAATCCTAAAGCACAAATCTAAATTGCAAACTTAGGCAAACAGAAATCATTACGATCAGCTAAAATCTGAATTTAAAATTTTTTACCTTCCTTTTATTTATCTAGGTCACCATATGAGCTTATGGTTTGTCTTCCTGGTCTAATGATTCTATAAAAATATGAAGTCTAGAATAATACAGGATGTTACAGATTGTGGAAGATGGATATATTTAAAGTACAGATCATCTCACAGGTGGCATTTACAAAATGTTTTCATCTATAGTTTTCATTTTGCCTTATTTTTTATTTTAGTTGTTAATAGTATTTATGTTTAACTTCAAAATCAATATATATTCATCTTATGTGGAATAAAATTACCCGTAAAAACAAAAACGATTCTTTCAGTTAAATACAAACACAAATATAATGGTCTTAGGTCTCCCTTTTTCTGATGGTAATTCTGGACCCATACATAACATATCTCATTTCCCACTTCTGACTGGCTTTGCAACCTGGCTCTGAGACCTTGACTCATTATTTTAAAATTTAATGCAAAATTTTTAAAAATGAAAACTTCATCAACATTCTACAAGCCTAGCTTATTGTTCAATGAGCTCAAATTCTAATTATCTTTAAATCTTAGCTTTAGTGTCTGTCAGTTCTTCTGTCCCTGCTTTGATAATTTATAAAAGTGAAATAAAAATGAAATATAGTTCTTTATCATATATGACTATAATTTTATGTCAGTTCCAGTGTATACAGGAAACAAATGTAGAATGTTCTATAAAAACATGTTTTCACAAGAACATTCTAAGCAGTGAAAAAAAAAATTGAATGTTTAAGTCTAATCAGAGCTATAAACAAGAGTTCAAACTGAGGCTGCATCCATCTTCATCTCTGAATAAGCTATGGTGATGTCATGCACAATAATTGTTTGATGTCTTTTACTTATTTCCCAATAAATACACTTCTAATATTCAAAGTCAAAAATTCACAGTACTCCAATCAATATCACAAATTATATGTCTATCACACTAAGTAAAGAAACATAAGAAAAGCATCATTCATAAGCATAATGGTAAAGCACAGCAGTTTTAGCAACATTGCAACATCATAAGAATCGGAAGGGTTGTTGTTTGATTCTGAGCTGACCTTCAACTAAGAAAAAGACAGATGGTGGAATGCTGACATGTAAACAGTGCTACAAATGAATAGTATGAGCCTGATTATCGCTAGAAATATATCTGCACTGATTAAAATATGTGGCCATTAGAGTGCATCAGGTTGAAGTGCCTTCCTGAATATATGTTCAAAAACTACTTGAATATTTATAAAATAGGCTGTCATCAGGCTTAAATATCAATCTGTTACACTGGAAACAAAGGTGAGGCACAAAAATAAGACTTTAAGCAGAAAAAAGTTGTAAACCTAAGTTGTAAAATTTCAGGAATTTTTTCCATTAGCAGAAACCATTTGGGGAAGAAAAGAATAAAAACATAAAATACTAGTGTCCTAAGTATTTCATACTGATGAATAGAATGAAGTCTATCTCTATTTGAATTCAAAATGCTGATATGTTAGTTGCATAGCAACATTTATAATTCTTTGAAAGGGGGCGGTAAGTCTTCAATTATTAAACCAATCATATTTAGCAGATGGTCAAAGAAAAGTACTTTCTAAAACTTGTCCAGAGGGTTAAATAAAAGAATAGCTAAAACAGCTGGCAGCTGGTGCATGAAATCAATAATGAGCGAATGAGTTCTACTGTATCTGTTTTATCATGGTTTGGATGAAGACAGTGAAGGCAACAAAAAAGAAAAAAGAAGGGACCTACTTGTGAACTTCACAAATAGGCTAAATGGATTATGTGTATTGAATTAGAAAGTGTCAAGCCTCCTGGTGTGAATCTGTAATTAAAGAAATAGTGTGTCTGTGTCTGTACCTTTGTCCCTGTGTGTGTGTACATTCCTCTATGTGTTCAACTGTTGGGAGTAATTCATTGCTTATTTTATACCACCAGAAAAACTAAATTGCACTTAAAGCCAAATATTTTGAGAGAGCACAACCAATACTGATGAATAATGATGTTTTGAATATTGATAACTTCCCTTTCATGTTATTCTTTAAAGAAATTTCAGAAACTAGCATGTCTTCAATAAAAAAAATTGCTGCTAGCATCACAGGAACTTTTAGTGACCGACTAGCAACTGCTATTACCAGAAAAATCACTCTACAAATTCCTCTATTTTTTTACATTGATAATTATTTAAGGTAAGCTGAAATATGGCTGCACGTTTGGAATGACAATAAATTGTAAAGTAACAAACATTTAAGAAATGAAATTATAAAATAAAGCATATAAATGTATACTCATTCTCCTAACCATATAATATAATGAAATAAAAAACTGATAACAGTTATTTGTAATTTCACAGAGAATGTACACAATTCTTAACTGAAGTAATTTATGTTCATTAGAAATTAATGGAAGACTCCATGAATGTAGTTTACTAGACTCAAAGTAACCTTATAGTTCTGGACAGATGATGCAAATTAGATCTGATGCTATATTGAGACCAGTGGCTAATGGAACTATGTCTTCAATTTCATGTTTGAGGACTGTTGTTCCAAGATTACTATCTGAAGTATAAGAAAAATTATGAAATAGCCTCCCTGAAAACCACTTTCAGTAACTTACGAACTGCATAGCTTTCTAACATAAGCAGACTCTTTATAGTAGTTGATAACTAGTTGATATGTACATTTCTGGATAAAAAATAGGCTAATACTTAAATCTAACAGTAGTATAAGGCATCCTAGGAAGATGGTACAAACAAAATCCTTGTTCAGTTAAATGCTGAGAAAGTGCTCCTATTGATTTTTTTTACTGTGCAGTTGTTAAGGTGATGAAATATTCTGAAAAATCTCTTCAAAAAGTTTTCAAAATGCTTGGCAATTATTTAAAGTTAATTTGAAAAACATATTAAAGTGCTTTCCCAATCAAAAGTTTCTTGATATAACATGAAAAATTCCCTGTGAAAAAAATTTAATATTTCGGTATCAGGTACTTTGTATCCTATTTTCTAAAGTTTCACTTAACCTTATGAAATAAAAACAAATCAGATCATGTGGTGTTTGTAAGTCAAAGTAGCATTTCTAAAGAATATTTCAGAATTTTAAAAAATGCTTGAAGATCTTCAAGTTCTTTTCTTTTCTTTTTGTAATTCTGACAAATTTATAATAACCTAACAGGCCGTCAAGTTCAGGAACTGAGATCATGGACTTTGAAGCTAAAATTGAGAATGTATTCACAATGACAGGTCAACCAATTATTAATAATGTGTTTGTTAATATATTTTTGTTCTTTTACTTTTAAAATGAAAAGAAAGAAAGAAAAAGAAAGAAAGAAAGAAAGAAAGAAAGAAAGAGAGAGAGAGAGAGAGAAAGAAAGAAAGAAAGAAAGAAAGAAAGAAAGAAAGAAAGAAAGAAAGAAAGAAAGAAAGAAAGAAAGAAAAAGAATTCAAGAATCTTTGGGGCCTAAGACCTAATAATGTGACTGTAACTTAATACTGTAAGTTGATTTTACTGTGCCTGTTTCCTGATCTGTAAAATAGGAATAATAGTAATTCTCATCTCATAGGGTTGCTGTCTATATTTAATGATTTCAAAACATATTAAAATGTTCAAATTAGTGCATAAAAAGTATATAAGTACTTTTTATCATTATCATTCTGGTAAAACAGGTATTATTACTACAAGAATAAAAGGAGTTTGTTTTGCTTGTTCCATTTGCTATATAAGATAGAAGGTCTAGGAGATCTACTTTATTTACTAAATGAAACTTCAAAATTGAAAAATCATGACTGGTAAATTCCTTAACCAGATTTTTTGTAAAAGAGTGCTGCAAGGAATAAATTTGTTGTCACTAATATATTTTTTTCTTTGAGAGCTAATGCAAAATTTAAATATATTCTTCGTGTTATATTGTTTCAGCTAGTAAATTCATATTTATATTCACTTCATGTTAATCTTAAACTAATTATCAAAGAGTTAATACATTTATCTATTTTAACTTTACAGAATCTTCTGCCTCAATACATTTTGCAAATATATGTTGCTTTTTAATCAGTATTGAGTAAAAGTGGTATATAATGCAATTTCAGACTTATTTAAGCCATCACGGTAACTTATTGCTTATGATTGGACTTTTCAACTAGTTACTAATTCTTAGTGTTAGTTTTCTGGCTGTCTTCAGTACACCCTTGTTTCAAGTTCAGACCAAATGATCACACGTGCTACTGTTAAAGAATGTGAAAAGGTCAGAAGGTCATTTTCTTATGTACTCACTAAAGAATTCACACAAAGACATCGAATAAGCCTCTAGTGCATTTACCCTGCAGTAAAATGGAGGCATTCGAAGACACTTTTGAAAATGACCTGTAGGATCTTTTAAAAAAACTGTTTGTGATTGTAAAAGATGTAATCACTTCATGCTTTAAATTTTTTTGTAGTGAGATGAAATAGGCATTGCTAAGTATAAACGCTGAAACATTGCAAATCAATAGAATAAAAAATGAAAATATAAGAAATCTAAATCTAGAGGCATCAAACCACAAATGTTTTATCCCTGGATTTTGAATATTACAAATCACAAGGTACTTTCTTTATTATACTTTCTTTTCTTTGCAAAACGTTTAATATATTATCAGTTTATAAATAACTAATCACAGCCAAGCATGGTGGCACACGCCTGTAATCCCAGCACTCAGGAGGTTAAGGCAGGAGAATCCTTGCAAGTTTGAGGCCAGCTGGGGCTACAAACTGGGCTCAAGGCCAGCCTGAACTGCATAGCGAGACCCTGTCACAAGAAGATCAAATAAATAAATAAATATCACAGTAAAAGATCCGTGGAAAATTAAGGAGAAATGTTGTAAAGGTTTTTAAAAAATACTTTAGTAGCATTAAGCAAAATATAACATGTGCCCAAATACATATATACTTTTCTTACTTTCAATGCATTTTTACTTAAATTATAATCTTAAATATTCAAGATGATGAAACATTTTTGTTATAGTATATTGCACTTATGGAAAGTCTAACCTGTAATTATGGAATTTTATCCTACTTCTAACCAAATATTACAGGCAAAGAAATTTTCAACATTTAATGCTTTGTCTTTAAAAATCTTCAGCTAAGTATAATTGCTGTTATCATACTTAATTCTCTTATAACACTGCAAATATTAAAATGCCTATGATTTAGAAATGTTAATACTATGTGTCTATAACCTTTCTTTAAAAAAGTCACAACAGTTATAGTATATATTTTAAATATTCACACATGAAAATAGTATTTGAAGATCTACTGTAATCAGTAACTTGCAGACTGACTCTCATTAAGAAGTTAAGTTCAGTGTTAAAAGTGGGAAAGCAATCAAAATCTACTTCATTTTATTCTTTATGCATTAAAGTACATGTTGATATATATTACTAAATATATTATATGACCATATATGAAAGAACTGATAGCTGTAGTCAGAGGCTATAAAATTATGATACTTTGATACAATGTAGTATCCTAGAAAGTATTATCAACTATGTAATGCTGATCATGAAAAATCAAGACATTTGAAAACTAACACCATTGTATTTGTTGCAAAAATAAAAAGTAAATAGCGTAGCACTCTCAAGTGTGTATACCAATTTGCCATAAAAATTTAACCCACTGCATGTACTTCTCTCAGTGACTAGTCAACCAATAGGTATAAAATACTATCAAGAGTTTGTACTGAAACCTTAGTTAATATACTGGGCAGACAAATGTGAGCTTTCACTTAGTTTAATTTTTAAATTAAACAAACATTAAGCAGAAAATTCTAACGTTGGTGAATTTTTTTTTCAAAATTGGTCTTATAAACTTAGGTAGAAAATGTAATTTCATCTTTTCCTCATAATTCAGAACCTCTCATGGCCTCAGGGTATTCACTCTGCACATGTGTCAACAAAAGCATAAGCACTTTCAGGTTGCAGAAGAGGAAGATCCTGGAGTTGGGTCATTCCTCTTCTCTCCTACCTGCACTTCAAACCCATCACACGTGTTGAAAAAACATATAATAATATATTGCAACATTACTGTATAATTTTAAATTGTGAATGAAAATGGATATTTCACAGCAAAATAAGCAAGAGCAATCAATGGTAGTGATACTAATTTCCATAATAAGCCCCTCCTAAATATTTTCCTGCCATTTACTCTCTATTTTTTCATTTTTTTTAATTTTAAAAATAAAAGGAGGAAAACATTAACAGAGAGACAACCTTTTACAAAATAGCCAAAGAATAGTACAGACAATTCAGAGTTACACACAAAGTGGTAGGAAATTAACAATGCTTGTTGAATTACATATTGATATCTTCAAAGTGGTTTCTCACAAAAACACATAGAGACATGCAATATTGATCAATCAGGGACTCACTGACAGTTTCTTTCAGCAAAGAACTAGAAGACAGTAGAACGACTGTGTTAACTATCCTGTATATACATACATACAAAATTTCTCCTTCTTTCCCTTCTCTTTTCCCACATCCCAGTTGCCCTTTACCCTTGAGTGTTTTCCTATCATTTCACAATGTCTATCATACCTCCGAGTTTAAATTAACTCTTTCAGGGGCTGGGAATTTAGCTCAGCGGCAAAGCGCCTGCCTGGTAAGCACAAGGTCGTGAGTTCGGTTCCCGGTACCAGAGAAAAACCAAAAAAAAAATAAATTAACTCTTTCAGGTTTGACACTAATGAAACAATGTGGTGCTTGCACATGCAGGTCTGATTTATTTCACTTATGAGTATGGTCTCTAGTTGTGACCATTTACCTATAAACGTCTCGTGCTATCTTTCTTTATAGCTGAGTAATATTCCATTGTATAAAAGTACCATAATTTTCTTATCCAATCCTCAGTGGATGGACATTTGGGTTGCTTCCACAATTGAGCAATTACAAATTGTGCTGCTATGAACATAGGTGCACATATATCACTGTGATATGAAATTTTTAGATCTTCTGGGAAAATACCCAGCAGGGGAATAGCTGGGTTGAATGGGACCTCTAGTCCTGGTTTTCTGAGGAATCTCCACACTGATTTCCACAGTGGTTTGACCAGTCTGCATTCCCACCAGCACTGGAGAAGGGTTCATATTTCTCCACAGCCTCGCCCTGCCATTTACTCTTTATGTAGAAGTTCAGTTCAGATAAAATCCCCTATTTAATACCAGTGTCAACCTACAAGATGGAAACAAATTGGAAACAATTACACTTCAGGCGTACAATGTTTCAAATTCATATTCTCTGTAGATATTCAAATGGCAAACCAGAGACAATATCCACATAGTAATGACCAAACAAGTCTAGTGGAACCACTTTCAGTCACAACACTTTCGTCTTAAGGAAAAATACTTTCTATTTGGGTATTTTCAAGCTCCTATGTGTTGCCATCAACAAAAGCATTTTAACACACATACTTACTTCACAAAAATATGAAAGTATACCTTCTATCCAGACAAGCCACAAATTAAATGTATTAATTATTTAAAATTTAATTAGCTACAGTAATCAATTTCCACCATTTATTTAGTCTATATACTATAATCAACAGAAAAATATTTAGAAGTTTGTAAGACTTTATTAGTCATACTAGTTATTATTTTGTAATACATCACTAACTTCCAAGCACATTAGAACTTCTATGATTTGTCCATATTACTAGATAGTCAAACATGATAGTATGGCAATTCTGAGGTTTTAAAACATCTATAATTCAAATAGAGGTGACTGTATTTATTTTATAATAAAATAATGTAAGCAATGAATCAGGCCAATATATTTTAGAACAATTTCAACAAACAATTAAAAACATAAGCATCTGATTAACTTCAATCATTTGGAAGCTCCTTACCTTATTATCATTTGCATTAAACAAGATTTTGGATGTAACCAGCCAATACTCTGAAAAAGCATTCTTATTTATGGTAAGTAAAATTTTGATGATCTCACATTGTAGCATCCTTTGCTAAGTTAGTTCCTGTGAGGAAAATAACTATTTAATTGTATCAGATTTTTTCTTTTTCTTAAAACAAGTATTAAAGACAGGTGACTTCCAAGAAGATGGCAGAGTGGTAAACAAGTCAAGCTCCCTGAGATTTAGAATCCAGACACTGGAATCTAAATCTTAGAGAAGAAAATAAGGAGGGGAGTGGATCCTCAGGACCCAAGAAGTATCTAAAGCAAAAGTTGGAGCCCACAGAGAAAGTGAAGAGACAGACCCAATACCTGAAAAAGGAGGTGGCAAACTGCACTTTCTCCCTAGCTTCTGCCTTGCAGCATTAGAGAAGAGGCTCAAATCTGCAAAGATACAGTGAGGCCAGGTGACTGTAGCAGCCTTCACAGAGAGATGTACCAGTATAATGAAGCAGACTATGCTGCAAATTACAAAAGTTAATGACCAAGCCAAACCCAAGGACCTGTTATGTCCCTTGGAGAGGGTACTTGGTCAGACACCATTTTAGTGAGTGGGCACCTGATCCCCAGATTTGGAGCAGCTCTGTGTTGGCTTCACATCAGAGACCCAGTGACTAGGTGAGGGAGAATTTCAGGAGGCATCTAAGATCAGGCAGCCAAGGAAAGTGGGGCAAGAGACATCCAGAGCATTGTAGGCTGAACAACTCAGGCCCCAACACCACAATCAGAGACCAGAATCAGCATAAAATTTTGTGGTATTGAGAGCCCCAGAATGGACACCCCTCCCTATTGATACTACAGATGTGCTGCATCATCCAACAGGGATTTGAATTGCTGCCTGCCTGCCAAGCAAGAATCACCATACTGGGAAGACCCAAGAAATGGATGGACTGTAAAAATGTGGCTCTTTCAAGATACACAGGATATGTTTGGGATATAAGGCCCCTTGAATTTTTGACCTTGCTCCACACAGAAGACACTGCAGCAAGTAACTATATTTTACCAGGTCCACAGGAGTGAATGACCAGGAAACTGCTACCAGCCCAATGGGCCATCAACTTTTTTTTCTGGTGCACACTAGTTGCTAACTGGGAGCTCTAGCGACTGTAAGGTATGGATCACAGCTGAGGTGGTGTGCCACCTTTCCTGTACTGTGACCAGTGGCTTAAGAGAGGGATGCAGGTGGGCGAGATTTAAACAGCCTTTGGGTTCTGCACCTGCTGGAAAGGAGATGGAAGGGGTACCAAGCAGCCTTGGGTTGTCTTTGTGGTAGTTGCAGCACCTCCTCCACCCTGTAACAAGCAGTATGACAGGACAGAGATGTGCCATAGGGGATGGAACAGTGAGGGCTGTGAAAGAATCTGAACTGTTCCTGCCTGAGGGTGCTACAGCAGTTGGGACAGTACTACAGAGACAAACAGGGTAAGGAATGGGTGGGCAATGAAGGGATATACACACAGTTACTGGCTGAAGACTCTGATCTGTGTACCTACATGCAAAGGCAAATACCATCCCTATAACCAGCACTAATCCTACCACAGAGTTGGCAAGGTGACTCCTCAATTTTGTTCTCTCACTTGGACACTACCACAGAACTGGACACTGGAGGAACTTTTTTTCTTTGTTTAGTTCATTTTCCTTTTTCTGAATTTTTTCTAACATTGCTTAGGTTCTTGCATTTTTGTTGTATTTTATTTGTGTTCTTTCTCTCTTTCTTCAAGTATCTCTCTTGATTTTATGATATTTGCATATGAATGAAAAATTATCTGTAGTTTTCTGGTTCATTTCAATAATCTTTTGCTGTCTCCTTCATTTTTTCTCTCATGTCCTATTTTAGAGTTTTTAAAAGCTTGTGTGTAATGCTTTGTCTTCCAACCCTGCTTCTACTATATTTCCTCATCATTTATCTCTCTGTTTGTCCCCAATCCCTGTTAAATTTTCCCACAACAGGACACACTCACTCTACTAAGGGGAAATTCTTTACATACAACTTCCTGATAGGGGCTGGGGATTTAGCTCAGTGGCACACCATCTGCCTGGCAAGCGCAACGTTGTAAGTTCAATTCCAGGTACTGGAAAAAAAAACAAAAACAAAACAAACTTCCTGATTTACATGAGATTTTGTTATATAACTGTAGATCTTGCTTCGATGGTTAAAGATACCAAATTAATAGTTACAACACTTTGTCAGTTCCTAGGCTCTGCTGGATGCTATTGTTATTGCTAATTAAACTATTTTAGCCAGAATGTCATACCTCTTCTAATTAGTTGTTCTCCTGTCTATGAGTCCCAAATATAAAAAAGAAATGGAGTCCATGAACAGACTCAGATATCCAGGAGATCAGTACTTCCATTGAAAATATACACAACTGATTGAATGAATGCAAGGACAGAATATCAGATCTAGAAGACAGGCCAATGGTTAGCAATGATGAAAAGAAGAATTTCTTAAAAATAGAAAGGGTCATGAAAAATCAATCTAACAGCTGCAAGGTAATGCAAACAAAAACAACATAAGTTTAACCACAGTCATTAAGCTTAAGCGCTTCAATGAGAAGGCCAGAGACAGTGTAAATGCCGTGAAAAAACTGTCCATATATGTAATGGTGGAAAACTTCCCAAACATAAAAAAATAATGACATAAAAATAAGTGAGGCATATGGAACTCAAGGAAGCCATGACCAACATAAAATTACACTAAGGAATATAATAACACATGATCCAGTAACTCAGGACAAAAACAGAATATTTCAAACACCTAGAGAAAACAATGAAATCACCTATAAAGGAAAGTCCATCAGAATCAAAGAAGATGTATGAACACAAACCCTTTGGTCAAGGAAAGATTGAAGTGAGGTACTTCAAGTGCTGGAAGGAAACAAGCTCCAACCCAGATTGATGCACCCTGCAAAACTATCTTTCAGAATCAATGGAGAAATAAGATACTTTCATGACAAAGAAAAATTGAAGAAAGTGATGACCAGAAGGCCATCTCTATAATAGTTTCTGAAGGATATAATGGAAAGATATAACAAAGACCACAATCCCAAGAAAACCAATAGAAAGAAGACACCTGACAGGGCAAAAAATTAAACAGAGGGTAAAGACAGGGAACCAACAGCAGGAAAATAATATGACAAGGATAAGTCAGTATATATCAGTTATAACAATCAATATAAAAGATTTCAATT
>NW_004955525.1:746585-789020 GCF_000276665.1 Chinchilla lanigera | reverse complement strand
AAAAAAAAAAAAAAAAGAAACAAGATCTAACAATATACTGCAAACAAGAAATACATTTAACTCAAAAAGAAACTGATAGGCTAAAAGTCAAAGGATGAAAAACAATACTCCATGTGACAAGAATCAAGAATAAAAGAGAAGTCAATATTATATTTACAAACAACGTGAACTTCAAGCCAAGACTGAGCAAAAAAGATAAAGAAAGTCTCTACATACTTATTAAGGGAAATCTCTAATAGGAAGAGATAATAATCATAAATATATATGCATCAAATACTGGTGCACACAATTATGTAAACAAAATAGTAAATTGACATTAAAAATCAAATGAATGCTAATACAAATGTAAGAGGGGATCTTAATACCATACTATCACAAATTGTTGGATCAACTAAATAAAAAGGAACAAAAAATCTCAGAACTAAACCAAACTTGTGAACAAATGGACTTAGTAGATATCTACATTATGTTCCATCCAACAACATCAGAATGCACATTGTTCTCAGCTTTGCATGGGACATTCTCCAAAATAGACCACATACTAGCCCTTTGTAAGTAATTGCAAAGGAGCTGCAATTATCCTATGCATATTATGTAGACATAGGGTGATAAAATGTGAAATAAATGGCAAAAGAAAGCACAAAAACTACCTGAACACAAGGAAATTAAATAACACCCTCCTAAACAACCAATGGGCCACAGATGCAATTACAAAATTGAACTGTATAAATATTACATGATAATGCTATTTCAATGTATCAGAATTTATGAAATGTAATGAAAGCAGTCCTAAGACTGAAATTTATAGTAGTGAATTCTCATATCAGAAAAACAGAACAAGTTCAAATGAACAACCTATTGTAGAGCCTCAAACATCTAGAAAACTAACAGTAAGTCAAGCTTAAAGCTCATATTAGAGAGGAAATTATAAAGATCAAAGCAGAAATTAATGCAATTGACAATAAGAAAACAATACAAAAAAATCAATGATTTGAAGAGTTGGTGCTTTGAAAGACTAAATAAAATTGGTAAACCCTTAGCTAATCTTATCAAGAAAAGGAAAGACTCAAATTCATGTAACTAGAAATGAAAAATGTGAGATCACAATGGACCTGCAGAAATCCAGAGGATCATCAATACCTATTTCAGGAAACTTTGCTCTAATAAGATGGAAAATAAATAATAGATCTATGAGAAACTAACAGACAGCACCATACCTAATTGTGAAGAACTGAAAGCTTCCATTCTAAAATCAGGAACAAAAAAGTATGTCCAGTATCACCAATCTTATTGAATAAAATTGTGAAAATCTTAACCAGAGCAATGAGACAAGAAAAGAAACAAAAAGAAGGAAGATAGGAAAAATTAAACCATAATTATTTTCAGATGACATGATAATCCACATAGAAGACTCAAAAATTCCCCCAAAATATTTCTAGATATAATAACCAGGTTTAGTTGCACAGCTGGATATAAAGCCAATACACAAAAATCAATAGCATTCCTGTAAATAAATAACAAACTCATTGAGGAATAAATTACAGGGTTAAGAAAAGAAAAGAAAAAATTAGGGAAACAGGACCTTTCACAACAGCTTAAAAAAAAGATGAAACACTTAGGAATCAACCTAAGGGAAGTAAAAGATCTCTTCATTGAAAACTACAGTACTCTACAAAAAGAGAACAAAGAGGATATCAGAAAATGCAAAAATACCCCTTTCTCTTGGTTGAGAAGAACCAAAGTAGTAAAAATGGCCATATTTCAAAAATTGATATACAGATTGAATTCAATCCTAAACAACAACAACAACAAAACATTAGCATACTTTACTGAAATGGAGAAAATGTTCCTAAAATTCATTTGGAGCAAGAAGAGACGTAGAATAGCAAAACAATTCTGGGCAACAAAGGCAAGGCAGGGGGCATCACAATCGCTGACTTGAAATTATACTACAGAGGTACTGAGAAAGAGAACAGCGTGATACTGGCAAAAAAACCATGCACCTGAGAATCAGTAGAAAAGATTAAAAGATGCTGACACAACTCCAAACACATTCAGCCACCTTATCCTTGACCAGTAGACAAACACATTCACTGGAAGAAAGATAGCCTCTTTAAAAATGGTGCTGGAAAAACTGGCTTGTCATGTGCTGAAAAATATAAGTAGACCCATGTTTATTAATATGCACTAAACTAAAATCAAAGTGGATCTAAAATCTAAATATTATAATAGAAACACTAAGTGTGTTGGAAGAAAGAGAGGAAGAACTCTTGAAAACATCAGTGTAGGCAAAGACTTCATGAACAATACCCTGTTTGCATAGGAAATGCTACAAAGAATCAACTGGGATCTCATCTTATTAAAAAGCTTTTGCACAGCAAAAGAAATCACCCATGCAGTGGGAAAAAAGTTAGCTGTTTCACAGACAAAGGACTAATATCTAGAATATATAAAGAATTCAAAAACTTAGAACCCCCAGTTTTAAAGATCCAACACAAAAACAGGCATCTGAAATGAAGACACTTTTCAGCTGAAGAAGGAAAGAAGAAAAATAAATATATTTTAAAATGTTTATCACTATTGGTCATTTGAGAGATGCAAATTAAAACAATGCTTAGGTTTCCTTCTCACTCCAGAAAGAATGGCTATTACCAGTAAATCAACCAAGAACAAATGCTGGCAGGAATGTGAGAAAAACGAATATTTCTCTGTTGTTAGGAGTGTAGACTGGTACAATCACTGTGGAAATCAGTGGGGAGACTTCTAAAAATACTGGGACTAGAGCACCCATTTGACCCAGCTATTCCCTTCTTGGTATCTTCAAAGAATTAAAAGCATCATACTATATGGTATATGCATACCAAATTTATAGCAGCACAGTTTTTAAAAGCTAAATCCTAGGGGAAAAAAATGCCCATGAATAGATGAATGAATAAAAAATGTGATATTTTTATACACTGGAGTATTACTTATCCATAAAAAAGCTATACTTAAGACATTTGTAGCTAAATGGATGCCCTTGATATCATTCTCTTACGTGAAATAAATCAGACACACGAGTAAATATTGCATTGTCTCTCTGGTGTGAGGAACTGAAAGTGTAAATCAGAATCAAAATGTGTAACATATATTGTGAAAGAAGAAATTGTTCAAAAGGAAAGGGCAGCTAGGGAGAGCAGAGGAGAAAGGATGGAAATGAAAAAAAATGGGGGAAAAAAGTTAGAATGGAAATCAAGAATTGAAAATAAGAATGGTTAGTGGGGATGAAGAGAAGAATGGGGAAAAGAAGAATCAGAATATATCATATACAGGTATAAATTCCCTGTGATGAACATGATCATTAGTATATCTAAATATTTGCAATAATCTTAACAAAAAATAGATCATGTACTAGGTAAAAATAATATGATTAACTAAATACAACGGAAATGAAATTATCCCATCCATATTATAAAATCACAGCAGAATAGAATTTGAAATCAATGGCAAAAGAGAAAAATAAATTTTGCATAAGCATATGAACTTAAATAACATACTCCTAAACAATCAATGGGTCACAGATAAAATTAAAGTAGAAAAGATTTTATATAATTCTATAATAATGCCAATATGACACCCCAGAAATTATGAGTGGCAATGAAAGCAGTCTTATGAGGGAAAATTATAGCAGAGAATTGTCATATCAGAAAAACAGAGTTGGCTCACATAAATGAGGTAATAGTAAAACTGAAGGCTCCAGAGAAAAGAGCAAGTTAAATCCAAAACCTGTATGAGGAAGGAAATTATAAAGATCATAACATGAATTGATCCAATTGAGAAAAAGAAAACAATACAAGGAATCAAAGAGTTGGTTCCTTGAAAGATTCAAAAATAGAAAAACCCTTAGGCAACACTATCAGAAAAAGAAAGAAGATACTCAAATCCATGAAATTAGGAATGAAAAGGATGAAATCCCAATGGAATTTGAAAAAAATCCAGAAGATCATCAATACGCACTTAGATAGCCTGTACTCTAATAAGATGGAAAACACATAAGAAAAGGACAAATTCTTAGCTACTCTGATAGTATAGGAAATGCATAAGAAATGGACAAATTTCCAGATATGTGTGAATTTCCAAACCTGAATCAAGAAAATTCTAAAAAAAAAAAAAATCTGTCAAAGAAATGAAGAATTTTGAAGAGCTATAAACAAAGAAAAGCCCCATCCTGAGAGATTCACTGTTGAATTCTACAGAACGATTGAAAAATTTACAGAAGATCTAATGCTAGTACTCCTCAAACTCTTTAATAAATTTGGAAGGGAAATAATAGTCCCAAAGTCATTTCTGGAAGCAAGCATGACCTTGGTGCCCAAACCAGAGACAGATCCCACCAAAGAAGAAAATGGCAGGTCCCTCTCCTTAGTGAACATAGACACAAAAGTCCTCAGTAAGGCACTGGCAAAGAGAACGCAGCAACCATCAAAAAATAATACATCAGGTCCAAGTAGAATTCATCCCAGGGATGCAAGGCTTGTTCAACATATGCAAATCAATAAATATAACAGAGCACAATAAGAGAACAAAGGACAAAAACCATATGATCGTCTCAATAGATGCACAAAAGCATGTGACAAAGCCCACCACCCATTCATGTTAAAGAAAAACCTATAAAAGTTAGAATATATGGCCTTTAACTCAATGAAAAACTAATAGGAAATATCATACTAATTGGTCAAAAACTTAAAGCTTTCATTCTAAAGTCAGAAACCAAATAAGGATTTCCACTATCATCACTCCTATTCAATGTAGTTCTGGAAACATTAGCCAGAGCAATTAGAAAAGAGAAAGTAGTAAAAGAAATAAGAATAAGAAAAGAATCTAAATTATCTTTATTTGTGCAAAACATGATACTCTACATAGAAGACCCCCAAAACTTCAACAAAAGTCTCCTAGAATTAATATCTAATTTGGTAGTATTCTAGAATACAAAGTCAACAAACAAAAATCAATGGCATTACTATGAATTACAAACTCACTGAGGGAGGAATTAGGGAAACCTCCCTGTTCACAGTAGCAGTAAAAAAATTAGATACTTAGGAATCTAACAAAGGAAATAAAAGACCTTTACATTGAAAACTATGGTACTCTGAAAAAGGAGATCAAAGAGGATATCAGAAAATGGAAAAATACCACTTTCTCTTGGATAGGAAGAACCAACATAGTGAAAATGGCCATACTTCCAAAACTGTAATAAAGATTTAATGGAATCCCTGTCAAAAAACCAGTAGCATACCTCACATAACTAGAGAAAATGATCCTAAAATTCATACGGAAACAGGAGAGACTCAGGATACTAAAAGCAATTCTGGGCAATAAAGCAAGGCAGGCAGTATCATAATCACTGACTTGAAACTGTACTTTGTACTATAAAACTACCATGATAAATACAGTATGACACTGGCAAAACAGTAACAACAAGAACAAACAAACAAACCAGGCCTGGGAATCAGTGGAATGGTACAAAGATGCAGAAACAACTCCAAACACACTCAGCAACCCTACCTGTGACAGAGGGCCAAATACCTTCACTGGAAGAAAAATAACTTCTTTAATAAATGGTGATGAGAAAACTAGCTTTATACTTGCCAAAGATTGAACCTACACCCATATCTCTCAAAATGCACTAAAGTAAAATTGAATTGGTCAAAGGTTTAAATATTAAAACAGAAATACTTAATCTTCTGGAATATAGAATAGGTAGAACTGTTGAAGATATAGGCATAAGCAAAGACTTTATGAACAAACGCCCAAATACAGAAGAAAAATTACAGAGAATAAACAACTGAGATCACATCATATTGATAAGCTTTTGAGTAGCAAAAGAAACCACCAACAGAGTGAAGAGACAACCCACATAATGGGAAAGTATTTTACCAGCTATTCCTCAGACAAAGGACTAATATCCAGCATATACAAAGAACTCAAAAAAATCGGATCCCCCAAATTTAAAGAACCAATCCAAAAGTGGGCATCTGAAATGGATAGAAAGTCTTCAGATCAAGAAGTTCAAACAGCAAATAAATATATGAAAAAATATTCAATATCACTAGTCTTTCAAGAAATACAAATTAAAACTGTTGATATTCCACCTCACTCCAGAAAAAATGACTATCATCAAGAAATCAACCAATAATAAATGCTGGCAGGGCTGTGGGGAAAAAGGAACCCTTCTCCATTGTTGAAGGGAGTGTAGATTGGTGCAAATAATATGGAAATCAGTGTGGAGATTCCTCAAGAAACTAAAACTAGAGATTCCATTTGACCAAGCTTTTTTCCTTCCAGGTATCTTCACAAAAGATTTAAAAGCATCAAAGGTACACTTGGAAACACCTCAAATGCCCATCACTGATGAATGGATAAAAATTATGTGTTTTTTATATAATGGAGTATTACTGTGCCATAAAGAGGGATAAACTCAAGATTTTTTAATGTAAGTGGATGCAACTCAAGACCATACTCATAAATGAAAAAAATCGGACCTACGTGTGTAAATATTATATCATCTCACTAGTGTTAGAAGCTGAATGAGTAAATATGATCCAAAATGTACAATTGATATTGTGAATTGGGAAGAAACTGTTCAAAAGAAAAGAGAAACTGTAATGGGGGAAAGGGGATAGGAAGGAAATGAAAAGGAAAAAAAAAATATATATATATATATATATATGATAGGTAAGATAGATATACTGCTAGTTTCTCTTAGTTCATTAAGAAAAGGTTTGTGCTAATATTGTTTGGACAGTATCTCATGCTTATATCTTGTATCTATCAACTACTCTGAAGATAAAAATATGCAATGTGTTAATTATTATAACACTTGTATTATCTTGTTTTGAAATTTTTCATTTTGTAATAAGAAAGCATCATACCTCAGGCATAAATTCACATCCATGATTATACCAGTACAATTTGCAATATCTATATCTTGGAAACAGCCCAGATGTGCATCAACAGATGAATGGTTAATGAAAATGTGGTTTGCATATATATAATGGAGTGCTACGCTGCCATAATGAATGAAAAATTTGGGACCTTTTTGTGTAAATGAGTGCAGCTTTAGAACACAATTTTAAGCAAAATAAATTGAGCACAGATGTTTAAATATCACATTGTTTCTCTTCTATGAGAAACTCAAAATGTAAACAAGGACCAAAATATTGGGAAGTAGGAAGAAAACGTTCAAATGGGCAGGGGAACAAGGGAAGGGTGAATAAAGGAAGGGTGGGAAAAGGGATAAAAATAAAAAAGAATGGAAAGAAAAATTATTTTTGTAAAGGGAGAGAAGAAGGATTGAAGGGAAAGGGAGGAAATGGGAAAAAAGAATGAAGATGTATTATGTACAGGTACAAATTCCATATGATGAATATGATCATTATGTATGTCAAGAGTGTACCAATAAGATTAATCTTTAAAAAGTATTAAAGACAGGAGTTTTATATGTAAAGTAAATATTCTCCTTAATACAACAGTACATGATTGCTCAGAAAATTTCCACTATTGTTAACCTTAATTGAGTAACCACTAACCATAGTTCTCATAGTTCTCTCACCAGATATGTGCTATTCTCAAGTTTTAGAAAATCCAAGTAAAGCAGCTCTAAAATACTAGCGAAAACTAAATCCATCTTAGGAGTCTCTGAACAGAGGAATTCCACATGAACTACAACCTTATAAATATCATATACATGTCCAGATCAATGTCAATAGCACTTTGCCATAAATGAGTGCTAGTGAATTCTAGTGGAGTTTCAACTCCCACTGACTGTTGATAGGCCATGATCAAAAAAGTCTCATAACATGATCTATAATAATGCTACAGGTTTCTATTTTCCTAGAAGGCTAGTTCCTCCTCAGCTGTTTTTCAGTAAACAGAATATTCACATAGACTTACATAGCACCCTACACAACCACAACAAATTCAAAATTCACTGGTACTCTACACAGCAATGTCAGAATTCTTTAAGTAAGAAAAAATGTATTTGATTAATGGCAAGAGCTGCACCATGTTTAGACAGGGTCATGACCCCCAGGCATCCCTTTAATGAAATTTCTTTGCTGCCTGTCCCAGTGGAGCCATCACAAGAAACTCTCAATGAAAAGCAGTGAAGGGAGAAGCATACTTCATATCTCACACTGTTTACACGCTGTTAAGTAATTACTTCACTCTTCCACCCCCATTGGCAATCAACAGACAAATCACCTCCTTGGAGACTCTGAAAAGCCTTTTCTGCTGCACATAGGTCATTTTTATTTTGCTCTCATAGTGCAGCTAAATGCTTAGCTTAAGGACTTCTTTGTGAATACAAGGCAAACTCTGTGTTCATAATCTTGGCAATATAGATGCTCAACTTCTTTTTATGTTTCTCACCTATCTTGGGGCAATCATTTCTGTATAATTTCTCCATGCTGTCACACCACTTCAGTCCTTCAATATGAACATCCTCTTCCCATCCAGGCATAGAGGGTAAAATCTGTTATTTTTGAGAAATTGCATCATTGTTTCAGTAGTCAAGCAAGTTATTATTTTTAATAGTTTTCAATACCACCCTGATCTTTAATATGGCCCTTCTCTTGGGCAAAGACCAGAAATGAGGCATGCAGATAATAAAGAATTACCGTTTGCCTTTGTTTAATAGCTGCATCAAGTCAGAGTAATAGAGATAGATAGGAATGGTAACCTTTCCACCCAATTTTTCCTAATTGCTCTCCTAAAAAGCAAGAAGGAAGTGGGGGCAAGAAAAGAATGTTTATAGCTAATTGCAGTTCAGGAGTTAAAGGCAAATGAATAGAATGCTATGTGTAGGCAGAATTCTCCCATACTCAAATGGAAAGAAACTACAGAGCATATACAATGTTTAGAGCTCAAACACAAAGTCAAAAAGCAGAAATCACAGGTCCCAAAATCAAATGCCATATTTTTTCTGACATTTTTTATTTCTTCAAATTTCTGTCGAAATAAACATATTTAAACCATTTTGTTCGATCTTGAGAAATAATAAAAAAAAAGTTCAAAATGTTTATGGTTAAAAAAATGAAGCTTCAGGGGCTGGGGATTTAGCTCAGTGGCAAAAGCGCCTGCCTGGCAAGCGCAAGGTCGTGAGTTCGGTTCCCGGTACCGGAGAAAAACCAAAAAAAAAAAAAAAATGAAGCTTCAAGGGAATTAATTTAATGAATCATTTAGAATTCCTACTTAACAACTGGATTTTAAATGCTCACTTTTACTTATTTTACCATTAATCTTTACTTTCCTGTTAAGAATCATGTGTTACAATGAAATTCTTCAAGCAAAAGAATCCTCCATTGAAACGTTCTTAATATTATATTACAAAATCAGTAAGAAAGTCACAAGTTCACACTTACTTCTCTGAAGGAAGAGTAATATGCAAAGCATAACCGGAGCAGTATTTCTACTCTTTCAATTTTTGCACAACTTCCTAAAAGGAAAATGGCACCCTAATCTCATGCAGAGGCATAGTAAAGCCAATCTTAGCATGTTGGATGTGAATAAACTTATTTTTATATTTCCATAAGAACTTATATTAAGTCTTATTTAAGTAAAGAACAAAAATTTAAAAAGCAAAATGTGCTGAGAATAGTTACAAGTAAAAACAAACAAGTATTGTGAGGATGGGTCAAGGCTGTACATTATGAGGAAGAGTGGGAAAATAAAAACTCAGAAAGAACAGTCAAAAATAACAAAACAGTTGTTTGTGAGTTGAGAACAAAATTGTGTTTCAGATACTGCTTATAAATGTGAAGTTAAGTGAAATATTTCACAAAGGAAAACAGAATAAGCATGACTGCCAGAATGATCATTGAGCTTTGTCTCAAAAGCTAGCTTTTAATGGCAATTACTACATATTTGAGCTATGAAAATTGTCATTTCATTTTTCTAGATATTCTTTTCTCATCTAAACTAAGAGGTCAAGCTAGATGAACTCTGACATCCCTACTCTCTCTTAGCCACAGTGACAATTCTGAGAGCCACCTTAATGTTAGTATTATTGATTCCCTCTTACTTTTTTATTAAAATTATGATAGTTTCCTTCTATAATAGGGGCAAAGGGAAAATGATATATCCCCAACACGTTCAATATTATTTGATAGTTTCACTTAATAATGAACATTGGTTCATCTGATATTACAATTCAGAACAAAATTTTTAAATGTTTAGTTTAACATTTATTTTTCTCTACAAATTTTTCAATGTGTAGAGTGAAAGAGTGACTTGAGAATGATGTATGGGTATGCTGGTGAAAAAAGAAAGCTAAGTGTGGAGATAGCATCAGAATTTGTAATTAATTAGAAAGAGGGTATTGTATTTAAAGAGGATATTTGTATTTAAAATTGCCTTTTCATTCAAGTTTTAGCATCCATTTTTAAAATATCTAATGCAGCATTTCATAGTGACAACTGATGCAGTGTCGGGCTATATACAAAAGTAAGGAGGAAATATAAACTTTTCAAGGTCTCTTACCCAATTTGTATCTAACAACAGAGAACTTTTATTTATAAGAAGTTTTAGAAAAGCCATTTTGTAATTTTACCCTCCAGGGACTTTATTCAAGTTCAAGTAATATTTAATTTTCATTCATTTCCACAAACGAGTATCTGTGGTGGTTTCTGGCACATGGGTAATTCCTGAAAAACATCTATGGAATTAACGAGGGCGTGGGTAGATGCATGGATATATAGATTGATGGTTATTTCCTTCTTTGGCTTCTTCGCTACTCACAAAATGTAATGCCATTTCCAGTTGCTTAAAACACATCCAATTTGAATTCATTTTTTTATTATATAGAAAGTTAAGTGCCATTTAAAAACAATTTTAAATGCAAATAAGGGCCACAAATCACAAAACTCTAAGAGATACTATTCATAGTGAATTGCGTGTAAGTTTTAACCCTTGGAAAAGTTTAGGGGGCAGCCTGACAAAGAGGGGAATTGAAATTCTTCAAAATTAGTCTTTCTTGCATAGACATTTGATAGATATTTATATGCATCATTTAATGACGTTCCCGAACAACTCATTTAGGACGGTTATTAACTGCCCCCCAAAAGTAATATTTGAAGCTCAGAGAAACAAAGTGAATTTTCCAAATCACAGCTATTGCGTATTCAAGCAAGGATCAAACCTGCATTTATATACATCAAAGCTTATCTTTTTCCCTTATACTGTAGTAGTCATTATATGAGGTCAAAACTACATTTTGTCATAATTATAGAATATAACTAATGCAAAAATATTTTATTTCTTTTAACCAAGGAGGCCACAGTAATGACACTAGTTGAAATGTTGTATCAAAATGTTTAATTCATTTTAATTTATAAATGATATAATTAACAAGAAACAATTGCCCTTATTAAAATGGCACCAAGTTGATTGGATAACATCCATACAATGCCAAATGGTGAAAATGAAAATTAAGACAATAAATTAATAGAAATAATAAATAATCATGAAACAATAAAAGTGGTTAATTGTAAGGAAATCTTCATTGAAAACATATTCAAAATTGTCATTCACAAGAACGATCTTAATTCAATCCTTAAGAAATGCTGAGCTCCCAACATCAAATCATAATCCTCCAAGTGACATTTCAAGAAGAATCAGATGACACATGGCTGGTATTCTTTTCATTTGTCCAACTTGATATAAAAACGGCATTGAAACCCAAAATAACACTATCCTCCCCCTCTCTGACCATAATTAATAGCATTCTCTCACTCTCTGTCATTTCACTCACTTCTCTTGAACTTTTGATAGGAGCTGTGGAGTACTCGATATAGCATGAGGTGTCTGGCAAGGGCTAAGTGTGAAAACAGACATGAAAGACATTTTAGATGCCAGATGGTCACATAGCGGTATTAATGTTATAAAAGCCCTATACACCATTAATCTTCTACTACAATATTTAAAATGACATGGAATGATAGGAAAAATAAAATATATGTATAAAATAACCACATAAAGACTCAGGCATAGATAATTTAATTCTAACTACAACCCTATGCAGCAGGTCTGAGAAACATAAGATTTGAAGTAGTTAACTTAGCTCTCACATTTCACAGAGAGTATTAGTAAGATCTGTACTTAAATCAATGTTTTCTCTTACAGCCTATATTTGCAGTCCTTTAGTTGTTTGTAACTGAGGAATGACACTAAAGGAATTGTCAGTGAAGCAGAACTTATTCGCAAAGAAATTTTTATATAGTTTAATCTACTTAGAATATGCTACATTCCAAACTATCTGCTTTGTAGGTATCTGAAACCTCCTGTATAACACCATATAAATCAGTTCTCTTTCTAAACAAAAGGTAGTATCCATGTCAATTTTTCTAAAAAGCAAAACTGTCTCTATATTTTAGCTTACTTAGAAATAGAAAATCTACAAGCTCTTCTAATACACAAAGTTCATGTAAGAGTCACTCTGTAAATTAGATGCTTGAATACAAAAAATATATACATATATTGAAATAATCATATATATGGTTAGATATAATTGCAGATAGATTTCTTTAGTTAAATAAATTAGATATTGACATGATTTGTGGAAGCATAAAATCTCTAGGCAGATAGGAACTTAAAAATCATCTAGCATATCCCATTCCCCAAAAGATACTTAAAGCCTGTCATAAGTACTTCATCAAGTGGTCATCTAAACTCTGTTTGAACATTTCCACTTGATGGTAAAGCATCATAAGTTTTATTCAGGTGATTATATCATGGACAACACAGATTAATAAATTCTACTTTAAAGTTTGATCAAAATCTCTTTTCCTTTAACTTCATACTATAGGCAACTTAATGAACAATATATATTGAAGCAAAAAGCTTTAAGATCCAAGTACAGCTGAAGAAAGAAAGGCTGCTTCTGAAGTTCTTGTCACTCCACAATACAGACCCCTGAATTTGTCGATTTTTCAGATGATGAAAACTTGGAACAAGAGAATCCCCTTGTGCCAGATTATATGACTGTTTAGTAGTCATTAAAAAATAAAAGTAGACTAAGGCTAATGATATAGCTCAGTGTTAGAGTGTGTACTTAGCATGTATTATAGTTTAGATCGAAAATGTTCCTTAAAATCCTCATACACTTATAGATGGGGCTTTTGACAGGTGATTAAATCATGGTGGAATACAGCTAACTAGTTGTTGGGAGATGGAGTCTGGTCAGAAGTGGCGGGTCACTGGGGAAATGATTCTGAAAGGCCTATTTCCTTCCCTGGCTCTCTCCTTAACTTCCTGCTTCCTAACCACCACAACATGGACAGCTTGCCTTCCACTATGCCCTTCCGCCATGCCCTTCTGCCTTGGAGTCTGTTGACTGTGGACTAAACTGTGATTCAAAATGAACTCCCCACTGAAATTGCAGATATTGAGTATTGTGCTTCAGTGACAAAGAAAGTAACTAAGACAGCAGGCTTGAGGCCTTGCATTTGATCCCTAGAACCACCACACACACACACACACACACACACACACACACACACACAGAATAGAATTCAGGTCTCCTGACTTCAAGTATTATTCTACAATAATCTTAGTAGTTTAGGAACATATACTCGCAAGCCACATTATCTAGGTTCCAATTCCACCTCTATAGCAGGACAGCTATGCAACCTGAGGCGAGCCATTTACCACCTCTATGCCTCAGTTCCTTCATCTGCAAAACAGAATAATAGTACCTCCATCATACATTTGAGGGAAACTGTGTTAGTATGTGTGATACTCATAAAACAGTGCCCACATCATAGCAAAATTTACTCAATAAATGTTGCTTGCTATTATTACCATTATTATCTTTTCAAACTTGCAAAACAATGCCAGATCACAAACTTAACCCAATGAGCTACTAACACTCTTTAGTCTCCCTGGAAGCATTTTTGACTATGAGGCATTTCTTTTTTCAACTGAAGAAAAAAAAAATAAACATTTTAGTTACTATATTTTCAACATATACATATATAATTAATATATACATATATAACTAATATATGCTCTGTAGGCTTTTGTGTCAGGCTTTCAAACTTTTCTAAAAGAAATTAGAGCTTTTACAGTGTATTAATCCTGTGGCACTAGCAGAAACTAGCAGAAACTTTTTGACCTTGAGTTGCAAATAACAAATTTTTCCTCCCCAGCAAACCCAGGAACTTTTAAGCACATCAAGGAGAAGATACAATGAAAGAGTTGCAAGCAAATAAAAAAGAAAGCATTGTCAGGACTGGCCTGAGAGTAACCTAAGAGAGACCTGCGCTGCCCACTACAAACAACACACTCCCCAATACTGACAATAGCCTCCCTTTTGCAAACAAGAATCAAGGATCATAAAGAAACTTCGAACCGGACCTGAAGTCTCCCTGGCGCTAGCTCCTTCTACATACCTGTGCTGATTATCTGCACAATTTTGACTTCAAACACTTCATCCAGACTCTTTGAAATTCTGACCCCAATCCAAAAATCCTATATATGCTCAGGTTCCCCTCCAGATACTGCTGATATCACTCTGAGGTCAGCCTGCCGGTATGTAGGTAAATAAAATTTGATCTTTGCCATAGTCTCGGTCTCTGGGTGCTGCCTCACTCACCGTTACCTGACATCCATCACCATTTTAAAAGTTCCTCTCCCTACCCAAGAAAGAATCTCCAAACACATGTAGTTAATTCTCTCTAGTTGGGATCAAAAGAAACAAAAGATATCGAAACTTTTTCACAGGTTTTCTATATAAATAAATGTCAACCACCAACTGTAAAGTCACTGCTATGTCACTCCACAAATGAAGATGCTATTAACCAACTCCTAGAGGAGCCATTCCATTCTTAAGATAGACTAGTTAGAAGGTTTCAAGTGAAAAGGAAATAATATGAAAAGGAGATATATTTCCTAGGTTATGCAGAGTCAGGAAATCAGATTGTATCTACAGCTATTTAAACACTAACATCATATAAGCAACTATTCAGAAATAGTTGCCATCATTTATTGTGACATGAAAAGTGGACCTATGCTACTAACATCTGTCCAAAATGTTTGACAAACTAAAGGTGTTCTCTCACAGTGAGAAGTGTGATAAAATCAAAGAAACAAAGATAATTGTATATAAGCCCTGTCTTTCCCCTTCTTTCTTTTTCAGGATATATTAAGCAGAACATATTTAAGCCAAAATTTTCTCAAGAAGGCAGAACACAAAGTTTGTTGAAATAATAAGGATACTAACTGCACATTAACAGTGAGGCAGATGATAATTAGTAATTGTCCTTATTGATTTTATGACTATATAAAATGGTAGAAAAGAAAGAAGGTAACTGAAATTTTAAAAAAAATGGATACACAGGCCTCCCCGTAAGTGCAAATATAGCTTTAGAAATATTTTAGAAACCCTCTGTGTCTATGGTATGTTGGGAACAACTGACATTGCAGATGTACTGATGAGATAAAAATTCCAGCCATGTAAAAAAATGCAGTTGATAAATGGTATATTATGCAATTATGACTGTCATTTTATTACTGTTATTAATTTATTAATATAATTGCAATTTTTTCAATGTCATAATGTGATAATAAAGGATCTGTCATTGTGAAGTTAACTTTTTGAACATCTCTGACCTCAGGGGAGATAGTTGCACGCTTTCAGCCCAAAATGAGCTGTCAGTTATCACAACATTTTGATGACTACATTATCATATAATTAAATATCTCAGCAAACTTCTGCTTTTGATTGACAAGTAGTTAAGACTGCCACTGACCACAGGGCAGTTTCTTTATATTTGGAGAATAATTTTAGAACTAAAGCCGGAAGACAAACTTTATAAAATTAAAATGCTTTTAATAATACATTTACTAATCTGTACTTGGCACTGGAAAAACAAAGAAAATTCTTCCAAATGATGTGTATGACTCATATAATCAATTGTGTGTAGCAAAAACTTAAAGAAATTTGTATGATGTTCTTTACTAGCTCTACAGAACATATAAAATAATTCTATCACCTCTTTTACATGCCCAATTTTTGTACAACTAAATAAATGAAAGCTACAAATACTGGATGCTTTTTCCTTTTATGATCATTATTCTTCCTGCCATTCTTGAGTCCAATATATTAGTTCAATATTCTAAGGGCCAGACAGGTCACATATGACATATACATCGTATTCTTTATTCTTTTCCCTGTTAGTTTTCTTAAAAATGGACCTTAAAGAATCCACTCCATACTGCATTGTGCACAGTACTGACACTAGAATTAGCACTTTTTTAAGCTGGAAAGAAGATATTTCTTAGCTAAGGCTAAATATTTGTTCTATTTTAATGATTTTTAAATCATAAGAAACTTCAGTAATGAAGCTAGCAAAATAGAATTTTATCATACTCAATGCCAGTGAGGTAAATTTAAGATGACCCTCCTGGGTTTTATTTTCATATGGTAGCAAAATATTTTTTTTTAAAAATGTCATACTTGTAAAAAACATATAAAAATAATAATTATCATTATTAAAATAAAATTAACAGAAAGAAGAACATTCTATCAGTAAAGTGAAACCCCACTAAGACACAAAATTATTGTTAAAAAAACCCTTTGTCTTAAGCAACATGATTCAATTTTCTTCTACAAAGTATCGTTCCTTCTCTTCAGTAAGGGATTTATTTAGGATGGCTGTCTATTTTTAAGTATACATAATGATAACCTATAAAATAGGTTCTATGTTGACATCTTCAGAAAACTTAACTTTATGGAAAGACTACTTACATGCAAAGGCATATACCCTTCTCACAAAGCTGACAGTAGGACAAAGCCAAATGGTCAGAAATACTACAAATAGCCCTGATTTTAAGCTGAGTTCTATGTAATGCATAATGTTTGGGAATATTTGCTTCATCATTTGAGCCAGAACTCTTAAATTTTTTAAATTATGGCCTAACCTGACTTCTCAGAATGTGAAACCATTTGGTGGGAGGTAATAATTCTTTCTCCCCACTACAGGTAAAACAAACTCTAGCCGAAAGCAGCTGTCATTGTTCTCAATATTCCTTGAATAATAACTCAGCATATGAATCATTATGAAATACAAAGATAAATTCTATGGCCAACTTTTATCTAGCAATGAAGTACTGAGCATCTTCCTATACTGAGCACCTTCACAGTCACTGCAGAATGGAACACAATCATTGTATGCACATGTCATGGAATACAAGAAAGCATAGACAGAACTAAATTCCTGTGTTAGGGGCAGGGGGAGGTAGAGAGATCTGCACCGCAGCATAAGGCAGGGTCAAATTATAATTGTTACTTATCTATCACAGAAAGATTATCCCATTGTATGTTAATCATAAAAGGCAACCAGTATTACCTATTTGATATCAAAAAGGTACTACATATCCGCAAACACCATTTGTGTAACTTATAATAGTGAATCTGGAAGCTACTAAAATATATGGATGCAAACATTTTTTTAAAAAAGATGTTGACAGAGTAAAAGAGGAAATTCCTAAATTTAGGAATATAAATGTAATTATATATCAAAGGTACAGGAAAAAGAAAATAAGTATGAACTAGGCAACCAGCTCAGAGCTAAAATATTTTGGTTATCATTTTGTAAGATACATCTGAACTCTGAAAACTTTCTATAAAAGTAATTCAGAGGTATCAGAATGATTGAGCTGATCAGGAACTACTAGAAAGTGATAAAATTGCCTTTACAACAACATTTTGAACAGCAAATTAAAGAACTGAGGTTGAATTCTTCATCCAAAAAGGAATTACACTGTGGTTCTATGAAGATACTTCTGTATGTAACTATAATGTCTTTCAGCTAAAAACCTAAGTAAACTGCATAACAGGCACTTCATTCAGTTTACTACAAAACTTCATAAAGATATTAACATAACCATTTATTCATTTGTCACTTTCTTGGTTTTTTTGTTTGTTTGTTTGTGTTTTTTTCCAGTACCGGGAACTGAGCTCACGACCTTGCGCTTGCCGGGCAGGCACTGTACAGCTGAGCTAAATCCCCAGCCCTATTCTTTTGTCTAAGGCCACAGTGAGATATCGTCAGAGCAAATAAAAGAACCAAGAATGACTTTCAATCCTTTTTCTCTTAACTACAGCATTTATATTAGTCAGATGTGCGTAAAATAATGTTTGAAGAGAAAGCAAACAAAATATAGCGTTTTTCTTAGATTGGAAATTAGCCTCCGAAAAGAAGTTCTGAGAAGGAAACTGAAACTGAAAGTAGCATTAAAAAAGGTAAAAGCACTAGTGGAGATTATGAAATTATATCATATGAGTGAGAACCGGTTTATCAGGCACTTTCATCTGCTGATGCTGCAATATTTTAGCACACATACATTTTAGGCTCAGGAACTAAACCCATAGGAACCACACGCTCAGGAAATATACTATATTCTCATGTTATGAAAATAATGTTGATTATCTGGAAATCAATTGATTTATACAAATGTCACTTCAAGGCTCAATAGACAAATAATAAATGAGTTTTACTATCGACCAGGCCTGGATCACCTGTGGTACTACCTTGTAAACATTTTTATCTCATTCTTCGAGTGGCTATATGCTTCAACTTGCCTCTAACATGCTTCCTAGCCTGTGGAGGACCACCTGGATGGCTCTCCTTGAAAGAGCATTTGGCCCTACCTCCATGCATTGATATGTACAGACCTGGCTAGGACATTGCCTTATCCCCTTAGTTGGCTTTAAGCAACATAAATGAGTCTAGCTGAGGTGCTGATGTGTAGTCTTTGAAACAACGCCACAGGTAAGTGATGCTCCATCTCCAGCTCCCAAGCAGAAAGTGTTAGCTAGGCTGAGAGATGCCACGCTATTAGCTGAGAATGAGCTTTGAGAAAGGAAACTATGACTTCTCAGGGCGTGAAAATTACACATCAAAACTGAAGCACTGGCCCTGAAACACTTGTCACAGACCCAATCCGTGATGCTCAGATTTCTCTTTCAGCAGATCTCTCTGCATATTGCAGACGTGATTTCAGGCCTTCTACCTAGCTCAGCTCATAGCACACACATATTTCCCACAGCTCTCACTGTCACTCATGCCTGAGAGACTCCCTTTTTCATGAATTAATAACACTCAGGTTCGGCCCTGTGTCCAGGCCCTTGTTCTGGTTAGCCATCATTCTGTCTGGACTTAGGAGCCCCTTGGCTCCCGACAACTACAAATATGCCTTAATGTCACTATTCTTATTATATTTATTGCCATAGGTTGCACTGGAAGTGATAGATTGGAATTAACTTATTGGAATTCCAATAACTTTTTCATGGGATTACAAATATAAACTTCATTAAACCACAACGAGGTCCGGGAAGGGCTTTCTATACTAGCCTATGGCTGTTGTTCCAATGTAATTACTGGCCCCTTTTCCTCTTGAAAATTTTCCAGTGTAGCAGATAAACTATATGATCTCTCTATTAATATCCCATTGACCATAAATATCTAAATTATCTACTAAAGGAAATATCTGCCCCTTGTCTTTTACCCAGAGAGTATTTCTCTGACACTAAAAAGTGTGAGCCATTTTCAAAGCCAACAAAATGTGGTGTGAGTACTGGGGATTATATCGTGCAATTCAGCTCCCACAAACTTAACATGGTTAATTCCTCATTCATTTGCAGTACTCTAATTGAATAGCCTCACACAATTTGACTAACTTCCAGTAAGTTCTCCTGTGGTTAGTTGTCTTGGCAGAAAGATATTTTAAGATGTCTGGAATATTCTACAGAAAATGAAATCCTATATTCACAGAACCACATATACCTAGAACAATTAACCTCCTATGATGGGCTTGCTGTATAAGCTTTGAGATTCAGGAAGTGGTTCACAGACTAATGCAACTGACAAATTAATTTTTACACCAGAAAGAAGAAAGGCACTTTTTATTACTATGTAGTGAGAAAGGTGATATTATATCATATTGGCAACCAGATGTGACCCATGTACTATGAACTTGGTATTGATTGTCGCTTGGCCTTTGGAAAGAAAGTATACTTCATAGGAAAGTCAAAGCTCTCATTTTTTTAATCTTCAATCCCATAATATTCTGAAAAGTAAACTATTTATTACTCTATTACATGGTTACCAGACCAGTAATTTATATAGAGAGGTACCTTAATTACTCACATTATATTTCTCTGTAAGAGTGTATGTCCCTGTATATGATTCTGAAGCATAAAAATGTTTCCATATATATGCATGCACGTGTTATGATGTCTGTATATATGTGCTTCGTTACTGTTTACATGCTTTTTTTGGTTTGTTTTTTTTTGTTGTTCTTGTTGTTTTCTGGTACCTGGAATCGAACTCACGACCTTGAGCTTGCCAGGCAGGCGCTGTGCCGCTGAGCTAAATCCCCAGCCCACTGTTTACATGTTAACTATCTTCAAAAAAGGTAATTCCAGTCATATCTATAATTTACCTTCTTTGTGCAGTCTCTACATATTCCCCACAGCCTGGATTCTCAAGAATGATCTACTATAGTAAAATAAGCCTAGTAAAGTGTAATAACTTAGCATGTGTGTAGTGAATTTCACAAGATCCTTTTATGAATGACTTTTAAGCAATGAGATATATATTTTTAAATTTCAAAATCCATTTAAGGTCAAAAGGATTCAATTTTTATTCAGTTCTACTTAGAGAAATAAAAAATACAGCAACAAGGAGGGTATAATAAAAAGGCAGGTTACACTTTGATATGAATTTGTGAAATATGCTGCATTTAAATTTAACATTTCATAGGCATATTTGGGCATGTGATATATCAAGAATTAAAGATTAAAGTTGGCTTATATAGCTGAAGTGATATATTAGCCACAAACTATTTCAAACAATTCTCACATAATTTTCAGAATTAATTTTTAATCAAAAAATTATCTTGAACTTGGCCTGTAGCACAGCGGTCAAGTCCAGAGTTTCCAACTCAGCACCAAAACTGTCATCTTAAATTATTATTCCATCCAAAATATGAATTAAACATTTTAAATTACTATCAAACAACTACAACTTACATCCTTAAACAGGAATCATTTTTGATAGGAAAATATCTGAACATAGTTATGGTATTATGTTTGTGTAATGAAAATTTACTGAATTAACAAGGAAGTTTTAAGTTAGACAATGAATTTTGTGGTTGTACATGAGTTGTGTTATATTTCTTCATTATATTTAACGCACAGGGGAAAACATAAAGCAGGTGCTGCAATATAAACTTCCTCATTCCACCTATTTAATACCTTCAGTGGTGACTTGCATGGATCACAGTCTGCAAAATATGCCAGTAGAACTCTGCAAAGTGGCTCATTTAGTTCTATTGTGTCCTGCTGTGTTGCTTTCAATACTCTGTGCCACATGATTGCCACAAGCCTCAAACCCTTTTTGTATTTAATTGAAGATGATTTTATGCTGATCTTTTCTGTTTGTATTAACTAATTATTCCTCCAACACCTCCAATCTTATCAATGCTTTATACCTTCAGTATCCACATAGTTGAAATGTTAATGTGATTTAAAATGTAAAGTGTCAGTTCATTCTAATTTGATCCTAAAACAATGTTACAACTCAGTTTGGGAAGAAATGGAGCTCCCAAATCTTTTTGGTTAGTACATTCACTCTGAATGGTTAGTTTTACAATTATTTCCATAAAGTTTTGAAGGAGGCCTGAGTTAAAATTGCTTTTCATCTTATTCAAAATTATGTCAGTCAGAAGTCACAATACATCAGCCTGCTTCCAAGTTCAGTGTAGTTTCCTCCACTTAGAAAAGTGCAGTGATTCATCAGTAATTTATCCTACAGACATTTGAAGGTTGGAGAGTACCTCTAAGGGGCTGTTGACCTTCAGCAACTGAAAGAACTAGAACTCCAGCCTCTGTCAATATATATTTATCTTTCTTTGGGGACTATTAACACTGTGCAAGGAATGCTGACCTTGAAACTTCTAGGCCAAGATGCACACAATAATGTTCCCTAAAGGAAAAATATAAAAATACCTAAATAGGATACCAAGATCTAAAATGTACAGTTTGGAATGATCAAAGGGAAGAAATCTAAATATTAAAATCAATTCCAGAAGGGATAACTGTATTATGTCTTTGACCCACTGCTCTGCTCTTAAATATGTAACTCTTTTACACCAGAATTCTAAAATTTAGGAGAACTAAATTTTTTGATTTTCCCAAATGCTGCTAATATCAAAAGCCCAAATTGTTTTTAGGTAAGCTAATCTTATTTTACTCCCCACAGTACTGTACTAGTATAGCCCTCTTGAAAATCATCATATCTTATTTGCTAAATTTACATCAAAACATACACTTCTTTTTAATCTAGACAAAAACTAAATGGCAACATGCTGAAACTTTTTGTAACTTTGTCCATTTTAAAGAAATATTTACTTCTACAAAGACAGTTTTCTCCTTGCTACTCATGTTCTGCATGCTTGTCAGGACCAATGGGATATATGTATTCTTCTAGGACTCTAAAATATTGTTAAATATATAATGATTCAAGTGTACTAAGTAAAGGCAAAAAAAAGGTTTAATTGAAATTTTACCGTTCAAAAGGCATGGGAATCCTAGGAGAACTGGATGGACATATTATTCTAATAAAATAGAAGGAGTCAGGAAAAATAGCTCATCATGTATGAACAAATAGGAAACTAATACATGGGTTACTTGAAGCTTAAGATCTTCCAAAAAAAGAGCATATCTACATATGGAAGACAACCATCTGGGGATGAGAAAAAGACTCTTTTATGAGCCTGTCAATGTTAAAAAAAAATCCTTAGACTTTCATTTTCCTTGGAAAAAAATGATTACAATATGGTCAATAGATACAACAAAAACCAAGACAGCCACAGACTTGCCAATATATTGATAAAATCCAATTATTTTCTTGTGATTTCTGGCAGAAGTCCAATGCTAAGGAAATAATTTATTCAAAAACTCTTGCAATTTTTGATGTGATATCACCAAGTGAACCTTGGGAATTGTTTTCACTAATGTACATCATCGCACTTAAGGTGAATTCTAACTTAATCCATAAAATTTAACAGAAGTCTATACCTAGTTTCTCTTCAATGTTACTGTAGGTTTGTCCAATTTATACTCTCCCTTAAGAAGAACTAAGGAATTACCTATTCATTTCATTACTCAAAAGGAGGGCCAGGGATGTAGTTCAGCTACACAGTGTATGCCTGGCAAGCGCAAGGCCCTAGGTTTGATTCCTGGTATCAAAAAAGAAAATAGTAAAACAAAACAAAACAAAACAAAAACAAAATAAAAATTCTTTTAGCAATGCTGGCACAATACTGTTTTCTTCATGGTTGTGATGTTATTGGCGTTTATGGTTGTTTTACATCTAAACTCTAGCTACTTGCAGAGAATGACATCTACAATAAATGTCATGAGTGTCCTATAATTTACACTTCAGTTCCTTCTTCATCTAAGCTAAATTTTGTCATGCCTGACTTGCTCATTTTTCTCAAAATTTGACTTCTGTATAAATAGTATATTTATCACATTAGGCATTACTTTAAGAAGAAAAACTGAAGATATATTGGGCCTTTTTATACAACTATCTTTTTGTTTCTGCTTCTTCATTATTTGTAGTACATGTTTGCCATACAAGATGATCGAGGGCATGGTAAGATTTAAGGCAGCATATTTCAGCTCTTACGTTAAAGTCCTTTCATTCTGGGGAGTAGAGTGGAGAGTTTTTAAATTATTATATTCAATTAAAAATGCACACTTTGGAGAGTAGTTTTCTTTTGCTCCTACCATTGCCAATTGCGTTTGCACATCCACGGCTGTGCTTCTTTCTTTCTGCTACCCAGCCACTTCCTACTCATCTTTCGTATCTCAGTTCCTTTAGAAATCACATCTTTCATAAAATTCCATTAATTCAACATAGAAGCACTTCTATGAACAAAGAGAAATGCTATGCACACTAATGGTAAATAAAATCATAGAAATATCACTGTAATATTCTGCACATATAAAAAGGAAATTAAATCTGTGATATTATTTGAATTAAGCTGGAAATGTTACAAGTAGAAACATAAATAAGAACGTTGGAAGGTGGGCCTGTAGAACTGAAAAACATTTACATGGTCAGGTCAAACAGGCTCTATTTTTATGGGTACTGAGGAAAAGTGGTTGCTCTGTGAGGCCCTGCATTCAATAACCAGCAGATTACATATATATATATATGTTCAGAGAGAGAGAGAGGCAGAGAGAGACAGAGAGACAGAGACAGACAGAGACAGAGACAGAGGAGAACTAGCTAAAAAGATCTTGATAGGCTTTTCTCATATCTATCTGTTCTATGACCTCTAAATTCTTAGAGTTCTTCTGGATGGCATGTGATTCTCACTTACTTGTAGTGTTCTGCAATGTGATTTCTTTTGGTATATCTTGCCTCTTACAGAAGACAAAGTTCTGTGTGTGTAAAAACATCTGCATTTCTTACAAATTTCTTCTAAAATACAACTATGCAACTATATACTATCTATCATAGAATCAAGATGGTAGACAACTATGACACAGGGTCTGATCAAGCAATATGATGAATGTTTGAATTGTAAAAATTATATTGTAGAAAAAGACACTTTCCCATTAATCCTTCATGAAATGCTTCCCCTCACTTCACACACTTATCCAATCATTCCTGTCATGTTCTGAAGCAGTTCTGGAAATCTTTTTTGTGTTTGTGTCATGAGTTGATTCCAAATGTTTACCTTTATTAGTCAAGTCGACTTTGGGCAAAAGCCGTAAGTCACATATTGTGAGATCCAGTGAATAAGGTGGATGAGGACACGCTGCAATGTTATTAGAAGTCTGCTTCTCCACTGGATGCTACTCAGCAGTAGCATTCCATATATTTTGATCGTATCTTGTAAAGACATGAATGAGGATCTCTACAAATGCTTCAGAAAATAGCAAGAATGAAAAGTGTGTTCAAAGCTTGTGGGGGGATGATGTTGAGGGAGGTTAATTGCAATGCAGCCTTTATTGTAAATTTTTTAAATTAAGGATTCACCATGTACTTTGATTGATTTAAATGGAAGATCTTATAGCCATTCTTCTAAATAGTATTTTGATTTATGTTTTTAAAGATGTAATATCTGTCTCTTTGTGTGATTTCTTAATACCTAAAAAACTCTACATGTACATATGTCATTTGCACAGATGAAAGATTCACATTTTCAAATCAGATAGAGCAACCATATTTCAAATACTGTTAAACCTACAGCTTTTCTTTCTATTATACAAGAATAACAATGCATTTGGAAAAAGTGATAAACCATGACTTAATAGAAAAGTTTCCAAAATACATAAAAAAGTGAAAGGGGAAATATTTGATTAGCTGTTTGTGGCTTTAAAGTATCAAAATCAATGAATACTGAAAAATTAACCTCACAAGAGTTATAAAATTTTTGATATAAAACCAATACTATTCCTAATTATCCATGTTTTTCATTCCAGATGACTTCTAGAAGTATTAGTATACTATATTGCACTCATAATCCTTTCATAGAGTAAGATATGCACAAGCATATATATGGAGAAATGTACTTAATGACCAATGTCTCATTTTCCTTTTCAATTCTCTTCATCCTCAGATGTTCACAGCTATAGTGTGAAAAAGCAATGTATGTGTTCTTTGTTTTTTAATATTCATTATGAATTTTGAGATGCAGACTGTACCATGCAAAGTCAAAGGAACATAGTTTTTGTTTAAGAATTTGAAGAATTAATTCCAATATCAGCCTTCAACTTTATTCTGTCTAATCTACCCCATTTCAGCATATGGATTCTAAAATCTGCATCCATCTTCAACCTCAAGCTAACGCAATCCAACTGAAAAATCTTTGAACTTAATATGTAAAAGGTAGTGTTTTAGGAAAAATTTGATGAAAAGGTAAATTTTATCTTTATTTTTTCCTCACTTCCATGAATGGAAGAAAAATGGATATTTCTTGTCTTTGTGAAAGTATTTTATCTTAAACCAGTCATCCCATTAGCTTAAAACCTTTCACCCACTATGCAATATAGTGAATAAATAAAAGCAAACAGCAAAGTATTAAAAGTCTCAGAGTAATTTTTAACTCAAAATGGCAAATCTCAAAAACCCCATCAAACAGCAAAGGTAAGTTCTTTAGTTTCATCAATTGTGCTATAGTTGAGCAGGCTGATTCCATATGTCATTTCTAAATAGTATTTCTTATTGTACTATGTAGTTCTATTTTCTGTCTTGTCTTTGGTGAAAAGGGTCTTAAAAATTATATACCTAGTAAATGTCTGAGTTTTTAAAATATTATTTCTTCAGAAAATTTTCTCACTGCCCTTGAAGAATATATATATGTACATATATATATGCAGATTCATCCATAGGAATGAGTGATATAGTCCTCTGAATAATTGAAACACAATACCAGAATATTCTCTTACAATGAAATTTAACTGGTAGTATTAGAGCTTGTGCCTTTATAAATTGCATATCTGGTCTCTGAGGTATTATAACACTGCATATGGCAGTGGATTGTCCCTTTATGTAGTATATAGGGTTTGCCTGTTAAAAACTTGAGCCAACTATGATGACAGAGAAAAGAGTCTACATCAGCACTTAATACTTCTCCAAAGAGAGCACCTATAGAGTACAGAACACAAACGTGTGCGAAAGCCTAACTGCAATTTAAACTCTATCTAAATAAAGCCTAGGTATTAATTTTGAGGAATCATTATGTTTCATTTTTTATGTTTATTCGAAATAAAACTGCCTTACTGTTACTTTACATTTCATACAAGTGTTTTGAGTAACAAGGGTGATTTCAGTACTAATAATAGTTGTCACTAAGGAGCACTTCTTACCACTGGTATAATGTTAGGTCCTCAGGTAAGGTTCACCTTTTACTTGCCAGGTGATATGTTTGAGTTGCTTCAGTTTTGTGGACCTCAATTGAAAAAATGTGGAAATAATGTTCATAGCTCAACCATGGCCATAAAAAAATCAGCACATAGTGCCTGTCTTCAAATTTTTGGTGTCAGAATTTAACCACACAGATTTCTGAGTATGTCATTTACATTAATGCTTTTTATGTTTAACCCATATTAGCCATGTGTGGTGAGATTTATGTCTAAAATAAATCAAAAAAGGGGCTGAGGATTTAGCTCAGTGGCACAGTGCCTGCCTGGCAAGCACAAGGTCATGAGTTCAAATCCTGGTACCAGAAGAAAAATAAAAACAAAAAATAAAATAAAATAAATCAAAAAAGAACATTTACTGCCAGAAAATGAGAGTGGGTGTTCATAATCTAATAAGACAGCAATGGTATTATAATATTTAAATAACAAAGTATGAATAATCATTTCTGGCACAATATATTGATAAATTTCATATATATTAACAGTGTTAGAATCATAGAACACTTTCTAAAAGAGAACTTCAAACCATAAATTCTGGTTATATCACTCTATGGGTGAAGCAACTGAGACTTTAAATATTTAAATAAGTTGACGAAAGACACACAAGTACCTGATGCAGTAAGACTTACAGAATCAAATTTCAGAAGGTTTTTTAATCATTAGTTTCCTTTTAGGTACTAATGTGCAAGAAACTAAAGATAACAAATGAAAAATTCAGGATAGGACTGGGGATATAGCCCAGCAGCACAAGTCCCTGCCTGGCAAGCATAAGGTCCTGAGTTCGGCTCCTGGAACAACAAAAAAACAAACTCTTGGATAAGCCAAGAGCTTTTGAAATTTTCATATTTGAATTGTCACATTTCTCTTCTGAAATTTCATAAGCATGAAATTCCATAAACATTAAATGCATAATTAAGAAATCAGAAAAATTTTCTGAGGCTGATTTATGTTTAAATACATTATCTTCACAGACATTTATATGGACATGTGTCTTAATAGTATAGGAGTTTCCAATGAATAAGGCTATTCTCACTGAGTATAATTTGTTTACTAGCACATAATGGAATCTTTTCTAACTGGACACTAAATATTAACTTAATTTCTTTCGGTGCATCTAAAGAAATCACCAGGGGCTGGGGATTTAGTTAAGCAGCACAGCGCCTGCCTGGCAAGTGCAAGGTCATGAGTTCGATTCCTGGTAACTGAAAAAAAAAAAAAAAGAAAGAAAGAAATCACCAGCAGAGTAAACAGAAAACCCACAAACTTGCAAAAAATTTTAGCTGACTGTCCCTCAGACAAAGGGCTTCTATCTAGAACATATAAAGAATTAAAAAATATCAGACCCCCAAATTCAAAAGACCCAATCCAAAAATGGGCAGCTGAGATGAACACACACTTCTCAGATAAGGAAATACAAATGGCAAATAAATACATGAGCAAATGTTCAACATCATTAGTCATTCGAGAAATGCAAATTAAAACAACACTGAGATTCCAGCTTACCCCAGTAAGAATGGCTAGCATTAAGAAATCAACCAATAACAAATGCTGGCGAGGCTGTGGAGAAATAGGAACCCTTCTCCACTGCTGGTGGGAATGCAGACTGGTGAAACCACTGTGGAAATCAGTTTGGAGATTCTTCACAAAACTAGGTCTAGAGGTCCCATTCAACCCAGCTATCCCCCTGCTGGGTATTTTCCCAGAAGATCTAAAAACATCATATCACAGAGATATATGTGCACCTATGTTCATAGCAGCACAATTTGTAATTGTTAAATTCTGGAAGCAACCCAAACATCCATCCACTGAGGATTGGATAAGAAAATTGTGGTACTTTTATATAATGGAATATTACTCAGCTATAAAGAAAGATAAACTCGAGGCCTTTATATTTAAATGGTCACAACTAGAGACCATACTTATAAGTGAAATAAATCAGATCGGCATGTGCAAGCACTGCATTGTCTCACTAGTGTAAAACATGAAAGAGTTAATTTAAACTAGGAGGTATGATAGACATTGTGAAATGATAGGAAAACACTCAAGGGTAAAGGGCAACTGGGATGTGGGAAAAGAAAAGGGAAAGATGGAGAAATTTTGTATGTATGTATATACAGGACAGTTAACATAGTTGTTCTACTGTCTTCTATTTCTTTACTGAAACTGTCAATGAGTCCTTGATTGATCAATATTGCACGTCTCTATCTGTTTTCATGAGAAACCACTTTGAAGATATCAATATGTAATACAACAAGCATTGTTAATTTCCTACCACTTTGTTTGTAACGCTGTATTGTCTGTACTTTTCTTTTGCTATTTTGTAAAAGGTTGTCTGTTAATGTTTTCCTCCTTTTATTTTTAAAATAAAAAAAATTAACTTAATTGCATATGTGTACATATATATGCAGATTCATCCATAGGAATGACTGATATAGTCCTCTGAATAACTGAAAAACAATACTAAACCTAGACATTAGTTTTAATTTATAATCATTTATAAACATAAAGATAAAAACTATATTAATATCATGGTTGATACATTGTGTCAACTTGAGACATTTAGAAGTTTAACTAAGTAATTCAGCAGGGGTCCAGCGTCCTCACTTTGTAAACATCCTCATCCTGCGCAGGAGGAGGGCAGGGAGATGATGTGAGTGCTACACCCACCCAAGGCAAATAGCCTGAATTCAACATAGGGGAGGTAAGGAGACTTGTTTTCCCCCTCTGTTCTTGTTTCTTTACTGTCTTCTACCAACTTGAGCTGTTGTGCCTCACTATGCCACTCTGCCTTGGAGCCAGCTGATTATGAACTGAAACCTCCACAAACTGTGAGTTAAATAAACCTTCCCTTCCTTAATTTTGGGTGTCAGATAACTGTCTCAGCAGTGAGAGAAAAAGAAGACAATTGAATAGACAAATCTGACTTCAAACATTTAGAAAATATAATTTAGAAAGTGGTCTGATGTGCCTCAGCATGATTACTTAAAATCATTTAAATTACTTTTTTGTTCATCAAGTACATTAAATAGCAAAGTGAAAAAAATAGTTGACACTACGCAAAATATGAAAAAAATGATAACAAATTTATATAATCACCAATAGTATTAGTAAATAGTAGACATATTGTAACTACTGTGGGTCAGATTCTTTTTATGCACTTTTAATGTGTAGTATATGATATTATTTATAACCCAATAAGGTAGGAATCATATAACATATTGAAAAAAACCTAAAGCATAGAGAAATTGAATACAGTCTCACCTCTAATTAGTGACATAGCCAACACTCAAATCCATGCAGTAATTTTTGAGAATCTAGACTAGTTACTATTAAGATATGTGGCCTCCAAATCATGCTACAAATTTACATGCAATAAACTTCATGAAACATCACATAAAGGTGTATCACAGATATAATTAGTCAGTTCTATATTATCAGTTACCATTATGTTATACTTTTGTTTAGAATGTCAGTTTTGTAATGATCTTCAATATTATCCAATATCTCCTTTATATTATCCAACATATGCCTCTTTCATATGATTTAATGTTAATAGAACAACACATAATCTAAGAAAAGTGATGTCTAAGAAATAGAGATGAAAAATTAATATTCAGCCACTTATCCTCTGATTTTTATGGTATGCACAAATGAAATGACACAAACAATACCCAAAATGTTGATGCAAAGATAGAGTGTACCCACCATATTACCTTCATTCAGATACTAGTCTTTGACGTTTTCCTTTAGATTTTCATTGACCCACAGTAACCATGTTATGGGGAGTAAAAATGTGTATCCAGGTTTTGTTTTAAAATTTGTAACATCTAAAAGAAAATAATAATTTAAAAATCTGTTACCCATAAGTTATATTCAGAAAATCATTTGGTTTCCTTGTCATGAAAAATACAGAAGTTTCTTTAGTGTTTGAAAATATTCAACTATCGGGCTGGGCTTGGTGGTGCATGCGTGTAATCTCAGCTCTCGGGAGGCTGAGACAGGAGGATCATCGTGAGTTCGAGACCAGCCTGGGCTACAAGGTGAGCTCAAGGCTAGCCTGAACTGCATAGTGAGACCCTGTCTCAAAAAGACCAAAAGAAAATTCAACTATGTATGACTTCTTTATAAAATTATACTAAGCTGGCATGTGTTTTAGTTACTTTTCTTGTTGCTAAGAGAAAAGCCCAACACCCAAATTTACAGAAGAAAGTGTTTATTGTAGCTCAGTTTGTAGAGGTGGCTCCAAGGGAGGGTTGCATGGCAGAGGGGCATCACAGAGGAGAAACAGTACATGGTGGGCAACAAAGCAGTAAAGTAGCTAAGCAGCAAATGACAAGTGACTACAGCATCCTCTTTCTGTTGCTTATATTCTTTCCAAGCTACCTGCCTTTAGGCAGGTAGCACACACATCCAGGGAGGGCTGTCCCAATATGCACTTCCAGAACTATGCTAAATCGATCAGTAGACTACTTAGTAAAACATACCCTTGACCCCAGCAACACATACTTAGTCCCAGAAGCACACATTGTAGATCTAGCCACCTCTGAAAAGCCCCACCTATGACCACATGAGGTTTTGAGGAGACATCTAGACAGCATTCTAACCCTGGCCCCCGAAACACTCGTGCACATCCCGTTAGGCAAATGGCATGTGATCCATCTCTAAGAGTTGCCAAAAATCCTAATATTTAAGCATCATTAAAAAGTCCAAGTCTAAAGTCTCCTCTGAGATTTATGGCAAACTTTTAGCTTCAAGTCTTTGTACAAATGAAAAGAAAGTGAAACACTTCTAACATGCAGTGGCACAAGATAGACATTCCCATTCCAAAATTACAAAGAGGGGAAATTTAAAGAATGGGAAAAAAGCAAGGCCAAATTCCAACAGGGTAAATAAACTCCTTAATTCCATGTCCAACACCCTCAACAATCTGTGGCAAGATGTGAGCCTCAAAGGGCTTGAGTCGCTCCACCAATATGGCACTTCTGGTGGGTGTAGCTCCTATGGCTTCTCTCTTTGGTTCATTTAGATCACTCCTTGTAGCTTTCCACAGATGACATGCACTTGCCTTTTCTAACCTTCTGGGGTCTCCACTGAACATTTGGCTTCACACTTACAGCTTCACATAGTGGTCTCTCAGGTGCACCCTGACTTCCTCCCAAGTCTTCATCTGAAATCTGATGGAAACTTTCCTGAACCCACAACTCTTGCATTCTACATGCACCTAAAACTAACACCACTTGGATGACACCAAGGTCTGCTCCCCTGCAAAAGTAGCCAGATTTCCATTTCTCTTGGCTGTAGGGGCTGAGTGACTGAATCACTGAGCAGTCTGAACCCAATTCCTAGGAACTGCTCTAGGCCACTGCCCTTATGAAACATGGTGGTCTGCATTCTTTTCTCAAAGCAAATTCTTTTACTCTTGCAATCTTGAGGAGGCAAAAGACTGGAGTCCTGCTGTTTCTTGTAATGTCCTCAAGCCATCTTTTCCATTGTTCTTTCTTGGCAACCACATTCTCCTCTCCTCTATCTTTGCATTCCACAGTTTTGGGGATCTTCCTTTTTGGCCCAACTCATACCATTTTAAATCATTCTGCTGGGGTTTTGCTCTTCATTCTCAACATACATCAGTTAAAAGGCCCCAACAGTAGCCATGCCACCACCTCAGCATTACTGTGTCTTGAATTTTCTTCTGCAAGATTAATTAGATTGTTACCCTTAATCTCAGCCTCAGGCAGTCTCTGAACTTGAGCAAAATTCAGACAAACTTTCAGCCAATGCAAAACACACATTGTATGGGATCCAAAAGCCAATGAAGTCTCTTTATCTAAGGAGAAACCTCCCAAGCCTAGTCTTTACTAGTACCATTTCTAAAAATATACTGGTCTTCTGAACTCTGACCAGAATCTCCCACAATGTACAGTTTAAGTCATCCTATGCCTGCTTCTTCAGTTGGCATCTCCAAACCTTTCCAAATTCTTCTCACAAATCAAGTCCAAAGGCTCCTAAACCACATGGTCACAAAAACAACCCCATTTCTGTGGTACTAAATTCTGTTTTATTTACTTTTCTCGTTGCTGAGACAAATTAACCAACACCCAAAGTTACAGAAGGAAAGGTTTATTGTAGCTCAGAGTTTGTACATGTTTCAGTCCATAACTGGCTGTCTCCAAGGTAGGGTGGCATGGCAGAGGAGTCTCACAGAGGAAAAACAGTTCATGGTGGCAAAGCAGCAGAGCAGTGAATCAGCAAGTGCCAAGTGAACACAACAGCCCTCATTCTGTCCCCTGTAAGCTGTCCAGGCTACCTGCCCTGAGAATGTGTGGCACTCACACCCAGGGAGGGCCTTCCCATTATTCATTGCCAGAACTGTGCCAAACCAGTAACTGCACACTCTTGATATAGCACCACACACTTAATCCCAGCATCACATACTTGATCCAGCCACCTCTGAAAAGCCCAACCTATGACCATATGAAGCTTTAGGAAGATATCTAGACAAAAGCCATATGAACAGCATGTAACTCTCAACTGTCTCTTGAATTGTGTAGCCCAAACATCCAAAAAAGGTGAAAATTTGAGAGCAATGAAGGAAGAAAATAACCAATCCAAAAAAAAAGCTGTGACTAATTGTTCTGTTTATCCATAACATAAAAAGATCCAGCTGTGTGTCTTTCTTTTTTGAGACACAGTCTCACTCTGCAGTTCAGGCTGTCCTTGAACTCACTATGTAGCCCAAGCTACTCTCAAACTCACAACGATCCTCCTGCCTCAGCCTCCCGAGTGTTGGGAGTACAGGCATGCAACGCCTTACCTGGCTGTAGCTGTTTTTATCTATTATCAATTCACTTGATTTGTACATAGTGAGTAATCACTGGTGAAAGTCATTATGCTCTTAGATTTACACAGAGAATTAATAGCAAAGGGAAAGGCATCCAATTGCAGCCTAGAAGGTAGTTAAAAATTCTTGCTTGACAACATCCCCAAATCAAGATAACAGTTTTACCACCTTGAAATATCACAAAAAGGTGAGTTTCTCTTTTACTCAACCTAAATATTTTCTTTTAAAAATCCTTAATATTTAATTGAATTTGAGAAAATACATTAGCTCTTTATAAAGGATTTCCATGTTTTTAATATTCTTGGTGGCTCCAATGTGAATGCATGTACATGCTACATTTACTACAAACCATCCCTAAAATTAAAATAATTAAGAAAAATACTGTTTCAATGCATATACTTTAAAATCAATATGGAAAGCTATTTTCGATAAATGAAATAAAAGCTGTCTTTAAAAAACTGGTTGCTCAGGTGTAAAATACACGTAGTAAATTCACTTTTCTAAATTGTCCCATTTATTATATTTAGTCTTTTGTAATCTATAGCATTGCAGTACACATTCATGTTTGCTTTCCTTTGACATGGTTCTTTTATTACTGTCTCTTTTCCTTGCATAATGTCTTATAGCAGCTGGCTTATCATTATGATGTTTTCCTCCTGTCTTTCCTCAGTGATTTTGCTAGCACAAGTAATTAAAAAATACTTACCTTTCTCTGCTTTCGCTGCAACTAAGGGTGCTTTGGTGCATATGCCTGAGAGTAGGGCAGGGAGCAGTGTTAATGTGGACGGGAGCTAGGGTTGTTTTTCTTTTCTTTTTATTTTATTTCTAAACAGTGACAAATTAATGTTTCAGATAATAAATCATTCCAATTTGTTCATCCCTGCAAGCAATGTTTTCAATCTTCATTTATGACTTACAAAGTCCGTTTTGTTAGAAGCATTTGATAAAATACTCAATTACCATTTTTTACACTGTAGTTCAATTGCTGTGATGATAAAAGGCTCCAGCTCAGAAGATAAACTGCAAATAATTCCTGAAGAACTAATGTCAGAGGTGGTATACAATGCATTTTTTAGCAGATTATTCCATCATCAGTGTGACAGAGTGGTTCAATATTTATTTTGTTGAGAATGTCATTTAAATATTGTTTGACACCTGCTCCCTCAGGCAACTATCATCACATTACAATTTCAAGGAATTTGAAAATGAGATTTAACTCTATATATAGTAATAAAACACAAGTTCAGTATAAACCAAGATCTGAATATATTGTTGATATATACAAATTATTTCAATAAATAAAAGTGCATTTGATTTAGTTTTGTGGATCTATATGAGCAAACAATATCTAAGCCTCAGCACCTTCTCTTACTCTTACCTTTCACGTGTTTATTTTTGAGACTATATTTGAATTCTACCCAAGAATGACTGTCTGTTCACTAAACTACATTTTTCTAGGCAATCTACTGTTGAAAATGATCACTCCACTCATCCTACTTCAATTTTCCTCCATATAGAAGGTTAAGGTGGCATTAGTCATTGGCTGAAAAGATAATCACTGCATAGAAGGCTACAATAAGCTAATTTTTCTTAATGTAGGATCACTATATTCATTTCCATTTGCTCAAGTTAAAAATTTCCTATTAAGTGATTAGCAGGTGAGGATAGTTTTCATTCCAAGTATAGGCCCCAGAGTACAACATCCTCCATTAACTATTTTCCTCCCAGGAATTGCTCTCAATCCTCCATTCTTAGTGAATCACTTTTCACAATTTTAAATGCAGCGCTTTCTTTCTTTCTTTCTTTCTTTCTTTCTTTCTTTCTTTCTTTCCTTCTTTTTTTTTTTTTGAGACAGGAGCTCACTATGCAGTTCAGGATGGTCTTGAGCTCACTTTGTAGCCGTTCTCAAACTCACAACAATCCTCCTGCCTCGGCCTCCCAACTGCTGGCATTATAGGTATGTGCCGCCATGCCCAGCAGCACTTTCCTAGTTAATTGTAAATAGTGAGAAGGTACCTCCAGATAAAATCAAGCCTTAACCCCTGCTCACTCTTTGATAAACACCAAGACAATGGAATAAATGGGATAAAGACAGAAAGGAATAAAAGAGATTATAGAAGAAGAAATAAAGAATTGGCTTGCAAAATTTTGTTTGCCTTGGTATCATTCTACGGCTTTATTTTCCACTAAATTTGTCTATATTAACTCAACAATCAAACATATGCCATATATTTTCATATTACTTTCACTGTAAACAGCATTTCATCTCTTTTGAATGAAGCCATAAGACACAGCTGCATTGTAGAAAAATGCCAAAATGCTACTGAGTGAAGAATTATAAAAACGTGAACATATAATTATTTGGCTATTAAAATTTTTCTCAAATATGTAGGAACTCTGATCATGACAAATACCTTGATTTGAACACTGACAAAAAAATGATGGAAATAACCAACTGTTTCTACTAAGTAAAACAGCCCAAACAACTAGAATGAACATAGAAGTTACTATATTGGACAACATTAAGTATAAATTGAACTACTGTTGTCAAACGTGAAGGTTAAGCACATTGGATTAGGTCCTCCTTCATTCGTATAATTTAGACTATTTTAAGTACCTTTGTAAGCTCATTAGCTTTAATCCTTAATATGAGACAGCATGAAATGGAAGAATAAGTAAGTCTTTGAAGTCAGACTCCTTTGGGTTCGAATACTCATAAATTACCCTTAAGCTCTACATATAACCTTGCAGAAGCTCAGATTTTTCATCTTCAAAATGGATTTCATAATACAGGGTTATGTGAAGATTAAGTGAGATATTTGGAGTAAGTAAAAGGATATAGGATAAAGTGTGGATTAAATAAATACATATTAAACAAATTTATTAAATTAATGATACCTGGGAACTGGGATGAGGGAAAAGAGAAAAGAAGGGGAAATTTATGTATATATGTATACACAGGATAGCTATCATAGTTGTACTACTGACATCTATTGCTTTACTGAAAGGAACAGTTAATGTTTAATTGTTTGATTAATCTTACATGTCTATATTTGTTTGCCTGAGTAACCAAAATGAAGTTATCAACGTGTAATACAACAACCACTGTTAATTTCCTATCAACTTGTCTGAAATTCAGCATTGCTTGTATTGTTTTTGTGTTGTTTTGTAAATGTATCTGTGTTTGTTAATATGTTTTCGTTGTTTTATCTTTAAAATAAAACAATAAATGACATAATCGTATCTGGGCTTTTAAAAGTTTCAAATCACTATAATTCCACTGCAAAAATTCTTGTTCTTGCACTAAATGTTAACCTTAGTGGCTTTATAAAGTAAACGCTTAATACAAAAATTGTCTAAAGTAGTGTAGCTGCTGGGAGAACATAGCTAAGTGACCTGTGAAAGCATTACATAGTCTTTGCTGAACATTAAAGGTGTTTTTTACCCGTAACTTCACATAGAAGAAGCTTTTGAGAGTATTAGGGTTGTAGGGGATGGTCTTTTTGAAAACAAAAAAGGTCAATCCCAGTACTATTTTAAGAATTTTCCATAATAATTACTGCTCCTATTTAAAAAGGACAAAGAGAGTTTGAAGACCACAAATTGTCCCAGTTATATTATAATATCTATTACATTTTATCCAGTTTAAACACATTAATTACAAGTTTTGATATGGAAAATTACCTATTTTGAGTAGTTCTTCTAAAAATATGTTGAAAATTATAAGATCAAGATAAAGTTGACCTACATCCATTATAAACTTAAGGGACATTTATTACATAGGATAACTTATTAAAATCTTCCAGATATAGTAATATTCCTAATAAAATAAGGAGAAAGAACGTCACTTATTTATGGTAACCTATATCTAAAATTACCTCAGTCTGACCAAGATTACCAAATAAAGCTAAATGAATGGATGAGACATGCGTTTTCAAATTATAGTAGTACTCATGTTAAGAAGAAACAGAGCCAATTACTATGAATCAATTAAAGAGAATTTGCTTAAACTTCTTAAATTTTACCTAGTCTTAAAATATTTTATCATCCTTAAATTCAAGTCATTTCAGTTTAATAAATAGTTTAGGCCCTATGTTACCTTGTTAACATATCTCTTTTCCTAGTAGTATTATTATCAAATCCTACCCTTAAAAAAAATTATTGCTTTTAACTTGCTTCTCAGAGAGTAATAAAAATAATGAAGCAGTGTAATTCTAAACATTTCTTATTTTCTCCCTCAACATCAATACAGGCATTATTTCTCTGCTAGTATAATGCTTCCTTTCATCATGCCTAAAACAGCTACAGCACAGAGATTAAATACAATCTACATCCACATAAATCATTGAATAAATGAGTCATGAAATTAATATGTAAATTGTGTCTTTAACCTCTATTTATATAGCACTGCCTGTCACCATATTGTAAATCTAAAACTAATTGCAAATTCACAACTCTGCAAAAAGAACACTATGGTAAAACCTTGACATATTTATTAACTAAATGTGGAAATATATTGAGTAAGTAATCAACCGTCATGCCAGAACAGGGAGAGAAAATTATGTTTAAGCACAGATGTCACCTGTAAGAAACAGCTAAAACAATTTTATATTAGATTTTGATATTAATCAAAGAATACTGTTATTTAATTTTTGACAGGCAGCTCTATTCCCATTCATTCATGACTTCATTAAGCATTTCATTTCTAAATGTTCACGTCAATATCATCCATAGAAATAAAAGTTCTCTTTAATTTATCTCCTCAAAGAAAAGAAAGGAATACTTCCTCCAAAGGTTAGATCAGAATAAATTCATTTAATAAGTATTCAAAGTTTGCCAAATTTACATTAATAAATTTTACATTTAATAAACAACATAAAATAGACAATTTCTACATGTACTTTAATGATACCTAAATAAAACTACTTAAATGTTGAATGGGTCTTGTCCTCACCTGCTCAAAAAGTGTTTTGTCTACAAATACCACGTTATTTACAGAATAACAACTTTCAGCCTAACATGGCACACAAATGAATATTTACACAAGAAAATGTGCTAGACTATTCTTGTCCTTTCTTAGCTGTAGGTCAGTTGTTTTAAGGATATTGTATGACTGTTAGGCATTGTACTTATAAACTTAGTGTCTATGAGGATGACAGATTTTGAAAAGCATATAAAATGCACATAATTTAACTATAGGAAATGGTACTAAATATTTGTATTTTATTTAAATTTGTAATTTTCTCCTTTTGTAGTTGTTGATTGATTATAATGAAAAATAATCATTTATTTCAATTTTCATTGCAAATGCTATTGAGAGGTAAATCTGACTTTTCTGATATCCTTATCTAATTTAATCTAACTCCCTCATCCCACTTAAAAAAGACAAAATAGAAAAGATTTTGAATTTAGCTAAAGAAAATCCTTTCCCAGCGTTTTATTTCTTTTCTTCTGATTTTTTTTTTTTTTTCCGGTACCGGGAATCGAACTCACAACGTTGCGCTTGCCAGGCAGGCCCTGTGCCGCTGAGCTAAATCCCCAGCCCCCACTAAATCCCCAGTCCCCCCAGTGTTTTAAATTAGTGTTTTCTTTTTTCAGGTTTTTTATATCTGGACACTTTACAGTGTGTCTGCATACTTTAAAAGGCCTAAGTTGGCAAGCTAGACTTAAAAATATGAATAGCTTTTTGATAAAAATATAAACAAATTCGTGTAAAACTAAAGCAATCAATACTCATAGTTCCTATCATGCAAAATATTTTTATCTGATATGCAAAAAGAAGTCATTAGTATTCGACTATTTATGTGGATGACTTATATTGAGCTATCCATTTCTCCTGTCTGATTATCCTAATAACCAGTGTCATGCATTCTTAAGAAAACAAACTGGAGACCCGGAAATTATGATGCATGCCTACCATCTCAGCATTCTGGGAGGCTGAAGAAGGAGGATGACAAGTCAGAGATCAGCCTGGACAATATAACCCCGTCTCAAAATAAAGTATAAAAGAAAAAGGCTGTGAATCTAGTGGTTCAATCTAGAGAGCGAGCTAGCGTGAGAGATTGAGATTGATTTGTAAATTTAAGGCCATGTGGCCTCTATTAGATGTGGATGCGTGTATGTGGTGCTTCTAATCAAACTGCTGAGAGGAAATTCTACCACCCAAGAATTATGAAGAGAAAAGGGAAAGATAGGGCCTCAGCTACTTATATCAATCAGAAGCAGAAAAATATAACCACAATATTTTATATAGACACTGTTCATTGCAATGAGTTAGAATATAATAGTTAGACATGTTTTCTATTCCGTTCTTATATATTAAAAGCTAGAAATGGACCAATAATTATCATTCCCTTTTACGTAGGATCAGTTGGCTAGATTCAATGAGAAAAATGAAGGAATTAATTAAACATCGTGTCTTAGAGGAAATAGTTAGAAATGCCCAAAATGTGTTAAATGCAATAAGGCATATAAAAAATTTAACACAATGCCTACAGAATAATTGGAGCCTAAAAAATGTTAGATATGATAGCAGTAATGATATTTTTTACAATGATAATATCTTAGAAATATAATAATCTAAATGTACATAAATAGAATGTGACATCTCTGGATTATAAGAATAGTGATTTATATTTTACTTTATTCAAATTTCCAAATGTTCTCTAATACATATTTACTTTTATAAGAAGAATACACATGCACACACACAATGAGATGAAGATCTAATTTTTAAGCAAAAATAAAAGATTATCTTTTTTAAGCAGTTCAGAGTTTTTTCCTCAGGATCCCTTTCTATATCATACATTAAATAACAGTAAAACCATTAAAAACTTAAATAACACCATTCGTGAAAACAACTACTTTCCAAAACAAACAAGTAAGTAAAAGATTTAGTGAAAAGAATAACACTGCTTTACATGTATGTAAATCCAGAATACATATGGAGTCTCACATCTGCTTTTCATTCAACTGGATGCATTATGCTGTTTTAGTTGAAAATGTACAGGGAGAAAGTCCAGCCTTACAGACACATACAGTGGGAAAACAGGGACCCTAGGGACCCTCTGAAAGCCTCTTGATGAGCCTCCAGTTATACCTTAGAACATACTATGGGGATTGCTGTGTCAATTTAATATAGTATTTTATGAGAATTTTTCTTTGGTTTTCTTAAAATTCTCATCTTGGAGATCAGTGTCATCTCTTCTGGAGAAAGTTTTGCTCTGTTATTTTGCTAAAAATAAAGTTAGTAAAGGAGTACTATGCTGCTCTTCAAAAAGTTGTAATTTGGTCTCTACTGAAGTAGGTTGAGTAATTAGTACACATATCAGTTAGTATTTTCACTGATATTCTGTATTTTTCCAAAAAGTTGTACCTCAGTTCATTTACATGCTTTTTCCCCACTTACTATAATTTCTGTTATACTCTTCTTTTTAAGAAAACCTTTATGTGAATGCATCTTCCCAGTGATAAATTACATGAATCAAAAGCTGGAGTGCTGCATGTGAGGAAAGAAAACCTGCTACTCTCTTCTATTTCTGCTAATAATCTCCTGTGGAATTTTAGACAGGTCACTCAACTGATATGTAGCTAAAATGAGGATGATGAACTTGTAATCCTTGCAATATTATGAATTTACCCTAGATATTTTGTTGGAAACTTTTATTTTGTAAATTAGGGGTTTTTTCCTTTAAATTTATTAACTTGGTGGCTTACATAGAACTTTACTAATATCTTGATGCAGTCCAAATTAATTTTTATAAGTAATTAGGAAAAAGCTAATTCTTTTTCCATTTAATTATTTCTCAAAAAAGGCAAATGTTGGCTACATATGTTAATATAGACTGTGGAGGAGTGGCTAACATTTTCCAAGTACTCCTCATGAACAAAGCACCATTCAAGGTTTGCTTTAGATGTCATCTCACATATAATATTATTATTCCCAGTTTACTCAGCAGGAGTCCTACACTCAAAGAAGGTATCTAGTCAAAAATCATAAGGCTTCTTAGGTGGAAACACTGGTTAGCCAGATATCAAAACCTGGGCTCTACATATTTACCTGCAAACTCTGCCTTCTTTTAACTGAATATCATCCCGGCTCAATATGCATTTCATTCCAACTTAACAGTGTGAATCTACTCAAAGACTTTGGGTTCTAATTTTTAAAAAAGAACCAAATTATGTCGGGAAAAACAGAGAACTATCATAATGCACCAGTTTTACATGCTACTATGAGAAAAAATTTCTAAACGGGGAACATTTTCTGCACCTTATGTTTCAGCTGAAATTGGCACTACGCTGTCTGTTCCCCCTGGAGATTTATATTGAAGAGATAAAACTTTCTCCTATTTTTTTCTTTTGATCTGTTCCTTGTCTCTGTCTGACATTTCATTCTGGAAAGGAGAAAGAGTTGCTCATCTCAGTGGCAAAAAAGAACAATCTTCGATTTATAGCATGCTAGGAACCCATCACTATGATAGAGCAATCTTTCCCCCGGACATCTCTCCATTACTGAGGCTGAAACCTCCCTGCCCTGATGCCACTTCAGTACTGATCTGTCAATCCCAACAGCAGGGCTAATGGCACCACCTGCCTCTCTGTGCATTTTTCATCTTTA
>NW_004955525.1:710386-746480 GCF_000276665.1 Chinchilla lanigera | reverse complement strand
GAAAGACACAGCACATACTTGGCATACTATCTCTTAAGCATGTAGAGAAGCTTCATTTTCAGGGTACTTTAGGAATAGCAAACCAAGTGATGGTTTAATTAGTGCTCAAGTCACTGAAATAAAAGCAAGGGTTCTTTCTTAGAAGCTTCTTTCCTAGAGATGAATTTTATTCTTATCTGTGATTTTTAAATTTCGCACATGATGTAAATTATTTACTGCTATAAGCCTTTTAATTACTTTACAACAAATACTGCAGGATGAACAAAAATGAGGGAGGGACTATCACATAAAAATATTTCTGCAAATAGAATGAATAAAAGAAAGACTGATAAAGAGTAACCCATACTCAGGCAGCAACAAATTTGAAGATTATATTTGTTGTACTCTACAGCAGATAGAGGAACATTAAAGTGTCACACATTATATTAAAATCTTTCTATGGTGGTCTACATATGTCATTAAATTCACCTAAACATATGAGATAGCGTCATCTAATTTTCAAAAACTCCAGTTTCCCTGTGGTCTGAAGCAGAGATACTATATTCTAAAGTAGATTATATTATGGCTAAAGCTGCCTACCTAACAAGATATTTGATGTTCCCTTTAGACACAAATATTGTTTGTGGAGTTGATTCCTTTTATTTTAGTATTTCCTGATTTGTACTATCCCTAAAAATTATTTTAAAATATGATAAATCAGAAATTCTGTATCATTTTTATTGTTTATATGTTGTTTTATGTCTTTGTTTTTGTTATTCTGTTTTTGTTCTTTTCTCTTTAAAATAAAAAATACAACAAATCAAACAGAATATTTATAAGGATTTCATATATTTTTCTATAAATGTGAGAAAAACATTAACCATAATGTCAAAGTAGAGATAAAATAATCTGCAAACATCTGTGACATTTCCTTTCTGGTATGATCTTCCTAATACAGTAAACATAAAGAAGCCAACCAGATATCTGAGTAGCTTATATGGCATTTATGGATTTAGCCTTTCTTTATCTTTTCTTCTCCATCCCACAGCTATCAGGTATTCAAACATCCATCTGGTTCTTAAACTAAACATAAATTCAAGTAAAGATTAAGGTAAAAAAAAATTCTTCAGACACAAGTAGCATATTTGCCTGGGATTTACATGTTTATACTAAGTTCCCTTAGAATTCCTGAAATGAAACCATAAAGATCTATTATTTGCCTCTTCTGTCAAAAATGAATTAGAAATTTATATGCTAGGCTTACTTACATAATAAATTTAATTTGTACATCAAAATGGAAAAAGGCAACACATATTGATTATTGCAGCAAAGTAAGATAATAGAAGAGAATTTAGAAAGCAGCCTTTTAAAAGATGATAGGATTATCAATGAATTACAGACAACATTCCAAACAGACTAAAGTATTTCTTGATTTAATTAAAATGAGACAAAATTTTCTGCTTTTAAATCTTTTTTATATCCATAATACCATGAAGGTAAGCCACCTCCAACCTTCATTTAACACATAATCCTATTTTAATACAGTAATATATTTAAACATTCAGAGCAGATTAGGACATGTACTACTGAAAAGATGATGCAAGTAATCATCTGATGCCTGCAACATCTATCAAAGTTAGAAGTCAGGATTCCCACAGGGAAATGGGTTTTATTGAAATTAACTGGAAACTTCACATTGCAACTTCAGTGAGCTAAGCAATCTGAACTGCATTTTGTCTTGAGGTAAATTGACAGTAGTAAGGCTTTTACAATAAACCTTATGATCAATCCTGTTTGTAGTCTCAGATGTTAGAACTTTCTTTACCTTTAAAAGCAGATGTAATAACAAAGAAAGAGCAATATTATAAATTCTGTACATATTTGGTGTAAAATTAGTGCAGATTCATTGTATTAACATGATGTATTGTTTTATCAGAGACATTAATTAAAAGTACATGTGTTTTTGCAATGATGTATCCTAACATTCCTACACATGTAACTTTATGCTGTATTTATAAACACTTAAAAATAATAATGTATAGAATGCAGGCAACATGTTCAGAATGTATGATAATTCAAATGAAGAAAATGAGAAAAATTATTTAAAAGTATTATGAAATAATATGAACTGCCATCAAAAAGTAGTAGTATTAATGCTTGTTTTTCTAACTGCAAATAATTTTAAGTACAACCATATAATAGCATGGACTTAGCAGGCAAGAACAAGGTAAAATTCTGACTGAGCTAAATACTTCCAAGTAATAAGTACTTATTGATATTTCTCCTATTATAGCAAAATAATAGACTCTTGGCTGTCAAATATACAGTCATTACACATAAAATAGCTCCACTGATGACATTTTAATTAATTTTTTGATAATTTTTAGTCTTCAAATTTATTTTTATAGTGATTTTTAGTTTAACTGGTACGTTTGCAACATATATTGATCACATTTACTGTAGAGGATTGGTACATGTACAAAACATGTTTCAATTCTATTTTCTCCCTTTCCTACACTCCTCTTTTATTTTGCCAGCATCAGATTCATTTGTTTATCTTACAAGGCCTTGTAATGTTAATTATCATTAGAGAGAGAGAGAGGAAGAGATTAAAAATCTGACAAATGGGTAAAAACACATATAAAACACATAAGACAATTGTATTAACTCAAGGTTCACTTTTAGATACATTGTCTATGCTGGAGTCCAGTAATGTTATTTTTTCTCTGTCTTTTACTATCTCTCTTTCATATCATATTTTATTTATACATTATTTTTATAATAATATAAGAGAAACCATGCGATATTTAAGCCTGTGGGCCTGATTTACTTCACTTAACATTATGACCTTAAGGTACAACCATGTTCCTACCAATTATTCAACTTTATCTTAGGCAGGCATGGTGGTGCACACCTGTAAACCCAACACTTCGGAGGTGGAGACAGGGGAATTGCTGAAATTTGAGTCCAGCTTGGGCTACAAAGTAAGATGAAGGCCAGCCTGAACTGCATAGTGGGACCCTGTCTCAAAAAGAAAAAAAAAATTATCTTTTACAACACAGTAGTGCTCTACTGTGTATAAATACCACATTTTCTTTATCCATTTATCTGTTGATGGACATATAGCCTCTTTCCAAGATTTAGCTATCAGAGATTGTATAGCTATCAATATGTGCATACATGCATCCCTGACATTTATTTTAATTCCCTTGCTGTGCAAGGAAAGAACATGCGACAAAGAATTCATAGGGAAAGTTTATTTTTTCTAATGTGTCCTCAAAGTAAAAGAGCTGTAATAGATGCTCTGGTTTACTGTTTTTATCATATTATATCCTAGATTATTTTCTATAATAATTTTAATTTTGCAATTGTAATTCTACCTTAAATCCTTTATCAAATTAGATCTTTGTTTATTTTTGTTTTTTTTTGTTTGTTTTTTGAGACAGGGTTCACTATGCCATTCAGGGTGGCCTTGAACTTGCCATATAGCCCAGGCTGGCCTCAAACTTTCCTCAATCTTCCTGCCTCAGCTTCCTGAGTACTGGAATTTCAGGTGTGCACTACCATGCCCAGCCACACTATATCTTGCTGATAGGTCAAAATTATATTAAATAACTTAAGATAGCATAATCTACATATAATACAATTATGAATGCATTTTTCTATTTAATGATTTCACCAGTTACTCTAATATGTATGAATTAAAAACCAAGTTACTGATGGCTGATGTCATCAATGCTTTTGATTGGCTTTGTAACATGACCTCCCTTAATACTTAATAAAAGATAAAACATCTCTTTAGAATAAGCTCCTTCTCGTAATACAAAATAATAAATTCTTATAATGTATTACAATGCAGTAAGCCCTACTTTACAATTATTGCTTTGTAAATACACAAGGGTCCTTGAATTTGGTAAATATACAAGGTTCCAGACAATTAGACATTAACATATGGGACAATAACAACAAATTATTCTAAAACACCAACAGAAAAACTAATCTTATTTTAATATTAAAGTATTAAATATAATGCCACAAAATACTGTCAATTTCTTAATATAAGGATGACAAAGTAGAAATGTAAAGAATTTGGTGGTTTCAGATTAAAAACATAGATTAATTCCATGATCCTGAAAATAATTCCACCTCATAAGTAACATTATCTGGGTGGGTATTCAATTATAAATTACCTTTCCAAACAATCATCAGATGTCTTTCATGTATCTCCTTTTTCTATATTCTATTTACAGTGTTATTCTGATGAACTGAAAAAGATTACTCAGGCACAATGTAGAGTATCCATTCCTTGGAAGGAAACCTGAGACGTGACAGCACCAAGGAATGCAGTCTCTGCTTCTGTAAATTCTATTTTTCTATCCAGTGGGCAACCTATTACATTGAAATGGACAAGCTGTTTCAAGCAGAAAAATACAATCTCACTGAAGGAGTGTCTTAGCTACTTTTCTCTTGTTGCTAAGACAAAATACACTGACACCCAAAGTTAAAGGGGGAAAGGTTTATTTAGCTCACAGTTTGTAGAGGTTTCAGTCCATAGTTGACTGCAAGGCAGGGTGGCACATGGCAGAGGGCAACAGCTCATTGCAGATGAAGGCAGCAAAAGCATCAAGGGAGAGAAACAAGGCTCTTTCTGTTCCTTGCACTGTATGCAGGTTACCTACTCTAGGGTGGGTGCAGCACTCACTCCCTTAATCCCAGCATTGGACCATGAATCAATCATACATTCTAGATTCATCCACCTCTTAAATGCCTGTCCTGCATGACAGCATGAGGCTTTCAGGAGACATCTAGACACAAACAATAACTAGGAGGTAATTATTAGAAAGCAATGGCTGACAGAGCAAACATTTCTTTGATGTCAGCTAGTTCTTGAAAGAAATCTGGGAAAAGATTAAGAACAAGAAATAAAGTAATGCAACTTTGATCAGGCAGCTATTGTGATGATATGTTTTATTACATTGAAATGTGAAATACCTTCAGCCCAAAGAACTTAAGTTTGAGGATATACAATTTAAACATTCCAGAAATGCTTGACATAGTTCAAAATTCAGACCACTTATTAATCTTTCAAAACACAAAACTCTCCAGTGTGATGAGTACATTTTCAGTTCTGAATTGGGTGTAACCAGATCACTCTTTCAAGACTATTCAAGGTTTTACTTCCAGGATTCATACTAGTTTACAGGGCTGGTTTCATATGAGAGTTGAAATAGAAACAGTTTTGTCGGTCATTTGCTTTTGATTGTAACTGCTGAGATTTTTAAAACATTGAGTTGAAGTGATGACATTAAGACATGCAAAAGTGGTGAGAATAAGCAGGGCACTGGTTTTTGTCAGTCAGAAGATTCTATAGTAAATATTGTGTTGTCACTTACAGAAATTCCCTGAATAGATTTTTCTATATTTAAAAATGCCTATGCAGACATTGTTTTCCAGGAATGATTTTAGTAGAGTTCATTACACACCATGAGTAAGATTAAAGTGAAAAAGATGAATAGTGCCAAGCATTAACAATAATAATGTAGAGAAACTGGAACTCTCATACTCTGCTTGCTGGTAGAAGTACAAAACTCTTTGGCAACATATTCTGAAATTTAAAATAAGACTAAGCCATATCCAGCAGAAATAAGCCATATTCATGAAACACACATATAAATGCACACAGAGGCAGGATTCATAGCAGTCCCACACTGGAAACAAGGCAAAAGTTCAGCAGATTAAATCAATGAATTTTGATATAGTCACACAATGGAATATTATGTAGCAGCAAAAAGTAAATCCATGTGACATGTATAATATAGATTCTATTTTGATTGTTAAATAATAGACAAATAAATATATGCTTATAAATGAAAAAATTAAATTTACCCACTTGCAGAGTGGTAATATTTACAACATGGTAAAAAAGTGGCTTCGCAGTGTCCACAATATTCTAATTTTTGATCTTTGGGCTGATTACCAGGGCATGGACATATTGCCCTTGTGAAAATTAATCAAATGACATAACTGAAAATTATTCTTGAAAAAGATCTATAATCTAAAATTGTCACTTAGATGCTTGCCTCAAATATTATTATTGCTTTATTCAATCATTCTTATTTATAATAATATTATATCGGTATGAAATGACTTATAATGGAGATTTGGCATTGTGACCTTACAGTTTCCTTTGTTAGATGAGAAGTGTATCACTGGCTACAAAACTGAAAATCCTTTGCAGTTTTTGAACTTTAGTGCTACTCACTTTCTAGTAGTCACCCCATGAATCCTCATAAATATATACACTAAAGTGATCCTATTCATCTTATCACAAATTACATTTGCTTGTTTGTTTAAAGAACAATGTTGATAAATTTTCACTAAAAGCTCTTTGCATTGAATTTTTCATAATATAAAATTCAGTTATCCCACTAATTACCCAAACCCTAAGAGGAAACCCTACAATGAATATTGGAAACAAAACAACCCAAATATTGTATTTTATTAACTTTATGTGCTTGTGTTATGTACTGATAGAGATACACATTCATTAAGCTGTGAAAACTACTAGTCTGTCTGAATTTCTCTTTCATCCCTGTGCAGATATAAACACAGAGAAGCACTGAGCCATTTTATTAAAGTAAATACTATCCAAATATTGAGTTTTCATTATGTAAACACAGTACTGCTGTAGTACTTTGACAAATGGGAAATTACTTTTGCTGGAACATTATAAATAGTTAACAACATATATGTGTGTACATATAACTTTTCAAACTTAAGAGTAGGTTTTATAACTATAAAAAACTTTTACTATGACATTTGTTTCTTTGCTATGAAGAACTTAATTATTTCATAGCATCATTAATGAAGTAAACATGTATCACATATATTTAGTGCTGTAAAAATATTTGAAGGTCTTCAGAGGGAAAAATGAAGCTAAACTGAAAAGTTTATCAACCTAGAAAAATTATTAATCCACTCTTTTTGTCAAATAGTTACAATGAACACTTCCCATTAAAGAAAATATAACATTTATAAAATGGATCCTATAAAATGCCATATAAAGACAAGCAAAAATAAGATCAATGAGGTAAAAAGAGTAATGTGGGATCAGTCTTTAAAAGTAAAAAATATTCATTGTTGTGAATATAACCCTCCTGAAGATCTGTGAGGTAAAGTATAACTAAATCTTCATAACCAGAATGATTAGATAGTAGGTTATTCTCATTAAGGAAAATCTGATTACCTGATTACTAAGCTGAAAACTACTTTACTTTCAAAAATTGATTGGAATTAATCTAAAATGACCAAGGATTTCATAAGACCACAAAATCATAATTGTGTGCAGCAAGGACTGCATTGCATATAGAAGGAAAATACAGCATATGTACTGCCAAGGAAATCCCAACAAAATCATTTGTCCTTGTTTTTCACCAAACATGTAATTACTTCCCTTTTTCAAAGTCTCACTTTTTCAGTGCTGAGGATTGAAACAAGGGACTCATGCAAGCAAGGGAAGCACTCTGCTACTGATCTATAACCCTCCCAGCCAAAATATTTTTCTTAATTTTGAGTTAGAGGGGAAAATAATTATATGAGCTTCATATTATATGGACTTTTACTAATAATTATTATTTCATGTTTCTTTTACTCACTCTTTCATTCATTATTCATTTAATAACTATATGTTACTTGCTCATATGAGAAAATATTTGCTGGTTAAGAATACTGTGTAGGGGCTGGGGATTTAGCTCAGTGGCACAGCGCCTGCCTAGCAAGCACGAGGTCGTGAGTTTGATTCCAGGTACCAGAAAAACAAACAAACAAACAAACAGAGAATACTGTGTAAACACAAACAAGACACAGTTTTTGTCCCAGAGCTTACATTCACTGGGGAAGCTGAACAAGTAAAAGTAGCTGTCAAACAGCATAATAAGTGGTATTTAGGGACTTGAATGGTGCTATATTAGCAGTGACGGAGAACAACTAAGTCTGATTGAGCAGAGATGTCCTGAAAAATGCTATTTCTAAACAGTATGAATATATGACGTAGTAAAGGAAACTAAAAATAATACTGAGAATACAGTGGCGAAAAGTATGTTGAAAAAGTGTGAAGTATATAAAACTAAACATAATAATTCAAGCATAAATGGTACTTTATTTCTCTGGTCTTCCTTTCAATAGTGCATAAACCAAGGCTTACAATGAAAAATAACATGATATGAATCCCATTGATGGACACTACAAAATACCCAAGCAACACTCCAAATGTAAACTATTATTTCAAAACGTGAAAAAAAAATTTACCCATTAAATTATTTTCATAATTGTATATATTTGAAAGAATACTGATCTTCATACTTGAAAGAGTGGGTAAGACATTTTACTAGGAAACTAAATGACAAAATGTACAAATGCAGCCAAAAGACAAGGGCAAAGTCTCAACAAAAGTACGTTCATATTTTTATAACAGGACTTTTATCTACTTAATATTAAAAATTGTAATTAGCAACTAATGTTACTTGCAAATGACAAATGATAGTGACTCTAAAATACATAGTCCTATATTTGGAGTAAAAATAAATAATTTTATATGTAACCTATGAATAATATAGATATATTAGAAACGCATTGTATACAAGGACACAATTTTTGATTTAGAACACTTGAATTTTCTTTTTTTCTAAATCTGTTTGTCAGACTACAGAAAGAAAGTAAGATGCAAAATCTCAAATACAATTGTGATTTTATGAAGAAATTTGGGTCTTTTGACAGTATTTTTCTCTTGCAAAATTGCTCTATATGAGAAATATTTAAAAGTAATGCTACTCCAGACTGAGGATTTAATCTCATATCACTTCCATAAAAGAAAGATAGATCAGAGAGTATTATTTTCCCTTATCATATAGCTCATCTCCTGTGTTGACAAAAAAGTCCTCCTATTAGTTTTTCTTAGAAAAATGTGATTCCAACCTGATAGAATACTTTATTTCTTCAGCTGCACAATAACACCATGAAATCAGGTGTTTTAAACCTGCATTATACCAATCCATGAAAATTTTGCATCGATGTCTGCAAGTTTCCAGACATTTTAAACCTAATTTTGTTTAAATTAGGTTTTGTTCACTGCAAAGTAAAATCCACCTAGATTAACACTTTAATTGAATTATATTCTATCATTTGATTGTTTCATACATTCAAAACTGCCTTCAATTTGTAAAGTTCTCCAGAAAACTTCTGAATAGTCCTGAAATAGATACACATTCTAACTTTTACAATGCTATGCTTTTTCATGTCAGTATTGAGTAAGTATATGTTTTAATAAGGTATCAGTGCTTTCACCTCTAGCATATTTCTTAGAGAGAGGTAATAATCATATTGCTCCTTTTTTCAATTATGAATATTCATCAGTTAAAACAATTTAAGACCAGAATCCTTGACATCTTGTTTTAGTATCTGCTAGTTATAGAATTTTGCACCATAGCTCAGATTTATAGCTCTAATTTAGCCCTTGTGGTATTCAAAATTCTAGCTTTAAATATTCACTACATAGATATGAGTAACAAAAAGAGACAAAGTGTAGCTACTGCACATTGAACGAGAAGCAATAAAGCATGTTCGTTGCTCTTGTTCATGTTCTTTAATTCATTTTGTTTCATTTTAAATACACAAAACAATTTCACCAGCCATTAGCCTGGACTGAAACCTTACAAAGGCTGCTCAGTGTTTTCAGGAGTAGTCCTAACACTCCCTCTCTCTCCTTTTCATTTTTGGGACAAACAGTCTACTTTCTAGGTTTAGACTTGTTTTTGTTTAAAGGAGAAAGCCTGGGAAGTGGAGGATATACAACTTCCTACTGACGTTCAAAAACCTCAGAAAACTATCCACTGAAAATAATTTTGCATCGCATTTTTCAAACTGAGACCTCCTTTATGCCAAGAAAAAAAAAAAAAAAAAAAACAGAAAAATCTCTGTGGTAAGTTCTAAATCTAGGCAATTCCCAGGCTAAATCTGAAATTAAAACATTCCAAGAACCTTACAATCAGTCATGAAAGTAGTCTTCGTTAAATATTATATATGTATATATGTGTATATATATATATACACACACATATATATATAAATAAATAAATTCTGGCTTTTGAATATGGATTAGAACTTGAATCTCAAATAAAATATCTACATTCACTAAACTTCTCAGTGCAGTTTATCAGCGTATTTGGAAATGCCAACTCTCACTTTGTGTGTTCATGAATTTTGGATTTTGTTTCTTCCATGTTAAGTCACTATTTCAAGGACAGGATTAAGAAAATAATGAATTGGTTGAAAATCTGGTTGTTCAAGCAGGTGTGGTGGTGAACTCCTGTAATCTCAGGACTAATGCTTTAAGTTTAAAGCCAGCCTGGGCTACATAAGCAAGTTCAAGGCCAACCCGCACTATATAGCAAAACCCTATCTCAAAAAACCACAACAAAACAATCAAAAATCTAGTTGTTCACAGCATTTAAGGAAATTCTTTCCTCTTACAAAATGTTAAATGAATTACCTCTGTAAACATTCCCTCACAATAAAATATAAGAAAAATCCTAATTTTGAAAAAAAAAAACCACCTCATTTAGAAGAGATTAACTGTCATTTAAAATAGAAGAATAAGGACTGGGGATTTAGCTCAGCGACAAAAGCGCCTGCCTGGCAAGGGCAAGGTTGTGAGTTCAGTTCCCGGTACCGGAGAAATAAAATAGACGAATAAGAATGGTTACCAACTTCCCTCTGCAACTTCTAAATAATGTAGATCATCTACTGATATTGTTACAACTTAGTATGAAAGGTGGGGGCTTGTGAGTATAAAGTTACAAAATGCACATGCATCAAAATTAACCACCAGATATGTGTGCAGCGTGCTTCTCAGCCAAGAAATGAGGGATACATGACCAAACAAAAGAAATCAAATTCAAATAAATTTTAAGGATACTTCTCAAGATTTTTTATTTTTAAATCAAAGAAAAATTTATAAAAATGCACATTCTGTACTGATTTCTTGAAATTTCATTCCCAAATAAATGTGCACATCTATCCATTTTCAATTTTAATGTGAAAAATATTTCCACAATAAATAAACTTAAAATCTCATGCTATTTGTGAATGACAGTTTACCTTCTTACAGGAAAGGGAAATACTAGATCAATAGCTACAAAACAAAACAGAAACAACATTCCAAAAACAGAGAAAAGACTACTGCAGAAAGTTATGAACTAGAATTTCAGGGAGAATACTCTTTGATAAAGAAGAATCACAATTCTTTGTCATCAAGACACACAAGTGTCACAGCAACACACCAAGGTCCTACTTCTCAAAAGATGCTCAGTCACTAGAATGAAAGCATCAGTCCAACACCCAATGCTTTAAATGTGCACAAGGCAAAGTAAATAACTCCAACCCCAATAGTCAAATGAACAGCTAAGGGCGATTTTTCCTTAAAGCTACGGTCTATCTTTCCCTTTGACCGGGAGACAAACTGTGTTGTCAGTTTCAGTTTGGACATTCCCTTGAAAACAAACCTTGTCAGGATGATCTATAAGGTGATAATAAGCTTATCATTATAAAGACATTCTCCAATTCTATTTTCTAGTATAGAAAAAAGAGTTTTGTTTTATCCAGGACCAAATAAATCATGGAGAGAAAATAGTTGAGTTCTTCTTTACTACACATATATAAAAAAGTTTACTTACATAAGACACATAATTATGTAAGATTAATTATAAGTATAAAAATCCAATGTAGCCTTGAGCTCAAAGATTGGAATTCTTAATTTCTAGAATATCAAGGTAATGTAGGAGATTTAACAAAAGTGGTACCATGCTAAAATATAAAAGACATCTAGAGAAGATAAAATCTATAGGTTTAAAAAAACTTACCTCTTGAAGGTCTAATGTAAAAGGAAGCATATACACGAAACATAGGAAGCTCAAGGTATGATTGTACTTCAATCCCTTAAACAGACAGGATAAATGGCTACAGCTCAGAGTCCTGTAATTGAATATTAGTTAGGGATCACTGAGTTCTTATTGTGTACAAAGCAATGAGTTATTCATGAGTTACATATATTATAAACATTTAATAACATATATTTTTGATATACTGCTTTACTTTATAAATAAAAGCTGTAGGTGCTTGGTTTGTGATTTTGAGGCAAGGTTACATTGTATCATAACCTAATACTTCTGTCCTAATTTTTAGATTGACACATACCACTTTTTACTGTACATTTTGAAGTATTTTTCTTTTGCTATTTTCAATTGTAGCTAGTATAAATTGATTTTCTTTATTAGGATGATGCAATTTCTTTTCTTTATATTTTGGCAATTTATATGAAATCACAGATAGTAAAAGAAATCTTAAGAAAGAAGAACAAAGCTAAAGACTCTATACTTTCTGATTTCAAAATACACTAAAAAGCTACAGTAATTAAAATATGATGGCACTGACATAAAGACATAGATATAGAACAAAACAGAGGATACAGAAATAAACCCATGTATAGGGCCAACTGATCTTCAACAGTGATTCCAAGAAATTGGAATGGGAAAAAGATAGTGTCCTCAACAAGTGGTGCTGGGAAAACTAGGAATCCACTAGAAAAAGAAAGAAATCAGTCTCTTATCATAAACCATACTCCAAAATCAAATCAAAGGAGAAAAATAAATATAAGTCTGAAAACTGTAAATTACATAAAAGACATGGTCTTGGCAATGATTTCATGGATATGACACCAAAAGTACAAGCAATTGAAGCAAAAACAGATACAAAACTATATCAAACTAAAACAGCTTCTGCATAAGAAAGGAAACAATAATGGAATGAAAAGTAGCCTATACAATGAAAAGAATATTTTGAAAGAATATGTCTGTGATGGTTAAACTTGATTATCTCCTTGATTGGCTTAGTAAAGCACCCTTCTGCATCGGTGGTGCAGGAATGATCTTAGGGACAATATCTGGTCCCTGGCCCATTCCCACCTGTCACTATTCCCCTGTGCCCTCCTTCCTGGTCATGATGAAATTAGCAGCCTTCCTTCACTACCCCTCTCTTCTGTGATGTTTTTGCATTGGAGCCAGCTAACCAGAAACTAAAGCCTCTAAAACTATGAACCAAATTAAACCTCTCCTACTTTAAATTGAGTGTCAGATATTTTGACCCAGCAATGGGCAAGTTAATCAACACAATATCTGATAAAGGATCTCTATCTATCTATCTACCTATCTATCTATCATCTATCTATCTATCTACCTAGCTATCTAGCTATCTATCTGTTACAACTCAATAGTAAAAACAAATAACTCAATTTAAAATGGACAAAGAATTTGAATACATAATTCTCTAGAGAAGGAATACAAATAGTCACTCAATAAGTATATGCAAATATGCTCAACGTCATTAATTATCAGGAAAATGCATGTCAAAACCACAAAGAGATTGCCTCAAACCTGTAAGGGTTGCTATTTGAAATGTTGAGAATTTAGCAAAACTGGAAACTTCACAAATTGTTGATAGGGATGAAAATAGATCAGCCACTATGGAAAACACTGCTTCCACAAAAAATAAAGTAGAAGTCTCATATGAACTAGTAATTACTATTCTGGGTATATATAAAAAGGTGAATTCAGCATCTTAAAAGACATATGCAATATTATATGCATAGCGGAGTTATGCAAAATTGTCAAGATGTGGAAAAAATCTAAATGTTCATTGGTGTACAAACAGACAAAGCGAGTTATATATATAATATATTTATCAGATATATATTATATATTATAACATATATATTATACATATATATGTTTCAGCCTTTAAAATGAAGGAAATTTTGTCATATGCTGCAAGAGAGATGAACTGTGAAGACACAGTGCTGAATAAAGTCAGTCAGTCACAGAAAGGCAAATAGTGCAGGACTCTACTTATCTGAGATAGCTAAAACAGTTAAAATATAATTAAATAAAAATACAGCAATAAACTAATAATAAAGATTAGAATTATAATTTCCAGGGACTGAGGGAAGAGAAAAATGAGCAGTTGCTCATTTAAGTTATAAGGCACATAAGTTCTAGAGACCTGTTTTACTGCAGTGTCTATTACATCTATAATGCAGATAATAATGCATATACAGTTAAAATTTGTTATGGGGTTTATGCTAAATGAAATGTTCTTCACACATGCATATACACACAATAAAAGAGCAAAAGGAAACTTTGGAGTTTCCAGCTATATTTATTACCTTGTTTATGGGGGTGGTTTCATGAGTATATGCATATATTGAAATCCATCAAATTGTATATGTTACATATGTGCCGTCTTTGGATAATAATTATATTTAATGTATACACACAAAAACAAGCCTCTTTCTCCATTCTGTCATAATTTCCATTTTAATTAGCTTTAAATCAAACCGATGTATATGTATATGCATATGTATATGTATATGCACACTGTCAGGAAAAACATTTAAAGCAGGAATTAGAACTAAGTACAGTACCATATTCTTACTTATTTAATTCAATGGCATTTTGTATCTATTTGGCCCATAAATACAATTATACAATATTTAATGTTGTGCTTAAATATTACTTCCATAGTTTGTGTTTCAACTTGTTAAATATATTGATTTAAAGGAGTTTGGTCACAAGTCCCTTAGCATTAAACCAACATAACATAAAAAATGTGTCTATGGGCAGCATTTTTTGGATCATAAACCATTTTCGAGCTAGTTGTTACCCCAGGAATCTATTGCCTATGATGTGTTCCCACCTAAAATAATGCATGAAAACAAAACTAACATTCTAAATGCATTAACTAATATTCTGAGTTTGGACAATTGCTTCATTAGAAAACTGACATTTTGTAGTTTGCAATAGTTTCAGTTATTACTAAAATCACATATTAAAGGAGAAGATATAAAAAGGGATCAGATATCTTATTTCTAACAATACATTGGAAGGACATTCAAACTACCTCATAAGATCTATGATGAGATTGAAAAAAAACTGAGAGCAGACTGGCTATGCATGTATTTCTTTAAATGTACTTGTTTTAGTCAGTGTTTAAAAGGGAAGAGATTTAATACGGGACACATAATTTATAGGATTATTTTAATATTCACTCAAATGTGCTTAAACTATCTAAAATAGAGTTCTTATGACCATGAGAAAACTTAATTATTTTCTTAAAACATGACTGAGAGTTGTTTAGTGGAATGTAACCTATAAAAAATTAGTAAGATGGAACTACTCTACCATTTTTCATCTCACTAATTTTTTATAGGTTAAATTTTTTACCCCCTGGTATAAAATAACTTCACAATTAGTGTGTATGGTGCAGAATTTCATGCAAACTAAGTGTGCCAGGAGTGTGGTAATTTAATCATATTTAAAAGAAAAAAAAGTGGTACGTGGGAGATAGCTCAACACCACAGTGCCTGCCAGGCAAGCACAGGTCCTGAGCTGGATTCCCGGTACCAAAAATCAATCAATCAATCAATCAATCAATCAAATTTTAAAACTAAAAGGAAGAAATGAATGCATAAATTTGCTGCTGGTTAGATCACTGCAGGTTCTAGGACCCAGTTTCTTTTACTGATTAAAAATAATTTTTGCTCTTGATATGAATCTTTTTTTTTTTTTAATGAGTAACCGCCTCGTTTCTGTACCCTGTTAAATATCGGCACCTGAGTCTTGGTGTAGCTTCTGTTCAGCTTTATATCACTGGAATGAATTGGTCTAATTCCTTGGTCCTAGTTTTGAATTGGCTACATACAGGATCCATAGCCAGTGGACTGAAGGCTGTAAGGCAACAGGGTTCAGCTCAGAGGATGTAGCGGAGGGCGCTTTTCTATATTAACGAGAATAAAAAATAATAATAAAATAACAACAACATAGACAAAAACAAAACAAAGCAAAACAATAAAAATGATACGGGGTTTCAAAACAAAATGACAGGAATTAACAGTGATTGTTACATTACATATTGTTATCTTCCATGAAGTTGGTCAGATTACCAGATGTAAGAATGCAAGATTGATCAAACCATGAAAGAGAATAAAAAAGAAGAAAAAAATATTTGAAACGATACAGAGTTGCATATTGTTGTCTCCAAATTAGTTGTTCAGATTCCCAGATATAAGCATGCAAAAATGGTCAAAAAATAAGCATTAACTGTTCTTTTCAACAGACCATTAGAAATCATCACTACAATTATCCCAGCTATCCTTCTATATACATTCCCTTCCTTCATTCTTTTTTCTCCTTTCCCTCATCCCAGTTATTCCTCCCTTTGAGAAATTTCTTTCCCTTTCATAGTGTCTATTGTTCATTTTGTGTTTTATTTACTCTTCCAGGTTCTTACACTAGGAAGACAATATGATGTTTATGCATGTGGGTCCGATTTATTTCACTTATGAGTATGGTCTCTAGTTGCATCCATTTACCTACAAAAGCCTCGAGTTTATCTTTCTTTATAGCTTCCCATCATTTGAGATTCTGACCTCTGGGTAAAGAGGCAATTTATCTTTGTAAACACAGAATATTTTTACTTTCTCCAATTTTCTTTTAAAGGCGAAAGAATGAAAGCAAATAAAGTTTTACTGATTTTTGAGACACACACACAAAATTAGTAAAATGAGAAGTGAATCATTTATTTAAAGAGCCAATATACAAATATATGTGTACGGTGTACTGACAAATCCAATAGAAAAATGAAAGAAAAAACTGTTTCCCCGCTAAAAATATAAAGCCACAAACAAGAAAAAAGAAGCAAGTAATTACTGTTGGAAATTTTGTTTCATCTCTATCTGACTATAACTTTTTAAAGTTAAATCAACCAGTTCAATATAAAAAATCCATAGTTTCATGAAAGACATGTAATAATAAAATTTAGGATGTTTAAGTCATAAATTCATTCTACAATGGTCACATTTGTCAAAAATTTTCCCAGTCAAAATCATTCAGGGTATTAAAAAAAAACAGTTTAAATAAAACGTTTAATTTATTGCTACATGCATTCAAAATTAGACTTAATAGATTTCATTCTTGTTTATGTACAAAAAATGTTCAAATTCTGGTCTGTAATATTGTTTTTCAGAAAATATTGCAATCTTCACAAAGAAACTGTGATATAACAGTTTTTAGCTCTTGAAAAACAAAAACAAAATAAGAGAGAAATGCAAAATATTCACAAACAAAATTTGCAACAAATTTGCAAATGAAAATTGACTACCTCCAAGTGACTCGATTCCTGACTTTTGTTAAACAATACAGTCACAAATGTATACACATATGTACTATTCAATACAAGTCAGGTCTTTTCAGAAACTTTTTGGGTCCAAATGTTTTCTTTCTTTAGTGACTTTGAAAATAGCTTGTAAATAATGAATAGTATTTATAAACTGAACAGGGTCACTGCTTTTTGCAATCCACTCTAACAAGCTGCACATACAGAAATTACTGTGTTTGCCACAGAAATCTGAATCACTTCTCTAAACTGCTCCCTGAAATAGAAGAGATAACTGATGTTTTGGGCTTAGAGTTTCAAATTTATACTTTAGAAGAAAGTTTAAAAGTATCACATTTTAATTTTTAAAAAAGAATTGCCATTCTGTATCTACTCTGCCAAGATAAAAGTTAAACAAAACTCACTACAAATATCCATACATGGATCATTTAGTTAGCTTGAAGAAAATTTCTGACTTTAAGGAAAAGGAATTAATTAAATGAATACAAATTATTATTATTCTTTTGAATTCCAATTTTTTAATTTTGATTTTCTATAAATTCATGACCATGAGAAAAGCTAGTGACCATCAGAGCCTCTAACTCTTACTTCATATTACACGAATTAGTTATTACTTAATAAAGCAGCAATGCTAGACATTTCAAGTTTCTATCCAACTCTGCCGCAACAGTTTATATTAATAAATGAATCACACTAATAAATATTAATACCTAGTCACAGAATTAAGATTTGCTTAAAAGAAAAAAAAAGTAAAACATACATAAGAATACAAATCAGTAGCAACAAAATGTAGAGCAGCAAACTATGTGAGCAAGAATGTAGCTTATACGTCACCAGCATATCTCAAACAACTCAATTGCATTCTAAGTAAAGATAAAGTACTGTTTGATTATTTATTTTAAAGGCTCATTCTGGGGGATTCATGAGAAGAGAAAAGCTCCAAGATCACCTGTCAATAACAGAACAATTCCTCAGTAAATCACATTGCTTCACAGATAAATCCCTCATCAGTAATTAAAACCAGGCCTCTCTGGCCCTATGTTATCAGCTCATCAAATTCATTGCTCATTTAGAATAACAGATCCACATCTGCAGTCATTACAGCATGCTAGATAAATCAGTCCTCTCAATGATGCTTTGAGCCATCTCTCCTCCCTTTTAACCAGCCAGATATTTATTTCCTCCTGACACTTCTGACATTCTATTTACTGTAGGCAAATGGAACTCATACAGCACCTTCTAATGGCTTTACGAAATCCTATTGTGGAGAATATCTTAGAAGACTGATGGTTGTAATAAACAACATTTTATAGTGTAAGTGTGAGCTTCCAACTTTTTTCCCCTAGAATTTGACTACTGCAGTGAAGGTTTATTACACCTGACTTCAGGTGGAAGACTAGTAGCCATTTAGAGCTTTGTTAACTCAAAACCAGACTAAACAAAACCTTTGAGCTGAAGTCAGTGTTCCTTGTCTTTTATAGTTCAAAGAAATCTTGAATAGAAGTTTGCAGAGTTTAAGTCCATACACGAATAGTAATAAAGCTACAACAAATTTATTCCTTTGATTTTTGAGATATTTTTCAATGAAACTATCATTAGATTATTTTTTAATTTATCTTAAAAATAAAAGAACGGAAACATATGAACAAAGATTAATGGGGTAATTTTAACTTATTTTAAAGGGATTTAAAAAGGGACATAATCACAATCAGGAAAAATAAACACATTCTAAATGCAAATGTTCATGCACTGTAATACAAAATAGTTTGGGGGAACAAGATATAGTAAGCAACTCAAGAAAAGATGTGGGAAGTAATGATTTCTAACAAAATGGTAATTTTTAGAGTTTTGTGTGTTCACAAATAAACCAACCTTGTGAAAAAAACTAGCAAATTTAACAGTTGTGTTATTGCAGTTGGCCAAATTGTGTGTGGCTGCATGCAAACCATTCTTCTCTGAGGCTTATCAGCTATAACCTCTGAGGTTGGTGTCAGAATGTCAGTGGAGCTCATTCTTGGCATACATTCTTCATTCCACATTAACATTTTAAGGAAGCCCTTCCGGCTGCTTTTCTATTTTTTTCTTGACAAGCACAAGTAAAGTGAGCAGTAGGTTGTGAATAGTAGGCTGAGATCATCTTCTGAACATTGATTCAAATGATGGGATATAGTTTTTCCCTTAATCAAAATTCTATATTCATTACTCTTATGTACTGATCCTACTGATCTCCAAGGCCAAAAGCATTACATTTCCAGGTCATTATACACAAATGGTAGTCTATCTACCCATCTATCAAAACTCCTGCTACTTATTTGAAGTAGGGAAGTTTCACATTCTAAGATGAAACTTTTGAGAGGCCTGCAATATCTGGGCCTGAATGGAAGTTATGCATGATTTTTTAAAGACTACAAGGAGTACAAATGATAAGGATATTCTGAACAATGAAAATCTGCCTATGACAGAAATATACAGATCACATGAAGCCCTCTGTTAAAAAAAATGAAATTGTCATTTCTGCCTTCACTCACCACATCACATAGTGGTGATTTCAAGGTAAAGTCTAGTTTGATTCATCCCTCTAATTTAAGAGAGTTTAATGCAAGGGGAAAAGTAGGTTTAAGAGTTTATTTTATGGTGAAATGAATAGAATCACTAAAGTCATTATCACTTTTGAGACATCGTGAAAGGTCTTATCTATTCAAGGATTGATAACAGATCTTTGATTCCAGACATTTTTTTACAATCTTCACTGACTAAAGAGGCTAATGAAAACAAAAATAACACACTTATAAATGATTGTGATACCTATATCACATACCTATAGCTGAAAAATGGAAATTATAGAAACTAAGAAGAAAATACGATCTTAGAGATTCCAGGTATGAAAAGTGAGATGCAAAATGAATTTATGTGCCCAAATTCTCATAATTAGATAATGGATAAATTATGGAAACTAACAGCAAGTGCCTCAAGCTTCATTCCTATGAAATACAAGGTATGAACATGAACATCCATAAATGACCTGCTCTCCTGGGCTTTGTCAATATCCTGTTTTCTGAACCAGGAACAATCAGGATTCCACTGAAGAAACTTGTGAAATATTCTTCGAAGCCCTCTGCCTTAGTTACTTTTTTTGTTGCTGAGACTAACTGCCCAACACCCACACGTTAAAGGAGGAAAGGTTTATTTAGCTCATATTTTGTAGAGGTTTTAGTCCATAGTCAGCTATCTCTAAGGCAGGTGGCATCACAGAGGGTCATCACACAGGAAGATCAGTCCATGGCATGGCACAGCAAGCAGAAGGCAGCAAGCAATGGCAGCAGGAGAAGCAATAGCAGGATCTGGCCTTCTTCCTGTCCCTTTATATTCCATCCAGAATACCTGTCCTTTGCATAATGCCACCCACACCTAGGTTGGGGCACGTTTAATCTCATAATTACACTCTTAATCCCAGTGTCACACCCTAGATCCATTCAGCTCTGAAAAACCCCACCTATGAGTGTATGAGGCTTTGGAAGAACATCTAAATATAAGATATAACACCCTCTAAAAGCAGGGATGGGAACAGTACAATTTTAGAACACTCAGTTCTCAACTCAGTTTCTGACATGAAGAAAATGTTCAATAAGTATCTGTACAATGAATTAAATGAATATTTTTCAACTTGAAACACAAGAGTGCAAAACGCTTCTTTCAAGCCTGTGAGTGGAAAGAAGAAAGATTAGAGAGAGAGATATGGAAAAACTTTAACCATAGAAGACTATGGCTCATTTATTTCTGTATGGATGTTGAAACTAGTCAGAAAGGTGCCAGTAGGAATAGAATAGTACTAATAATTGTTATGATCCTTCATATTTGCAAATCACAAGAAAGTAAATCTTCATAACATCCTGTATGATGTAAATATTATTACCTCTTTTACGGAAGGTAAATTTTAGAACAAAAGGTGTGAGGTTGAACATTCACAGTCAAATAGGAAGTTTGTGACAAAATAGACAATGTAAGCAATGAATATTCATCTTTGAGTCTTAACAAACTAATTGTACCTAATATAGCGGCCATAAAGTTATTACAAAGGCACATTTTTATAGTATATTTCCTGGTGTAAGCACAAAGTCTCCATAAATATACTGACCTTCAGTATTTTTGTAAATACCATTGTGATTGCTAACTGATCATGTGAATCTGAGTAAGACATGTTCAACTAAATTGGCTCAGCATAGCGCTGGGTGTGGAAGATGCACCCTAAGAAGAACTGAGGCCAGGATGCTATAAAATGGAAATAAAGCTGGAAGGCTTTCTTCTGTTTCTTCAGAAGAGCTCCAGTCTTCACCTTCACCTTCACCTTTGACATTGTCTCCTGGCTTCCAGTGCACTCTTCAGCCTCCAGCATAGACTCTTCAGCCTGTAGCACAAACCCTTTAGCCTTGCAGTGCAGACCCTTCAGCCTCCTGATACAGATTCAAACAGGACACTGCACTGAGGTCTGGGCCTTCAACTGGATTCTTTGGATCTCCAGCCTGCAGACAGGCTTTTTGCACACTTCCACACCTGACTCTGTGTGGCCATTGTAAACCAATCTTGTAATTTATTTTTCTGTTGTTGTTTTTTTGGGTTTTTCTTTTTGTTTTTTGAGAGACAGGGTCTCACCATGCAATTTAGACTGACCTCGAACTCATTATGTAGCCCAGGCTGGCCTTGAACTCATGGCAAACCTCCTGCCTCATCCTTCTGAGTCCTGGGATTATAGGTGGGTACCACCATGCCTGGCTTTTATAATTTCTTATATATTTGTATATATTGCATTATATCTGTTTCACCAGCAAATACTGACTGATATAACCATCTACAGATAGACAAAGATAAGAAACCTTAGTACTAAAACTCTATAATAACACTCTAAATTTCAAAAACAGTTATTGGGATTTGAAAACTTTGATGATATATTCAGACTTTATACTAGTAACTGTAGCATTTTATGTTATAATCTATATGAATTTTCAGTAACAAAATATCATTGCTACATTTGACAAATACCATCAAAGACACACTGAAATCTTAATCTGCTAGGATGAATGTGTTCTTTAATTCAATAGAAATGTGCTAAATTCTAGGGCCTCTACCAAGTAACAAAAATAAAAAATTATTTTCAGACCATAAAAATAGAATAAAGTAAAGGTTAAATAAGTATTATAACTTAGAGAAGAGTCAGGTCCAAGTTTTTTCCTCAAAGCTACCCAATTTATAACATTTATTTGTCATTGCTTTTAAGATGCATAAGGAAATTGTTCCAGGCACAATTCTTAAAATACTTTAAGTCAGTTCTTCAGCTCTAATGCTCAATACCTGTCATTTTACATGAACAAAATAAAATCCCTAATAGGTGTGATCTAAAAAATATAATGTCTTAACTATTTTCTCACACTGGAACAAAATACCCAACACCTACAAGTTAAAGGAGGAGAGGTTTATTTTGGCTCACAGTTTGTAGAGATTGCAGTCCATAGCTTGCTCTGAGGCAGGGCAGCATGGCAGAGGGGCGTAGCACAGCAGAATTTCCCATGGTTTGGCAGGCAGGAACCAGTGAACCATCAAGAAGGAAGAGAGATATAGATGATAGATAGATAGATAGATAGATAGATAGATAGATAGATAGATAGATAGCCTTCCAGGCCTCACATACAGTGACATACCTCTTCCCACAAGGCTTTGCCTCTCAACAATTATAAAGCCATCAGTGGAGTAATCTAATATCACATAACCATGATCCAGTTTCACACAACCATGATCCAGTCACTCTCAAAAGTCCCAACCTATAAGCACAGGAAGCTTTGGGGATATTTTAGATACAAGCCCCACCAGATAACATGAAAGTAGAAGGAGGAATATTGATATAAGAGAAAAGGAAATAAGAGGGAGGGTAGATTACAAGCAAGTAATGGGAGTATGAGTATGATTAAAATTTACATTTTGAAATACCTCAAAATATGTGAAGCTGAGAGGAAAGTAGGATGAGGGAGGTGATGGGGTGAAAATAATCAAAGTATGCTATATGTACATATGAATCTGCCAAAATATACCCCATCACTCTGTATAATCCATACGCACTAAAAAAGTTACAAAACAAAAATCAAATTCTTTCACATTCTTATTCCAATCACAGAAATAGCTGTATTGGGCTAGGGATATAGCTCAGTGGCACAAGCACCTGCCTGGCAAGAGCGAGGTCCTGAGTTCAAATCCTGGTACAAAAAAAAAAGAAATAGCTTTATTTTATCTGTTGACCTGAAGTTTCCAGATTCATTAATGTCTTCTGTCAGAATCATAATGTTCAACAAAATCCTAGGAAATTATTTTTAGTGCTCATATATTTTAATCTGCACCAAAGTCAGTTCTGCAGCCATACCAGATTTATGATAAAAAGTTATTAATTGTAGATGGAATACATCCACCAGAAAGATACAGTTCCTAAGCAAAGAATTATATAAGACTGAGTAGATTGTGGAAACTACAAAACCAGGATACAATGAATCTATATTCTAGGACATGTGAGAATACTACCCAATCTGCTTCATCCTTTCTTAGCAATAGAAACAGAAGTGTTGGCTGAAGTGTAAACTAAGAGACTCAGAAGTGGGAATTTGTATATGTGTGTGACAAGTCTTCATGTTTGGGAAAGACATATTACTTTATTCCCTTGTGCCTTGGTCTCTTCAAGATAAAAGATAAAAATGTAGCAATCATTCTCCCACATCAAACTATTGAGCCTTGGGAGAAACATAAGCATGTGTATTACTTAGCAAGCTTCCCTATAAGATATAATATTTTCCGAAGTCAAATAATCATTGGTTCATAGAGTTATCAAATAACATTATCAGCTTAAAAATTATTACAATAATGATTTAAAATTGCACCCAAATTCCCCTCCAAAAATATGAGAAAAATATTCCAGAGTGTGAAAGTGAATGAACATTTTCATGTCAATGAAAGTCCATTTATTGTGTGAACAATATTCCAGGTCAGAAAACTATGGTGGAGGAGGGATAGAATCTCTGATAGTAAACTGCAAGGGGAAAGAAAACATATCCACTGGAGCAAAAAGTGTAGTTATTGTTACTCAAATTTTATAGACTAAGAAATATTTAGAAAGTCTAAATGAGCATGCCATAGCTACTTGTTGGTAAATTTGGATGTTACTACTTGAATATCAGTCTTCTGACTCTAGTCTAGCTTCTGGTACCTTCCTATTATATCATAATGTGTTATCTCATAAGTGCAATAAGTGTATTTGCATTTTAATCTACTATCAGTTAATCTGCAAATAATTTTTTTCATTTCACTGAAGCAGTATATACTTTACTAAAAATATTTATTTATGTATGTATTTATTTGGTCCATAAAAGGGATCAAAGTGCTAAACAGACTCAGACACAACCTTGCAACAAAGATTCTCAAAGAAATCATTCTTTAGCATTTGCCAACAGACTACTAACTGGGAGAAGATTTTAAAATAGCTAAGTCTAATTTGTTCATTTATTTTTTGTTTTGAAACATAACGCAATAAAAATGAATTAAGATCGTTAATGTATATAACAAGGACAATAAATTCAAAGGCAATTCTAACTGAACATAATAATATTTGGGTGTGGTTCAGTAGCAACTTCTTAACACAAGATTTATAATAGCTTGACTTTTTATATATTTAGAAGAGATTGTACTAGATTTTTTTATCATTTATTAGTAGTAGGATCTCAAGCAACTCTGTTTCTCCCCCTATAATAAAAGGAAAGAACAATCTAGTCTCCCTAAATTATAAAGTTTTATAGAGCAAGAGATGGAAAAAATGTAAAAACACTTTGTAAACCATAAAGCTACTGATTTAGAGTAGGCATATGATAAAAGGTTATAAGTGTATTATAAAGTTTCTAAACATGGAAAATCAAATCTTAGCTATCTTTGAAATTTCTACAAGAACTAAGGTGTGTTATATACATGTACCAGAGCCCCACAATGAATGTAATCATGGACTGTCAACATGTAATAATTTTTAAAATAACAATATAAAAACAAATTTCCATAATGCCTTGTTCAGATTGAATAATATATATAGCAGGAGTTGTATTTGTATGAACGTTTTTTTCATTCATTCAACAAATTTATGATTGAATTAAGCTATTAAATTAAATGACAAAATTATTCTATAAAACAGAAAATTATTCTCCACTCCCCTGGACTATCCTTCCAGTATCTTTCAAATTATTTTGAAGTGATTTTTTAAGTATTCAAGGGCTAGAATATGTAGTTCTGCTTTTATAAGTAAAAAGCATAAATCATATATAGGTTGCCTTGCTTAAATATACGGAAAAGGAGAAAATTATGCTATAATATGGATAATCATATCCTTATATAAAGATTTAATTATTACTTTATCAAGGTGAGCTTCCTTTGAAGTACAATGTAGGCAGTTGTTTATGTAATAGAATTTGACAGATCCTGATGATGTCCCTCTGGCTCCCCATATACCCAACTCAGGTTTAGGACTCTGCGTTTAAAAAAAAAAATTCTTATATTAAGGTTGTTTTATTTAGACCTTGATTATTTCAATCTTCAAGATTCATGTAATAAAATTCAAATACCTCAAATTACATTTTGACCTACCATGACAATGTTGACTTTCACAGTTCTTTAAATATAATAATCTGAAAGAGATTTCCCCAAAATAAGTTATGAGAAGTAACATTGCTAGTAAAAACTAATGATGATAATAAATGCATTCTATATATCAGAAAGATTTGGAAAACTCTGAGTACTGTGTCTTTCACTTGGTAGGTAAAAACATGATGTACATCAGCATATTACAGGCTAAAGACTATTTAAGCACTACCACTAAGAAGCCTACTAAACAATGTTTTGCAGACTTATTTTAAAATGGGATTTCCCTCACTCTGAGAGAACAGTAAAAATGATTCAAAAGTCTCAAATTAACTTTCTGTGGAACAAGCTTTGAGAAATTCACTTTATGAAAATGAAACACAACTCTTACCAACTATGTAGCCCTGATATGTCACTTATTTTCTTCACCACAGTTTCCTTACATATGAAATAAGCATTATTTCAAGAATCCCATGACATAAGGCATGTGAATATGCTTTTAAAGGTAAATTATTCTTCATTTTTGATCCATTTTAATTCTCAGTTTTTAGTAATGGTTATATTATTGGAATTATACTAGGCAACAAATTGTTACCTATAACTATATTTTGACCATGTATCACTTTAACTTCAATTTTTAAAGTGTTTTCTGAACTTAATTTTGTTGCATGTAAAAATATACTATATTGGATTGTGAGTGTAGTTGAGTGAAAACCCACATGCTTAGTATTTGCAAAGCTCTGGCTGCAAAACCCAGCCCTAAAAATAATAAAATAAAACTTACTGTTATGGTTTGTATCTGGGTGTCCCCCAAAAGCCTCATGCAGCCATGGGGCAAGCTTTTAGAGTTTGATTATGGGTGTGAGAGCTACACCAGCCCTGGGGTGGATAGTTTGCATATGTAAGGGAGAGGAAGAGAGTGCTTGAGGGCATTCCTCCCTGGTATGTGCTTGTTGCTTTGCTGTGTTCTGTGCCAGGAGCTGCAGCCCTCTGCTATGTGCCAGTCTGCCTTGTAATCTGCCAAGTATGGACTGAAACCTCCACAAACTGTAAGCGAAATAAACCTTTCCTTCCTTAATTTTGGGCATCAGGTATTTTGTCCCAGCAATGAGAGAAAAGTAACCAAGACACTTACTGTAAACTAAAAATTTCTAGGGTACAAATATGTTTCAAAAAATTCCATAGTAATCCTCAGAACACCAATGTATCACTGTCTCACATTGGAAGCCAACTGAAATAACTTATTGTAAATGTAGTATCATTGGGTTAGTTTACAGTTATATTGTGTGGAAAATCAGAGTAAGTATTTAATTTCAAAAAAAAACCAAATACCACTTAGATCAGGGATTTCTAAACAGTACTTAGCCCCATCCTGAGAAGTGCTTATGGAAGTCACATAAATAACAATGCATCCAGACAAATATTATTTTTGTTACATATACTAGCCACTTAAGACTCCAGTTGTAGTAGAATATCACTGATTAAAAACAACAAAGGTTTCAACTTATTTTTAATGACAAGTAAAAATTATATACATTTATGGGTATCAATACAATTATACCATGTGCTGTCTTAATACAAGTATATAAGGTTAGAATCACAGTCAACATATCTATCTGCTCAAACTTTTAGCATTTCTTTGTGGTGAAAACATTCAAAATAATTATATCAAAGACGTAGCGGCATTTCCATGTTCACTGCCACAGTTTAAAATAACCAAGAAATGGAAACAAGTATCCATCATTTCATTAAATAGATAATGTGGTACACATATACCATGGAATAATACTCAGTCATAAAGATGAAATCTTGCCAATTATGATAATATGAATGAAACTGGAGAGCACTATGTTATTTGAAATAATCTAGGCACAGGAAGACAAGCACTGTATGATCTCACTCATCCGTGGTTCCAAAAAGTTCTTCTATAGAAATTGAGAGCAAAATAGTGGCTAGAAGAAGTTGCGGACATTAGAGAAAGGGAAAGATTGGGGGAAGGTTGGTCAACAAGTACTATACTAAGTTATAATTAGGTAGGAAAAATATGATCTGGTGTGCTTTGCACAACAGGGTGACTATAAAGGTAGTGTATGACATTTCATAAAATTAAAACAAAGTTTAAACTTAGAATATGTATTTCACAGGAAAATTAATTCAACAAAGATTTTTTGGAGTAGGACCTGGTTTTGGTGGTGCAGGCCTGTAACCCTAGCATTTGGGGAAGCTGAGGCAGAAGGATAGCTATGAGTTCAAGGCCAGCCTGCCTACATAGTGAGTTCAAGGCCAGCCTGAATTACATAGCAAGAGCCTGTCTCAAAGAACAGATCAACAACAGCAACAAAAAGCAAGACTTTTGGAGGACGTAATCTGTTGTGGTACCGATCTAGGTTCTTGGGCTAGAACAATGAACACAGCAAATAAAAGTCCTTCCTTTTTGGAGCTTATATTTTCCTGCAAAATATTTATTTTTTATTTTCACTCAGCAAGTTAAGAACATATCTTCTGTTAGGTTTCTGCTGAAACACTGCTGATTCCTTCATACTTAAAAGTACTCCACATCTGTTTAATTCAACATCTGCTTAAAGCACTAATAACAGAAAACAGCAACTACAGTCACCCTCACATCAACTGCCACTTCATGTTTCTGAACTTAGGAATTGAGTTAATGGCTTAGAAATTTGGCTGTCTTCCCATCTGTCCTGGAAGATAACCCACGGCAGTGGCATAGCTAGAGCTCTTCCTGCTCAAGGTGGTCCTTCAAATTACGCTCTCCAATATACCTGAATATGTTCAGCTATTTAAACACCAACTAAAATGACATATACAGAAAATGTAGATAATTTTCTACAATGATGTATTTATTAAAAGAACACAGTAATCAATAATATTACTTAAATTAGAAAATTAAAATGACCTTTAGAGAAAATTTAAAGTGAATTTTTAGTAGAATTACTCATTATTTTAAATACATAGTTTAATATAATTATGCTGTGAAATTTCCATAATATTGTACAGTTAGAAAAATACGTTTGTGGGAAATAGACCAGTGTACAAGAGCTGTCTCTACTCCAGGCAATCTCATTGGTCAACAGAGCAGCTGAACACAATACTGTCTCTAGCCAAGTGACTGTTTACGCATGAAAGTTACAAGTGGCTGCAATGGTGGAGACGAGTGTACAATTTGTGTGTAAGTAGTCATGTGGCTAGAGATGCTGCTGCGTTCAGGGGCACATAGGGAACTTTTGCTTAATATCAAATATAGTTCAAAAGAACCATAAATTATTACTGTCATTATAATAATAGTTAACTGATATGAGTAAAGGAAATACCAATAATCCTATTTATAACAATATTTTAAAAGATTTTTTACAAAACATTACAAATGTTGCAGAGTATAAATGAGATAATATTTTAAGAACATAATAAGCTTCAGATTTAACATTCATATTTTGATGTACTGTACTTGAATCTTTAGTGTGTTAAAATGGAGTAAATTGTTATAATAATGTCACCAAAAATTTTGCTGCCCAGGGAAAATCGCTCCCTCCACCCCACCTAGCTGCACTGTCTCATGATCCTCCACAACCCTATTACACTTAAAACACCTCTAGTTTAGGTAAGCCCTCTCCTCACTATTCCATTCTCATTTTCCACCTCCCCTCTGGCTTACAAATGTAATGATTCTCAAGTGCTACCTGCTGAAAAATAACTTGAGGAGTCAAAACTGAATGCTTCTGGGATTTTAACTAACAACTGAAATAAGAAAAGGAAGGCAATTCCTGACGCTAAGGTTTGCTAGCTAGAGAAGTTATTAGACATGTTATTTCACATTTTCAAAACCAGTTTTCTCATATGGATATAATAATATATGTTATGTCAGATTCAGTAGCCTTTTTTGAGAATTGCTTAAGGTAATGTAAATGTTTATAAATGTAATCTGTTAAATAAGAAAACTATAAGGCTTTTATCAGATATATTTTTAAAAATCAGTTTTATCAGATATATTTAAAAATCAATTTATCTTCATCTGTTCAAGTGACAGCAAATAACAAGTTTCTGAATTGCTCAACTGACATTTCCCTGTACAGTAGTCAATAGCAAGGAAGCCAATCTACAAAATCTTTATGCTTTTATTTGTAAGACAGTATTATTTTCTTGCTGCCCTTGGAGACCTTAAAAATCATTCAGTAGTGAATTTAGTACTCCTAAAATGTCAGTCAGCTCTAGAAACAAAATTTAATGAAGCCTCATACTTATGGTAACAATATTAATATATTTACTAGTAAAGAGCTTTGAACAGTCCAATGGGACAACTATTTAGTGACTTCCTACTATGAACAAGACATTATCCATACTAAAAATACTCATTTCCATACCGCAGCCTCTCATATTCTTTAGCCAGTCATGAAATTCTTTCAGATTTCCTTCAGCAATGGCTCTCAGACACTTCATTCCCACTGCCACTGACAGGTTCTCGAAATCTCTTTCTCAGAGCACCACAAAACCTTCTAGAGAATTTCTCAGCCTCTATTCTCCATTCTTCTTTCTAATATTTTTCTGAGAATATTTTTTCCAAACTTTTGAAATTTAATCTCAACCATATTTTCTTCATTATTGTCTAGCCAATGCCTGAAACATCAACTCTATACCTCTATAACAAATTACCTTTAATTTGTTAAAGGTAATTTACCAGAGGCAAATTACTCTTCCTCTCCAGAACACGTAAAGTACTTTCACATATTTGTACTTTTTCTGGGATCTTCTTAGAATCCATTGCTTTACTTAGAATTCACTTTTTTTCCAACTGTGAAAGTAATTCTCCCTGTGTTTTGATAACCAGTTCTAAATATCTATGTTCTAAGAAACTGATTCTCCTATGTAAAGATTAATACCTTCCCCATCTCCATCTCTATGGTCATTGCTGCATTATTCATATTCCCCTACTACACAGCAATATACTATTATAATTGGTCAGATATATTTATATGGCTCAATATGATTTCCCTTCTTCCCTCTCCCACATAAGAAAATATATGCTCTTCCAGCATATTCACTGTATATTATTAAATTTTTATTTGAAGCACCTAGAGTAGCAGCACATCATCAGTACTATGTAAATTAAAATTAGAACAACACAATACGATTCAGTTTCTGTATTTAAGGACCTTAACATCTAGTGAACTGAGAGATAGAACAAGAAAATTACTGATGTTTTGAAACCATACTCTCACAATTTTAATTCAATTTTTCCAACTAATCATGAGCCGATTTCTTATAATTCTTCCTTTATAGATAAACAGGGCTAAGGAAGGGTAAGTAGTTTGTCATATGTCAGAAAATAATTTAAAAGGAGAGGGACAAAGTAGATCCTATTTGCTTTGCTTCTAGATTAAATATATTCTAATATGAAGACAGTACAATCATAGCAAACACTTTCCTGAATTTAATAGTGATCCTATTCAATTACTATCTTAACATACACAAAGTATATATATTACCCTGTAAAAAATATAATCTAGTAAAACAAATATTGCTAAATAAATTATATCTTATTTGTTACTTCATAACGTTTAATTTTTATTCTATAATTTTTCTTCAATATTTAATAGCCATTCCTCTGATAAGTAGTTTAAGTGATTATATTAATCTCTTAATAAAAGAGATTAATCTCAGAGTAGGTATTTCAAGATGAGCAACAAATTGAAATAACTAATTTTAACTGAATTTGTAACATTACATTTTAAATTATTCTACTTAGTGAACATTTAAAGAAAGAATACATTTTATTGAGTATGTGCGGCTTTATGAAGTTTGCGAAGAAGATTTCCCAAGATACACTAAACTCTATAGTATAACATGGGTACTCATTTTGATCAAGTTTAGAATGGTTTTTATATCTTTGCAAACAACAACTCAATGTTAATTAGTTTTCTTTAGTCAGGGTAGATGAATTCGGATAGACCACTATCTTTCTGTGTCACACAGAATTCAAAATAATTCCAATAATATGTCAGTTCAGAAGGGAGCTTCAAGTGGCACACATACACTCATGTAGTAGGTTACTAATGTGGTAGGAAGATCATATCACAGTGATGCAAACAGCAAAGTGAATTTATAAATAATTGGAAGAATTCACAATTTATTTCATTGTATCCATATTAAAAAATAGAAATATATTAACATCTTTATATGTACCATAAACAAGACACTTAAAAATTGTCACTCATGATAGGTATCTGAAATTAGCTGTTTTGTGACAAACTGCACATTTGTCTTAGTATGTGAACTACTAGAATTTAGAAATTGGTAAGCAGCAGGGCATGGTGTCACATGGCTGCAATAACAGTCCCTTGTCAAGCTGAGACAGGATAACTTGAATTGAAGAATTTGAGATTTGCCTGAACAGGGCAAAACTCAGTCCCTCAAGACATTTTTTTATAAGGATAATCAATGTTCTTTTAAGATATTAACCTTATTTTTCTCTTGCTGAAAGATTCACTTATTCTTTGAAAAGTCAAAAATTGAGCTTAGAGGACTTCACAGAAGATGGTAGAAGTGGTGAGCAGCAACAAGTTGACCTCTCCAAGATTTGGAATCTAGATGCCGGAAAACAGCAACTTGGGGAAGAGAGAAGGGTGGGAAGTAGATCCCCAGGCCATAGGAAATATGTGTAGGCAAGTTTGGAGCCTCAGAGAAAATGAGGTGAAAGACCTCAATGCAGGAAAAGGAGGCAAACTGCGCGCTCTTTGCTCCCAAGTCACAGTGTGAGAGAGTAGTACGGAACCTACAAAGACGCAGCAAGACTGGGAAAGTCCAGAGACCTCCTCGGAGAAGCATGCCGGAGTGGTGCATGGTGTACACTGCAGTGGTTGGTAAGTGACTCTGGTTTGGGGGACAGCTGCCTTCCTCACAGAGATGACATTTTGGGGGGAGGCCAGTTGACCACAGGACAGAGAGCAGCCATGGGTTGACCTCATCTCAGGGTTCCCACTGCTGGTAACCCAGTGTCCTGAAGCCATGGGTGGTGGATGAGAAACACCTAGAATGTTGCAGGGTGAGGACACTAGCCACAACTCCACAGCAGAAAGCTGGGATCAGCCTGAAGTTCTTTGGAACTGAGAGTGCCAGATTTGGCACCCCCCCCCCACTCTCCAACCTCATTGCAGAATTACTTGGGATACCGAGCACAGATATCGGCTCTGACTTGGACTCTACCACAAAACTGTAGACACCAGAAGATGAACAGACATTAGAAGTCACAGAAATTTCTTTCTTTCCTTCTTTTAGTTGATTGTTTGTTTCTGTGAAGATTGTTTTTAGGGGCTTTTTTGTTTTTCTTTTCTTATTTTTGTTCTTTCCTTCTTTCTTTCTCTCCAGTCTTCTTTATGAGCTTCCTGAAACTCCAGTAAAATTTCTCTTCCCTTCAGCCTTGCTTCAAATCCTTTTCTCTCCTTGTATTCCTCTTTTACCTCTTATCCTGTTGAAATTCTCTCTCCTGAAGGTAAAATCACTCTATTAAATGGAGTTTGGCTGTATATAATTTTCTCATTGATTTTAGATTTTGTTATATAATTATAAATTTTGTGCCTATGCTAAAAGGTGGAAAATTAAGTTTTCAGAGTTGGTCATTTTTTGACTGTGCTAGTGGTACTACTTTAGCAAAGATGACAGAGTTGTGATCAGTAATTCTTCCTTGTATACCAATACAGAGATTGTCTGGTGGACATAAACAATACCATAGTTTAGTATCAAAAACTAAGTACTAAGCCAACAGATACCAATATTTAAAACCTAACAAGTGAGTCAAAATCTTGGAACAGACTCACAAGCCAAAAGCCAGCTATGCATAGAAGACATCTCTGAAAAGTAATAATTTCCAAAAGAGGTCTCAATAACAAAGCTATCTCCCATAACCAATTTATAAATATCAATGCAAAAAATAAATGTAAAAGATAGAAAGTGAAAAAAAATGGAAACATGATGTATTCTCAAACTTCCAAGCTCCCAAAGCAAATTCAGGAGATACTGAGTGTAAGAAATCTACAGCTGCCCATGTGGTCTTTCTGCAACGGTAGCAATAGAAGTAGCAAAGAAGATGATGAGATTCTAGAAAAATCAAATCAAGACATGATGACCATAATGAAGGACATGGCTAGTGAATCTAGAGTAGATACAGATTTTTAAAAATAGGAAACTGAAAGAAACCATGAATACCCAAGATAGGAAACAACTGGATTTCATAAAACAGATTAAAACAGATATACAAGAGATTAAAAATTATACTGAAAGTATATGCAGCAGAATTAACCAGTGCAAACACAGAATATCAGAACTAGAAGACTGGTTTGCAGTTAGCAAATGTCAAATGAAAGACCTCCTAAAAATAGCAAGGTACTGTGAAAAACCAATCCAACAGCTGCTAGATAATGAAAAGTAACATAAGAATAATTGAAATCAATGAAAAACCAGAAGATATCTCAAAAGATACAAAACTTTTTCATAGAAGTACTAGCAGAGAATTTGACTTACAAATAAAATAGACATACAGAACCCCAGTTGGAGGAACAGAGAAAAGAAGGAAGGGAAAACATATATATATATATATATATATGTGTGTGTGTGTGTGTGTGTGTGTGTGTGTGTGTATATATATATATATATATATAAGTTAAGATAGTTATATTACTAACCTCTCATTTCATTGAAAAGAAAGCTTTGTGTTAATATTGTTTGGAAAATTAAATGCTGATATCTTGTATTCTGAGTAACTAATTTAAAGATAACAATATGCAATGTATTAACCATTTTTACCCTCCTGTTATCTTGATTTGAAATTTTTTCTCATTAAAATAAAAAAGAACCCCAGTTAGCCATGAGCAGAAAAAAATATACACCAAGCTGTATAATAGTCAGAATCTCAGAAAGGCAACTCAAGAACAGAATATTAAAAGCTGTTCAAGAAAAGAAATAATCACCTATAAAGGAAAGTAAATCAGAATCACAGCAAACTTCTCAACAAACCCTCAAGTCAAGGAGAGCTTGGACTGAAGTATTTTAAGCCCCAAAATAAAACAACTTTCAACTCAAACTCATGTATCCTGCAAAGTTATCTTTCAAAATTGATGGAAAAATATGATACTTCCTTGATAAAGAATACCTGAAAAAAAATCATGACCAACAAAAGAGAACTCCCAAAAGTTCTGACGGATATTCCAGAAAAGAAAATGAGAATAATAATTCCATGAATCTAAATAGAATATATCTATCAAGCAAGGCAAGCAATTGAAAAGAAGGGAAAGAAAGAGAACTAACAACAAAAAATTAATATGACAAAGGTAAGTCAATACATATCAGTTACAACCATCAATGTAAATGGCCTCAATTCACCAATCAAAAAAAAAAATAGATTGGCAGAATGGATCAAGAAGGAGATCCAATTATATGCTGCATACAAGAAAAACATTTCACTCAAAAAATTCATATACTGAAAGTCAGAAAATGGAAAACAATACTCCATGAGACATGGTTTGTGACAGTGGGTATTGAGGTGCCCCATTACAATTGTATTGATGCTTATGTGCTTGTTCATATCCATTAGTATTTATTTTGTGCTACTCCATGTATCATTATTTAGTGCATATAAACTTAGGATTGGATTTCTTCCTTTTGAATTATTCTCTTAAAATATATAATGACCTTTTTCTCTTCTTCTCAGGCTTGGCTTAAAATCATGTCACATGGAGTATTGTTTTCCATTTTTTGACTTTCAGGATATGAATTTTTTGAAATCAACAAAGAGATATCAGAGCTGAACCAAAGCTGTGAACAAATGGACTTAGCAGATATTTACAGGGTTCTACCCAACAACAACAGAATACACATTCTTCTCAGCAGCGCTGGTGACGTTCTCCAAAATAGACCATAAACTAGGTCATAGAACATGCTCACATAAATGCAAAGCAATCAAAATAATAACATGCTTATTGTCAAATCATAGTGCAATAAAATTTGAAATCAATGGCAAAAGAAACCACAAAATCTACATAAACACGTGGAAATTAAATAGCAACCAATATCATACCAAATGGTCAAAAACTGAAAGCTTTCACTCAAAAATCAGGAAAAAGACAAGTATACCCACTACCACCACTTATATTTAATATAATTCTGTAAACAGCCAGAG
>NW_004955525.1:707232-708931 GCF_000276665.1 Chinchilla lanigera | reverse complement strand
AATGAAAAGGAGGAAATCATGACAGAACTTACAGAAGTTAAGAAGACTATCAATACCTACTACAAGAACCTATATTCTAATAAGATGAAAATTACAGAAGTAATGGACAGATTCCTATATACAAGTGAATTCTAAATAGCATTACCAACACAGAAAAGCCCAAGATCTGATGGATTCACTGTTAAATTCTACAAGCAATTTAGAGAAGAACTACTGCCACTAATGCTAAAAATCTTTGAGGAAATTGTAAGGGAAGCAATACATCCACAATCATGCTCTGAAGCAAGTATTACCCTGATTCTAAAACCAGAGAAGAACCCAACCAAAAAAAAAAAAAAAACTACAGGCTAATCTCCCTAATGAACATACATGCAAAAATACTCAAAAAGATATTGGAGAACAAAACACAGCAAATCATCAAGAAAATTATACACTATGACCAAGTAGGATTCTTCCAGGGAGGCAGGTATGGTTCGTCATAAGCAAATCAATAAAGGTAATACACCATATTAACAGAACCAAAGACAAAAATCACATAATCATCTCAACAGATGCAAAAAAAGTATTTGAGAAATTCAAACTTTCATGATAAAAACCCTATAGACAATTGGAATACATGGTCTCTACCTCAATCTGATAAAAGCCATCTATGACAAATCGATAGCTAACATCACACAAAATGGGCAAAAATTGAAAACTTTCACTCTAAATTCAGGAACATGAGAAGGATGTCCACTATCACCAATCCTATTCAAAACAGTTCTGAAATATTAACCAGAGCAATTAGACAAGAGCAAGAAATAAAAGTAATAAGGATAGGAAAGGAAGAAGTTAAATTATCATTATTTGCAGATGACATCATACCATACATAGAAGAGCCCAAAAACTCCACCAAAATTCAGTAATGTAGCTGGATACAACTTTCACACTCAAAAATCAGTATAACATTCCCATACACAAGGAACAAACCCACAGAGAGAGAAATTAGGGAAACAACACCTTTTACAATAACATCCCAAAAAACGATATACATAGGAATCAATCTAACAAAGGAAGTATAAGATTTATGCATTGAAAATTACAGTACTCTGAAAAAGTAGAATAAAGAGAATATCAGAAAATAGAAAGATATTCCCCACTCTTGGATAGGAAGAATGAATATAGTGAAAATGGCCCTACTCCCAAATCTGTTATACAGATTTAATGCATTCCCAATCAAAATACTACTAGCATACCTCACAGAACTAGAGTAAACATTCCTAAAACTTTTCTTGGAACAAGAAAAGACCTAGAATAGCAAAAGCAGTCCTGGGCAACAAAAACAAGTCAGGGAGCATCACAATTCCTGACCTGAAATTATACTACAAAGCTACTGTGATAAAATCAGCATGATACTTACAAAAAAAAAAAAAAAAAGACCTAAGGATCAGTGAAACAAAATAGAAGATGCAGATGCAACTCCAAACACTCTCAGACAACTTATCTTTGACTAAAGTGTCAAATACGTCCACTGAAATAGAAGATAGTTTCTTTTAAAATGGTGCTGGAAAAATTGGCTTCCATGTGCTGAAGACTAAGTGTAGATCCATGCCTATCACCATGCACTAAACTAAAGTCAAAATGCATCAAAAATCTAAATATTAAAACAGAAAAACTAAATTTACTGGAAGAAAAAAATAGGTTGAAATCTTGAGGACAT
>NW_004955525.1:662178-705581 GCF_000276665.1 Chinchilla lanigera | reverse complement strand
TAGTGCAGTACTACTCAACCATAAAGAAGGATAAACTCCAGATTTTTACAGGTAAGTGGATCCAACTTGAGACCATACTCATAAGTAAAATAAATCAGACCCATATGTGTAAACATTGCATTGTCTCACTAGAGTGAGAAGCTTAACAAGTAAATAAGATTCAAACTGTACCATAGATATTGTGAATTGGGAAGAAACTATTTAAAAGAATAACAAAACTAATGGTGGAAGGGATAGGAAGTAAGAGAAAAGGGAATCTATAAATACACACACAAGATAGTTAAGATAGTAATACAGCTAGTTTCTCTTAGTTCATTGAAGAAAAAGGTATTACTTGGACAATATTTCATGGACAATATTTCATGGACAAATATTGCTTGGACAACATTTCATGCCTATATCTTATACTCTGAATAAATACTTTGTAGAGAATAATACTTAATGTGTTAATTATTGTTACTGTCCTACTGGCCTGCTTTGAAACTGTTTTATGGTTATTCATTTACTTTTTTTTCTCCTGAGAATAAAAAATAAAAATTAGCTGGGCGTGGTAGCACACGCCTGTAATCCCAGCACTCGGGAGGCTGAGGCAGGAGGATCGTTGTGAGTTTGAGACCAGCCTGGGCTACAAAGTGAGCTCAAGGCCAGCCTAAACTGTATAGCGAGACCCTGTCTCAAAAAAACCAAAAAAAAAATAAAAAATAAAAGAAATTAAATAAATAAATGGTGCTAGGATTCTTCATGGCTTTTAACATACCAAAGATTCAACCTGCACTCATATCTGTCACCATGCACTAAACTAAAATTGACATGAATCAAAGATCTAAATATTAAAACATAAAAACTTATTCTGCTGGAAGATAATGTAGGTAAAATACTGGAAGACATATGTGTAGGTAAAGAGTTTATGAACTAAAACCCAATCACAAAGGAAATATTTGAAAGAATCAACAACTGGGATCTCATCTCATTAATATGCCTTTATACAACAAAAGAAACCACCAACAGAATGTGTAGATGACCCACAGTATGGGAAAATTTTTTACCAGATAGTCCTCAGGCAAAGGACTTATATTAAAATATATATAGATCTAAAATATCAGACCCCCCAAATTTAAATACTCATCTAAAAATAGACATCTGAAATTAATAGACAGCTCTCAGATGAAGACATACAGACAGCAAATAAATATATAAAAATTTTCATTATCCCTGCTCATTTGAGAAGTTCAAATTAAAACAACAATGAGGGGGCTGGGGACTTAGCTCAGCGGCAAAAGCACCTGCCTGGCAAGTGCAAGGTCGTGAGTTCGGTTCCCAGTACCGGAGAAAAACCAAAAAAAAAAAAAAAATAAAACAACAATGAGGTTCCACCTGACTCCAGAATGAATGTCTGTTATTAAGAAATTACCCAGTAACAAATGCTAGCGATGCTATGAGGGAAGAGAAATGATTCTCCACTCTTGGTGAGGGTGTAAACTGGTACAATCAATATGGAAATCAATATGGAGATTCTTCTAAAAACTAAAACTATAGGTTCCATTTGAACTAGCTATTCCTCTTCTTGGTGTCGTCCTGAAAGTATTAAAAGCATCATTTCACAGAAATATATGCACCCGCATGTTTATAGCAGCACAATTTGTAATGAGTAAATATTGGAAATGCCCATCTAGATGTCCATCAATAAATGAATAAAGAAAATGTGTTTTTATATGCAATGAAGTTCTACACTGCTAGAAAAAATTATAAACTTGAAACATTTTTAGGTAAATGGATGCACGTCCAAATTATACTTTTCAGTGAAATAAAGTGGACATACATTTTTAAATATCACACTGTTTCTCACAATACATGAGAAACCAAAAGTGTAAATAAGGATCAATATGTATACCAGATTTTGGGAAATGGAAAGAAAATGTTCAAATGCGAAGGATAACAAGGGAAGGGTGAGGGAGAAGGGAAGGAAGGCAAAATGAAAAAAACAATAGAAGTAAAAATGGAAACAAAGCTTTTATAAATAAAGAGAAGAAGGGTTGAAAGAAGTGGTAATAGGGAAAAAAGAATCAAGATACATTATGTACAAGTACAGATTCCTTTTAATAAATGTGATGACTATGTATAACAAAAATCTTCCCATAAAATTAATTTGAAAAAGTACTGAGCTGAAGTACTAGTGTATATTGAAAAATCTTAAAATATATCTCTCTGACAAAGACATTTGCCCTGACTCATTATACTGCTATAGATCAATTTAAACACAAGGAAGCTTCCAGTTATGCCTTCACATAAAAGTAGACCCTATTACATTAAGCAGGCATATTGTAAAAAGGAAGTTAAGGATAATAAAGGGCTTGATGACCACGAACAGGTGAGTGGATAAAGAAAATGCATGTATATACAATGGAGTACACTTCTGCCAGCCATAAGAAAAATAAACTTGACTCGTTTGTAGGAAAATGAATGTACCACAAGACCATAATCTTAAGTGAAATAAATCCAGTGCACAAGTTTAAATATCAGATTGTTCTCTTGTGTGAGAACCCCAAAATCTAAACAAGGAGCATGATGGGTGACAGATATTAGAAGTAGGAAGAACATGTTCAAATAAGAAGGGGAACAAGGGAGGAGGAGGGGAAAGGAAAGAAGGGAAAATGGAAAAAAGGGAATAGAAGTGGAAAACTTGAAGCAAAGCATTTGTAAATGGAGAGGGGAGGAAGGGTTGAAGGGAAAGGAGGGAAATGGGAAAAAAAGAATCAAAATCTATTATGTACAGGTACAGATTCCCTAGGATGGATGTGATTGATCTGCATGGCAAATATACACTAACAAAAAATACAAAGTTTAAAAAGTTTTTATAAGTATAATTCATAGTTTAAGTAAGGGGAAAATTAATGCAACAGTTTGACCCATTCTATTTGAGATTACAGATAATTTCACATGTAGAATAATACCATCCTTGACTTTGTTGTACTTCATTAAATTATCAGTATTACTAGTACAACTTATTTAACTTTTAAAAGTGCAAAAGTAGCAATTTATAATCCTATCAGTTAGTGGAGTTTAACATACTTCTCATATAGGACGATAATTGAGGAAAGAATACAGATAATTTTTTGTTGTACTGAGTAAAAAAATTTACATGAACTTAATTTATAATCGTTTTAAATTTCTATTTAAAAAGTAGAATATTGTTTTTCTCTTATTCAACATGTCATTAATTTATGGAAATGAATGAGCAAATAGAATTTATTTTCCAGTCATGTTTCATGGAATTATAACTGATTTTTTAGTCAGTGGACTAGAGTTCCTATGGTGGAATGAACATTCACCAGAGGGCACTATACTGCATAAAATAAGAAAAACAAAATTCTTGCATACAGTGTGTACAGTTTAAACACAAGGATAAGGAAGGTCAGATTTTCACAACATTCTAAAATAAATGTAAAGCAGATTTACTTTTTCAATAAACTGAAAATATCAAAAGCCCTTCCTTTCCTAAACTTCTACAGAACTTAAAAATCTGTAGCACATGTTTTAAAATTATATTATTTTTTGTTTCATATGTTCACATTTTGTCTACCCAATAAGAGCATTTGAAGATAGGAAATAGGAATGCTTCATTTGGTTTTTGGGAGTCCATTATTACTGTCCTAGTTTCAAATATTGTCTTAGTGGTAAGTATTACTTGTTAAACTTTATTTTGGAAGATTACATAGAGTTAACAAACACAGCAACTGGTAAAACATCCATCACCTTTCTATTTAGTTGCCCATAAAGGAAAATTGAATCGTTTACAAATATTACTGTTATTATTTACCATCAAGTGAATATTCAATATGTGACAGCCCCTGTTCTGGGTTGTACACACACACACACACATACACACACACACACACATACACACACACACACACACATACACACACACACACACACAGACCACATTTACACAAGTACTGAATTGTATGCCTTAATCACGTGAATAAGGGCAATATTTTTCACTATGGTTCCAAAGAGATTAAATGATACAAATTTAAACATTAATTTGCACCTACTATTTATTTATAAGATAAAGTTTTCTATATAAATCAAAATGTGCAAAGCTTCTGGCTTTTAAGTTTATGTTCTGAAACTTCTCTTGCATAAATTTGAAACTTCAATGAGCACTAAACACACACTTGTGACACTGACAAAAACAAGGCCTGTACCTAGCCACCAACATGAGTACCAAAGCGAACACAGACCAACAAGCTCAAATCCAAAATACAAGTCAGCAGTTAGTAATTATTAGAAATCACAATACGGTAAAGAAAAATGAAGTCTGAAAAGAGCAATTAAAAGAGGTTTTAAGCAATAGTTTTGAAGCTGTTTTGAAAGAGTAAGACACATAAATTAATAAAAAAGAATGGAAAAGGCATTCTAGGACAGAACATATCTTGGCTCAGGGAAATTGACAACAGAAAATTGTCCAAGATGGAGGGAAATGAGTAATGATGTGGTCAAATATCCCCAAAGACAAGAAAGAGTCAGTACAAAAAGTTTATGGCATCATCAAAAGGACAAAATAATGGAGATTTACTAAAGTGCAGAAAAGAGATGTCTTAGAGACTTTGAGAATTTGATAGTTTAAATATGAAAGTTAAGGAAAGTGAGACTTTTAAAAGCTATTATATGGTTGAAAGATCTTTAGGTGACACTATTAACAAGATGGAAGAAGCAAAAAGAATGACCTTGTGGTAATTGGATGATTATAAATTTCTTTTTTAAGGTATTTCTGTAACGGAAAGACAATAAAATGGGAGTATTTTTATTTTAATATTGTTTACTTCTAATCAACAGTAATAGCACATTTTACTCAGAATTTTAATACTGTAGCCTTAGCAAAGTCTTACCTAGGGATTTCTGGTTGAATATCTAACGTGCTGTGCTTGAGGGCCCTCAAACTAAACCAGCACACACAATGGATAGATAATGGAGCTTAAGGCATATCTTAGTTTCTGATTGCTGCAGTAATAAAGTACAAAAAATTATTAGCCTAAAATAGCACAACATTATTCTCTTACAGTTCTAGAGGGCAGAAGTCTAAACTCAGATCATCAGCAAGAATGATTCCTTCAGGGAAGAATGTGTTTCCTTGTGATTTTCAGTTCATAGAGCATGACTGCGTTTCTTAGCTCATGGCTGCTTTGTTGCATCATTCAAATCCTTGCTTCCAGAGTTACATCACTTACTATTGACTCTGATTCTCTTGCTTTTTTTGGAAACAGGGTCTCATTATGTACTTAAGGCTGAACTTGAACTCAATATGTATCCCAGGCAGGCCTCAAACTCATGGCAATCCTCCTGCCTCAGCTTCTAGAGTGCTGGGATTACAGATATGTGCCACCAAACCTGGGCCTTGCTTTGGTTTTAAAACAATTCTCATGCTTTATTAGACCCACTGCAATAATCCATGATCATCTCCCCATGTTGCAACTCTTAACTTTAGTCACATCAGAGAAATTCCTGTAGCCAAAGAAAGTTATCTTCACAGGTTTTGGGGATTAGGACATGGATATATATGAGAAGTTATTATTCAGTCAACCATAAGACACATGACCTTTTAAACATAGGAACTGATGTCAATATGGTGTCTGAAACAGATCAGTGGTATACGCACCAGATAAATATTCCATCATAAGCACCATCAAAGAGTAGCTCCTTATCTGGAACTAGAAAGAAGGTGAACAATAGAGTGCAATACAAAGCTGGGTACAGTGATATGCACCTATAGTCCTACCTCCTCCAGGCGCTGAGGCCAAGTTTACTAGGCCCAGGAGTTGAAGGCCAATCTGGACAATATAGGGAGACCCTGTCTCAAAAAATAAACAGTAGAGGACAACATGACTTTTCCCAACTAGTGACTCACTCTGTGTTTCAATCACTACTTTCCTTATCTTCCCCTGATTCTTGATTTACATCACTCATATAGAGAACTAGAGGCAAAAATTGTGGACTTACAGATGTACTCCAGTTTGTCCTCAGCAAAGATTAGCAGATGTGGAATTACTATTTGGCATCTTTTCATTTTATAAATTATACAGATAAAAATACCTAAAATGTACCAGCTCACTGGAACTTTTATAAGCTCACTTTCCTTGGGATTAAATAGATGGTGTAATTAATAAAATAATCACTTTCACTCAATGGTATAGCGTTTCCTGATTAGTCACTATTGTTTAGATCAAAAATGCCCTTCTAATCCCTTCCATGTGTTTAGAAATGTGGCTTTTGGAAGATGATTCAATCATGGGGTCACTATACTCATAAGCATTGATGAGTTCATAGATAAATATGTTGTACAGAGGTGGGGCCTGGTTGGAGGAGGTGGGCCACTGGGCGTGTGAACTTAAAGGATGTGTTCTAGTCTAAGGCTCCTTCCTATTTGTCTGTTTTATGCCTACCATAAGAATGAGTGTTTTCTCCACCAAACCCTTTCATCATGTCATTCCTGCCTTGGAGGAAACCTATCAAGACCGAACCCTCTTAAAACATGAACCAAATAAACCTCTCCTCCTAACTTGTGTGTGTCCATTATGTTGCTACAGTGATGAAAATGTCTCTAATACATTAGTGGTCTCTGAAAACTGGTGTCAGTAGTTATCATCAAACATGCAAACTATTATATTAGAAAAGACAATAGCTTGAAACCAGGTTTTATTATTTCTTTTATCTCATATCCTTGTTATATCTTTTCTACAGTTTTCTCACTGCCTTTTTGACATTCTAAATCCTAAAGAGTCTTCCTCTTGCAGGGTTGAATATTAGATTCATCCTGGTGCCTTCATAGTTTCATACTGGAAAAAGAGATTTATAAATGCACTCTCCAAAAATCCATCTCAGTTAGAAAGCAAACTATTTTACTTACTATTTTTAAGAGCAGAGTATATTTAATGGGGGAAAGAAAGCTTCTGTCTGACAGAGACAGAAGAGGACCCAAGTAGGTTGCCAAGTTACCTGCATTTTCTAGGGATTTTTATACAGCAATACCATGAGGTGAGGCAGGTCCAAGCTGGGAAACATGGGACTCGCAAGGTGGACATGAGGTGGTACAAAACTATGGTCAGCCAATAAGATTACAAGTATAATAGTTCAGGTCAAATTGATTAAATCAGAATCAAATGGAGAAGCGAGTCACATAGCAAGCAGACATGAATACAGAACAGGGGCTTTTCCTGCAGGGGATTGGGTTTGTGACTCTTCCTGGCTTTTTCAAGGTGATTGATACCTGTTTAGAATATCAATCCCTGATGTCCAACCCAAGAGAGGTAAGTTGTGCATTTGTTTAATCTTTTGTCTTGAGATCTGGCCCACAGCAGAAGTGCCCGTCTCTCCCACAGTTGCAAGATATCTTGTCTGCCATACTAGCTCCCTCAAGGACCCAGGCCTGTCTGACTGACTATAATATTTCCATTTAACATTTCTATCTAATTTAGCTGCCTACAACATTCCCACCTCTGAAGAAGTAACCTGAACTGCCATGAGGGAATAATGGGCAATGAAGGCTCTGGCTTCTTCAGGCTGAAAGGGGTCATAATTTTCGATCAGCAATCAGAGATACTCTCCAGAGGTTCTGTCTAAAGGCCCTCAATAGACAGCAAGCGTTTTCGTCTTGGGAAGACATATAGCCTTAAGCCTGGCGGAGACAAAGCCAAAGAAACAATTAAGTATGCATGGGCAAAATAATAAGATCAACAGGATAATTATGCATAGAGTCAACAAAGATTTCCACCAAAAGGAGTCAGTAATGGCTTCCAATAAAGAGTATAAAGATAAGATTTAGGGAATTTGAGTCTGACATATCATTGGTCTGTCATCTAATACCTTTAATAGCTATTAAGCCATTAGCAGAAGGATCAGAAATATACACACAATATTCAGTTTTTATAACTGTCCAAGTACTTCCCTCTGCTGCTGTTAGAAGGTTTAATGCCATCTGATATTGGAGGATGGCCTCTTTTATTAATTTTACCTTTTCTTATTTAGGAGAGAGACCAGCTGTGCTGTCATTTAAGGCCCACTCAGTATAAGTAGATAAGGCCTTGATATAACCCTCTCTCTAGACAAGATCTGGCGGATCCCAGTAAAAGGAATCTAAAAGTAATCTAGCATTTGTTATAGGTTTTATCTGTATGATTACCTGGAGTCTGGCTTCCTCTAGGCAAGAACAAATTCTCTGAGAAATTAGAGCATGTATTATCAAACCATGAGCATTAAGAGCTGACAGGTAAGTTTATAAACTGTTTTTAAGGGATAGCAATTGTAACCCACTGGCTCTTAGGCCCCTTTACTGATGGAGTCTAATATTTTGTCATAAGTCCCTCTAGATTTAGTTATAATTACCTCTAAAGTTTTGGTGACTTATGAAAAACAGATTAACATCTTATTTTGACCAATGTAAAACTCTTAAGGTTTTGTGCATGAACAACACTATGTATTATATTTGTAAAAACCAGCCTCAGCATCATTTTGATTACTTAGCAGCCTGGATATATATTAATAGTACTTAGGATAAAATCTCCCTCAGATGAGAAAGCTGGGCTCTTAGGCATAACTAAAAGGAATAGGTGACGAGAAAGTTATCCCAGTTACATTTTAAGTGAGATGTATTTTTAGTGATTGCTTTTATTGAGGTATGATGAGTGGAAGGAAGTTCAGAGTTGGGAAAGGAGGCTGTTTCTTCACCCTCTGGTCCTGATTACTCAGGACTCCTCCACGGATATCACAGGTAGAGATGAGAGTCTGGCCGGAGGGAGGAGGCAGCCCCAGGCCCCTTCAGTACTACTGGACCACCTGGGAAGATGAGTCTGAGCTCTGGGGCTTCCGCCTCAGAGGGCAGTCTCACTCCCAAAGGCTGCCTTGGCAGTCAGGAAATGGCTTGCGGGCCTTGTAAGGCAGTCTCCCTTAAGGTGGCCTGGATTTCAACAACAGTAGTAGTAAATGAACCTGATCACTGAGCTCTTCTTGCAGTCCTGGGAATCAGACTTAGGTTCTGGTTTTCTTTTTTTTTTTTTTTTTTTGAGGTTGCAACAAAGGCAGTCACTTATGATCTCTTTGTTCTCTCTCCCTGGTTTTCTCCCAGTCCTGATTATAGAATACTAAGGAGGCAGTTTTTACTAAAGTATCAAGTGAGCTATCTGGAGCAAAAGCTATTTTTTGTAGCTCTTTTCTAATATCTGTGTTTGACTGGGTAATAAACATGTATTTAAGTAAAACCTGTCCTTCCATTGAATCAGAAGCTAGGGAAGTATGTTTTACCAGTTCCGCTAGTAAATGTTCTAAGAAAGCAGAGGGGTTTTCATTTTTCTCCTGATAAATAGCTGAAAATTTAAAATAACTAGAGGGCTTGGTTTTTTTATCCTTCTTGGACCTTCAAGAACATACACTTGAAAATGTCTTCTGCTCCAATCTCCTGCCTGGCTGCTAGGCCATCAGGGGTCTAGGGTAGGGACTGCTTGGGCTCCAGTGGGAACTGGTAGTTCCCCTGGTCACATATCTTCTGGTTGTTTAAAATTAACAATATGACATTCATTCCCAAATGTATTTATCCCCAAATGGCTTGTAATGTTGCTTATCTCTCTTTAAAGTCAATGTTTGATTTAAGAGTAATAGTACATCTTCCTAATCTAGCTCATAGGTCAGAGTGAGGCCTCTAAAGACCTCAATGTACTTATCAGGGTCATCTAAAAATTTTCCAATATCTAACTATCTGTTTTAGGTTAATAAGAGAAAAAGGCACATGAACTCTGGAAGTTGTAAATTGTCAATTTACTTCTTGTAAAGGATACTGTCCTTGAGGAGCTTGCATAGACTCAGCTAAGGATGGGCATAGCCCTGTAAAGGCCTGGATTATGGTTGTTCTATAAGCCCCACCTTCTAGACATGAAGGGCAAGTAGGGGAAACCTTAGGTTCTGTAATGGTGGGTGAGGCTTTAATTAAGGCTGTCTTGTCCTCAGGCTCCAAAGGTTGTGGAGGAGCAGTCTCAGGCTCTGGGACAATGAATGTATTAAGAGCCTGAGGTGTCTGGTTTTTCTGTGGCTTACATCTACATTTTGAAATTAAATAAGGATTAATATTTAAAGTAAAGAAAATCTGAACATAAGGCATTTCTGACAATTTATCTTCTTTTTTACAGTATCTCTCTAGGTGTAAAATAGCACCATAATTAATACTTCCCTCTACGTTCCATTTTGGCTCTAAGTGGTAGAGTGGCTACCCACACATGCAGAAAAATATTAAATTGCACTTTTTCAATGTGTAATGGTCAAACATCTTCCAATGCTTAATGACGCACTCTAAAGGAGTAAGAGACTTGGACTATGAATATTCCTTGTCTGAAATACAAAAACAAATACTTTCGGTGTCCATTCCTAATATCTAATTGATCTTTATATCCTCAAGGCATCCCTTGAGTAGATTCCACTCCAGAGCAGATGGATGCCATCTAAAGAAAGCAGAAGACAAAATACGATCAGCTTATCCACCCTCGAGCTGGCATGCAATTTTATCCTTCCCAAAAGCTCATGAACTGTGCACTTACTCCTATTGGACATTTATAAGCATAAGTTACAATTGGTTTGGTGACAGGGATATCTGAAGAAAGCATAACTTTGTAATAAACTATTGCTTTTCATTCTTTGGAGGAGGGCATATAGAAAAAGGTGAGTTTAAAGTAGAGCACTTCTCCTGCTGTGATATGAAAGATATCACCTCTGGAGATAGATAAAAGGGAAAATTGACTTGAGGAATTCTGCCCTGGGCCCTAGGTAAAGAAATCTCCAAGACACTTGTGTCATCCATCTAATCACCAAGGCAACCTTTCCTAGCACCACGCCAAGGCTCTGCTTTATTCAAATTTTTCAATGCTCACAGGTTAGGCTTATATTTATCACCTAGCAATTACATTTTACATGTTTGTAAAGGCACATTGTCTAAGGCTGACTAAAATCTCTTTCGTATTCTTAGTGTATGTAAGGCTCAAATGTCACTCATTCTGTTACCTGCTGGGAAATGTAAATTGCTGCAAGCTGCCTCAGCCAAATTTCCGAAGGGAAGGAAAGCTAAATGGTTCTACTGAAAAGCTTAGGGAGAATTTCTAGTTTACTAGTAGAGAGAAGTAAGTATGGTACATAAGTGGAGTTTTTCTGTCATCAGGAGCCAGTTTCTACTGAGGAATCTTTGGTGTATCCACCAGAGAATAGCCCTGGCCATGATCCCTCCATTGTTCTCAGTTTCTATTGGGCCACACAACCAGAAACCAGTCCCCAGAAGGAGTGCAGCTGTCTCTCTGGCTATTGGTTTCAATGAAGATTCCCCATAGAGATGCTGGGGAAACCTGTCCTGTTTTAAAGAGTGGCAGCTGCTCTAACAGCCTTTAACTAGATGGCAGAGTAACCACTGTTCATTAAAGTTGTATAAGGAATAGTGAAAAGCCTGAACAAGATTACCTAGCACTTTATAAGTTTACAGTAAAGGCTTTAAAAGTCCACAACTTATTATGAAAATATTTTTCTTATACACATAAATGATAACCAAGCCTAGGAGAAGAAAAAAGGTCGGAAATCGTCCGTTAGACTAAATATGTTTTGAACCCGTATGTGTGCTGTTTTTGGAGATAGCTCCTTCTGGTGTCACTAAGAAGTTGTGTCTCAGGTTCAGCTTTCCAAAGGAGACCTGCCAGAACAATAAGCCAGGACATGGCTTTTATGTGTGCTCTCCTGGACAGGCAAAATTCTGATGTCTCATCTGACCCAGCGACAGAGTATGTATTCCTCTTCTAAGGTGATTTCCCTGCCTTCAGCATTAGCAAACACTCATTTTCTACGGGATTAACTTAGTTGCAACAGTCTGCAGTTATTTTCTTTCTAATTTTATATGCCTCTAAAGAAGAAAATACAAAGAGGTAGGGAAAGATTAGAAGTAAGGCCAGAGAAAGGAAACTGAAGCAGAACAGGCTTGGCATTTCCTCCTGTAAAGGAGGAGCAGAGCCAGTCTGTCCTAGTGAAACATGTCCTCCAGCTCTTAAGAATGGCCAACAATCTAATGTCTTTTCTACATGGTGGAAGGAGTCCCACGTTTTATTATATAGGCATGTATATTTTCTAAGTCTGAGCTAGATTTAAAGACCCATTTTACAGAAGTTTATATTAAAGGCCACTAGGGGGAGCTCTAACGTTTCTCTCCAGCGATATTGTCTAAATAAACTCAACCAAGGAATACCAGTAAATCCAGCAACTAGTTCAAATGCAACATATACAAGAACAAAACAAGAAAAAAATGTCCCATTAAAGAAGCATATTATAACCTTCCCATGTTTTAATTTAGATTTATCAACATTTTAATTAAAACTATATGAGACAAAGCATAAGAAATTATCAGCAATTGCCAAAGATATAACAAAATTTGAAGCATAAAATTTATTACCTAAATAAGTCCCAATCCAGAGTCTATGAAACAAAGCAAACTCTTACCTCTATCCAATGACCTCGGTAGAAGACCTCCAAATGATACAGGAGAAAGAAACTCCCAACCTGGATAATATCTGGGATGAGTTCATGTTCTCTAAAATCAAATAATGAATTTTAGGAACAAGGGAGGTTAAGAGCAGCATATATTCATTGGAGGAAAGAAACCTTCTGTCCCAGAGAGACAAGAGGGTACCCAGGTGGGTTGCCCTTACTCGTTATTATTAAAAAGGTATTATGGGTCAATTAAAACATCTTGACCTTATCCCTCATATGATAAGATTTACAAGTATGTATTATATCTAAACTTTTTTCTGTTCACTCTAATAGTGTTTTATGCCAAAGCAAAAATTCCACAGAAACTTTCCTTTGTTGCCATCTATTATAATATGCAGGTAGCTGACACCTCTGCTCATGTTTGTAATGTCATTCTATATGACTATAATACTTCATTAACTACTATTAATAAGTATTTTAAGATCCCTACCTAAATAAATTTAGATATATGACAATTAAATGACATGGAAACAGTCCAGTGACTAGGACACTCAAAGTAAATTCATTCCTTTTTCTTTTAAATCATGCTATAGGAACAGTCCAGTGAGGACAGGACTCAAAGTAAATATCCTTTTGCTTTCACATCATGTCCCGTTCACCTTTGGTAATATATAATACTGCTGGGACTGAGTATCTCCATCTGTAAATAACATAGTTTTATCTTGATAAAGGTGACTTGAAAAAATATATGTGGAAAAGAAAGTACACCTCTGCCCCATAATTTAAACCACAACTACAATGAGAAAAATGTTGATTAACTTAGATATTCTAAACCCTTGCCTGGGGCATGGAGCCCAATTTGTGTAGATTCTCGTTACTCACTCGTTTAGCCAATATCCTTCCATTGCACTCTTATGTGAAACTAGGTCTCTCATTCTCCTTAACATCACAGAAAGTTGCAAAATTAAGCTTTGTACAGCACAGATATACGATTTTTTCAGTTTATAACTCTCTATAAACATTTCACTTAACATTCAACAGCCTGAATTATTATTTAGTGCATTGTTATTGCCTGTTTTCAAAACATTTTAATATTTAAAGGCAGTGGACAAGAGAAAGAGATTTTATTTTTCTGCAAATACATTCTTCCTCTATTTGAAGATTTTATTCATAAGCTAAATGAGCAAGTGATGTGTCAAAATAAATAGATATAAGTTATACAAAATAATAATCTCTATCCCATTTTCTTTTGGTGCTGGGAATTGAACTCAGGACCTTGAGCTTTCCAGGAAGGTGCTTGTGCTGCTGAGCTATATCCCCAGCCCTCCCATTTTATAAAGAGTTTGATTAAAACAGAACTTAATGAAACTGGCATTTGCTAATACTCTGACTTCTTTGAAGTGCACTTTCTTATTCCAGCGTTCAAGATGTGGATACTCTTAGTAATCCCAGTAGATAACTGCAACTTTGTGTTCTTTCCTCAAGCCTGATCCAATGGTGACTTAATTTACAGATTTTTGGTTAATGCAATATTTTGATTAGTATAAAATTATATTGCAGAATAAACATAGGTTCAGTGTCAGAGAATTCCTGGCTCTGCACTGACTAAATGTTATTATGGACAATTTACGTAGTTTTCCTATGCCTTGGTTTTCTCTGCTATAACAGGAGATTAGCAACACCTAACTTGTAACGTGATTGTGAGGATTAAATTTGGTAGAGTCGGAAAAGTACTAAACATTGCGTTTGATTCATAGATTATTATCAATAAATGGAATCTATTTCTATAACTTCAAGCCCTACAAAATATGGCAGGTCACTTTTGCATGGAAACTTTAATCCACGGATTTCAATTTCATTACAATAGCCATATCTATGTTTGCATATAGATACACAGTAATACATGCAACTTAAGACATCAGGTTTTTTAACTAAATAATATTATGTATTAGAAGGTTATTCAATATTTATTTAATAACCAAAGCACACAGAACATATAGAAAAGAAAATTATGTGAAAGGTTCTATATTTAATAAATATCATACTGGGTAGTTTATCAAATTGGAAAAATGAATGAACTTCAAAAATCCTTACCAAAAAAAAAAAAGACAGAAATTAATTACTGCCAACAAACTAGTAAAAACTAATACAAGTTTCTTGGGAATTAACCACGCCAAATGGCAAAATATGTATTAAGTAACAAGACACTTTAGCAGAGTGAAAGGCAAATTCTTCTTCTGCCTCTGCTTCTTGAACTAATACCCTAAAGTTGCAGTTTAGGATTAGACCCTGCCCCATTTCATTAAGATTTCCTACCACTATGCAGAGTCAATAAAGTTTCAGAGAAAAGAGAAAAATCACAAGAATGAAAGGAGAACAGAAAAGCTATTCACTTTGCTTGTTACATTCTAACGAAACTGAGGTTTCCTCTACAGGTAGTGTTCACAAGAGGCATATATTCTTTTTGCCCAAGGTAATTTATTAAGGTTTGACTTATATAAACTTGCACGTATTCATGGGAAGCTTAGGCTGATCAGATCATTCACCATTCCTAATTATTGAAGAGGAACAGGAATAAGATAGCAAGTTAATATTCTCTACTTCTTGTTCTGCTGAGACCTCCTGAGTTCTATTAAAAGTTCAGCAGTATAATTCAGAATTGTAAGAAAGTGATCCCACAATTCTGGCTATAATGCAATTGCAGATAGTAAACCTCTCTGGGGTTCATTTTTTTAATTCTCAAAGATAAACTTCCTTTGTAGAGAGTGTCTAATTCTGCATTGGATGGATAATCAGCTTTTTTTATGCACTTATTTTTTTAGCTTTTGAAATGAGAAAAACTACTGGCATTTTAGATTAAAATTATTTTCACACTTTCTTGATAATACTCCTGATGCATTTAATTGTTCCATACTATATTTTAAATCTGTTTCTTATAACCCTAATATTTTGTAGAGGTACTTTAAGAGCTCAAGAAGTGTAGGTAGCACTTGAAGGTGTAACTGAATCAGAGAAGATACTGTGACTCTTCCAACAAACTAAAGGATATTTTAATAATTTGTATAAGTAATAAAATATTTTAATATAATAAAAATGACGCTGTGTGTTATTGTTCCATTGCCATGCACAAATGGCATGTCCTGAAAATTTTATTAGAAACCAGGGATTATAAAGCTAATTATTAATATCCCAAATATTCAAATTATTCTTCCGTGTCTCCTTTAAAACCAAAGGAATGATTCTTCAACTTATTTAGACTTAACAAAATAGCTTGACTTTGAGAGTTAACTAAATCTCAAAAAGAAAGTTACTTAAAGGAGTCTAGTTTGGGGGGGGGTGTTTTTTAATCCTAAAGTATGCAACTATATCATATTTATTTGGAAAAATGTAATAATCATATTAGTTCCCAAAGGAGGAAAATGACAGAAAGCTTCATGCTATAGCAATCCAGTAAGTTCTAATGGATTCATCTTTCATTTTCATAGGCTAAATTGGCCCTTCAGTATTTGCTACAGCCTTTGAAGCAGTGCCCTATTCATTGTGGAAATCTATAAAAGGTTGCCTGCCCTCCACAGAGATGTATGTACCAAACCTCAAGAATAAAGCACAGAAAGTCCAACTTGGAAATTACAATAAGTTAGACTGATGAGCTTCACTTGCCCAAATAAATAATCTAATATTTTTCCAATAAAATTAAACTATAGTTTAATGCCTATGTTCAGCAAACAAAGAGGATAACTTAATGTCTATATCCAGTTGGCATTGTTATGTTAACAATATGTCACACTTCAATAGAGAATGGTGTCTGGCAGTGGTCACTGGGTCTTGGTGACAGGAAGCAGCTATGCAGGAGAATAAACTAAACTAGAAATAGTAACATAATGAGAACACTGGTCTCAAGTACTTCAGAAAATTATTTGGCCCAATCCACAAAGTTTTGCTTGTGTACTATTTAGGATAAACTTCTTGAGATTTGTTCTCAAATTTTGGGGGGAATTGTTTACACTACATAAAGAAAATGTTTTGAGATTTACTCTAAAATCCAGTTAGGAGCGAATTGCAGTCAATAAAAAACTATATTGAAAAGATGTAAATATAATGATTTCTGACTCCCACAAATATAGCTATAAGAAAGAATTTTGATGGTTTCAAAACATACACAGTAGATTTAATTTTTAAATCTATGGCCTGATTTATTATAATTTGCTTTACATTACTAAAATAACTGTTCATTTGTAAAATTTGATGATTGCTTAAGAATATAAAACATTGTTGACTACCATAATTATTATCAATGTAAGTTATTATTGATAAGTCCTTAATAACTACATCATACCGAGTAACTATGCCCAAAACTAAATATGGTTATCATGCTAAAAAAGCTTTGTACAATTATGTCTGGAGGTAAAAGCACAAAATCAAGAGAAGACTGTCAAAATACATATTTGGAATATTGTTTGGAATTAAATACAGAGTCCTTGAGTAGGGGGAGTACATTTGTTCTGAGCTTGCATATCCTGACTCTAATTTCTTAAAGCAAAAGAACTGCTTTTGTTAGAGAAGTTATCTGTAAAGATTGGTGTGCATATTCATGAACAAGTTGGGTATTATTTTGCATAGATTAAAAGAGCAAACCAACTCTTCTTTGGGTAAGATATTTAAAACCCTATTATCCAAAATAATACTTTGGTCACTTTAAGACAATCAAGAATATAGAAAACTTAACACATGCCTTTCTAAGAATTTGAAGTTAACCTTAAAACTGATGTTATGAGAAACATGGAATTATATTTTCTGCCAATAGGTGACACGTGTCACATGTACATAGACGGTATATTACTCTTTCCACTTCCTTCTGTCCCAAATACTGTACATAGATTCATCTATACATATTATTGTTGGGCTATCAGGAGTTTTCTTGTCAGATCCCATTTTCTGCTTCCTGAATTTGTCTCTCTCCTGATTCAAAACCATCCCTTTAACACATCATTACTAATTAGATGATTAGTGCTTGGAAGAACAGGAGATAAGTTATTTGCATAATTTAATCATAAAAATAAGTTAAATATACAGACTTTGCTGTTCATTTGTACAATTATCTTCTTCAGCCTCGGGGGCTGATATATTAATGTGATTAAACAGTATTTCTGCAAACAGGCAGCTGTGTGTCCTCTATTAAAGCAAGGCTGGAGGCAAATGAAAAATTAATTTTAGAAGACAATCAATTTTATTCTACATGACTGTAATAAATAACAGCCCATCTGCAGACAACTCATTAAGCCTTGGGAGGGTACACGTGTCACAAACTCTAAATGACACAGCAGGCTGAATTTTTCACCAAAATAGAACCAGTAATAAATGGTCTATCAGCTGCACCATCAGCCCAGAAAGTCAACATACAAGAATTTCATAGAAAATGAAGTGCATACAGTGTCATTCAGAGCCAACAATTTAACCAGTTCTGGTTGCAAAAATTTCTGAAAATGCATTCATTTTATTCTGAATTTTTTTCATTTTCTTGTGTTTGGAATATATGTATATGTATGTATACATTTATTATTATAAGCATCACTTTTGTGATAATATGTAACATTTACAAAGCTCTTACTATGCGCTAAGCACTTTATGTACATGATCTCAGCTAATATTAACAATTCCGTGAATTGTGTGATGGATATATTCCCATTTTCAAATGGAAAAACTGAGACTTAGATGGTCATACATCTAAAAAATTGTGGAGTCAGAATAAATGTGTTCATCTTAGAACAGTAATTACTCAGACTCCTATTGTGCAAGAGGAATCATCAGTCAGAATCAGAATAACATACTCCTAAGTATAGCAATAAATTCCCTTGAAATATGAACATTAGCAAAAGTAAATACATTTAATTATAATGCATCATAGTTGCTCTTCCAAATCAAAATTAAAAACATTCTGGATACTTAGATCTATGTACTATTTTGGCTCTGAGAGTGATAAAATGATACAACAGACTTTTGAATTTGAGGGACTTACAGGTTAGTTTGATCACAGAAAAAAACATAAACTCCCTAAAACTCAATAACTTGTACCCTAAAACCAGAAACAATCTGCCAACAGAAGTTCAGAGGTAAGTCTCTAAAGGTAAGACTTAAGGTAGATCATTAAAGATAGCTATTTCAACAAGATATTGAGCAGAAGAATTATTTTTAGAATTGATCTCAATCTTATCATTATCTCATATCAGTTTCTTCAAACAGTTCATGCACATCAGTACATTTCCACTGAGTTTTAAGAAACGTCAATGATTCATTCCTAAGTAAATTATTCATTTAAAATTCTAATGTCATCAGATTTAAATAATATCAGGCAGGATGACTAAACCCTTATTTATCTTTTCTTTGCTTTTGTGTATTAGATTAGGGTTATAATGTCCCAAACAGTCTTTGTACAAAACTTTGGACAGCCTATCCTGAGAGAGGTAACTCACCTTAGTGCATGCATGCCTATCTTTTCTGTGCTATATAAAAAGGGGAGAGGTGGTATTTTTAATCAACCTGATACAGCTGAAATCAAATTCTAGCAATGGAATTGTCTTTTCCCTCTAAACAAGAGTCTTAATAGCAGATGTTACTACATCTGGCATTCCTTATTATTCTCCAGCTGCAGAAATTAATACTCAGAATAATTCACAGCATCCCATGAGATTTACAAATGCTGACAAAACCTTTCTTCCCAACTACTCTATTAAAATATTGGGTGAAAGCCTGGAAAAATCCTTTAAGAAAAAAATTTGATTTCTAGGTAACTGGTAATGAATTAAGACTGAGACCATCAACTTCTTAGCTTTACTCTATAATAATTTTGCATGAGAATCTGATATGCAGATTTAACTATTTGTTCATCATCAAACCTCCAAGCTCACAGAAATCCTGGGAGAAGTAAGAGTAGCTTTGAGAAGTTCTCTTAAGAATTCTTAAATCAGAACATCAAGTGTTAAATATAGATGATAGATAGAAAGATACACAGATACATAGATTTGGTTTCTAGCACTTTGAATGAATCGAACTATCTGTAGGTAAACAGCTATGGATATTTTTTAGTTCTGTACTGTGTTGAACAGATTTGTGTTACTCTGCTCATGAAGGAGCCACGTGCTGAAATGAAAGGAGGAACGTACTTCGTTCTTCATGAACACATGAAGAAATAATAGTACTGAAAACACACACACCATAGGACCAAAAATGTTCTTTGCATAAAATCAGTTTTTAATAAAATCCATTACATCTTCCATTGTAAAATAATATTGATAGTAAATGAATTGAACCAAATATTGATTGTTTAGGAAATCATATTTTGGTCATATTCCTCAAAGACAGCTTAGCTGAAGTACAGTGCACCCATGACAGATCAAGGATTGTTTGTACAGATATTTAAATCTTCAAAATACTGTCAATACAGATTATTTTTAAAATATTTTCCTCCACCAAATTGAGTTCCTGAAGTTCTGAACTTAAACAACTTTAATTTTAAAATAGTAGAAATTGTTACAAATATATTTTGCAAAGCAATTTATGATACCACTACATGATTTTTTAAAAATAAAATACATTACTACCCCTCTCCTAACCCTTACCAACTTCAACACAAACGTACACATATGTAACACTATCCAACATTCTGGCCTTCCAATTTATTAACTGTCTCTCCTTCAATAATCCTGTTCTCAGCTTCAATCACAGAAGCCAACGATCATATTCTATACTTTGTAATTACCAATAATTTCAACTATTCCATATTGTTAATGTGGCGCCCCTTACTCTCTGGCCACCACTATCTCTTTCCATTCCACTTCTTCTAGTACAATTCTGACAGTCCTTTCATCCTTTCTTGTAACCTTCACTTTGCTGAAACAAACATCTTTCACTGTCTCCAATCATTTTCATAATATCTTTTTTCTTCCTAAAGTGTTTAAAACACATTCTCATTCACTTTTGGCAGAAACTCTGAGATCTCTTTCTCATTCACTCTGTTATACTCATCCTACTTAGCAAAACTGCAATTCATGTTCAATGAAACAACTTACTTACTATGTTCCAGTACTAATATAGTTACACATGGTAAAATTAAAATATACAATCATGCTGACCATTATGAATTTATGACCACTATTCTGAATAGGCATTTAGTTTTTCCAGGAGCCAAACTAAATTTCTTTCACTAATTTTCTTTCCAATTTAAACAAGTGGTTATTCACCCTTTTTTTTTCACCTCAAATTCTCCTTTCCAAAAACTTCTTTCAACATTTCCTTTTCAACTCTACCAAATAATGACCTATTTCCACCTCACAGAAAAAATGGAAACCACCTGTTACACCTTCTGTCTAGATGTGCCCCCAAAGCCTCATGTCATAGGTGGGGCTTTTCAGGGGTGGTTGGATGTACAACGTGTGATGCTGGGATTAAGTGTATATGAAGGGTGTGTGATTGCTAAATTAGCACATTGGTTTTTTAACAAAGTTTGTTGAAGATAACAGTATGTAATATAACAACCACGGTGAATCCCTATCATTTGGTTTGAAAGCCTGTATCATTTTTAATGTCCTTGCTTTGTTTTGTTTGTATTTTGCTATTGATCTTTTTCTGTACTACTTTCTTTAAAATAAAAATTTTTTAAAAAGAATAATGGGAAAGCCCACCCTAGGTGTGAGCGTTACATGCCTTAGGCGTAGGTAGCCTAGATAGAATAAAAGGGACAGAAAGAGGCCTGCTGTTGTTGCTTGCTGCTTGTCAATTGCTACTTCACCGCTTTGCTGCCTTCTGCCTGCCATGAAATATTTCTCTTCTTTGATGCTCCTTTGCCAGGCCACCCTACCTTGGAGCCAACCAGTTATGGACTGAAATCTCTACAAACTGTGAGCTATGATAAACCCTTCTTCCTGTAACTTTGGAAGTCAGGTATTGTCATCAACTAGAAAACTAACCAAAATCCCACCTGAAAAACTTTCCCAAAGCCCTAATACCATATCAACATAACCTAGCCTTCCCACCTGCTAACACAGAGACACTCATCTTGCTCCTATCAAAAGCTGATGCCTCCACTTGTGCACTGAATTCTATCCACTTTTTCCTTTTTAAAAATATTATGTCATCAATACTCTAAAAATTTATTTTATTTATAGGTTACCATCTCTATCATAATAAAAATTATATCTTATTAATACACTCCATCTATATTCACTATTCTCAGGTTACTTCCACCCAACATTGTTTGTTATTTTTGTAGAAAATCCCTAGAAGAGTTGTTCATATTTTGTCTCCAATTTCTCTACTCCTCTTCTCTCTTAAACACATTTTGTTTAGGATTTTCATTTCCACTCCTCCATAAAAACTACTCTTGTCAAGGTCATCAGTAATTTCCATTACCAAATCTAGTGGCCACCAATCTCAGTATGTTTTATTATTTGACATTTTTAGCAGTATTTGATATGGTCATTCCCTTCTTTTTGATGCATTTTTACTTAGCTTTCAGAATGCCATTCTTTCTTGATTTTCCTGCTACTTCAGTGGATATTCCTTCTCAGACTTTTTGTTCATATCACCTATTCTTCCTGATTTCTTAAAATTGGGTGTGACCCTGGTCTCAGTCTTCAGAACTCTTTCTCTTCATAATTACTGCTGCCCTCAATGCATTATTTTCTTTTCAAAAGTCTCTCTCAAACATCAGACATATAGATGTAATGCCTACGTATCTTCTTTTTTATTTTAAAGAATAAAAGATTCCCCAAAACTTACATGTACTAAACTATGGCACTTTCCCAAATTTATTCCACCTGCAGCCTTCCCTTTCTCAAATGTTAGAAACCATCCTCCCAGTTCTTTGTCCAAGAACTGCGGTTACCTTATCGCACATCCAGTGTCTCATCCATCAGGAAGTGCTATTGGTTCTAACCTTAAAACTATTCAGAATTGGACCAATTCTTATCATTTTTGTTCTACAATTGTGTTTTAATATGCTATATTCTCTTGCTCTTGCACTCTCTATCTCTCTCTCGCTCGCTCGCTCTCTCTCTCACTCTCTTTCTCTCTATCTCTCTGTTGGTTCACTTCAACAGCATCCTAACTTCTAGTCTATTCTAAACCTAGCAGCTATAGTGACCCTTTAAAACCTGTCAGATCATCTTAGGACCTTGTTTAAAATGCTGAAATATTTTCTGTTTCATCCAATTTACAAGACAATGGCCTTGAAATGACCTAAAAGAACCTATGTGGTAACACTTCCCCAATATTACCATTACAATAACTCTCCAACTAATCTCCCATCACTCACTCCACTGCAGCCATACTCACTTTCTTAACATTCCTCAAACCTACTTGGCAAGCTCCTGTATAAATGCCAAAAAAGTACACGAAAAAATGTTCAGCATTTTTGGCCATTAGAAAAATGCAAATTAAAAAACACTGAGATTCTATTTTGCTACAGAAAGAATAGTGATCACGAAATCAAATAATAACAAATATGGGCAAGCTGCAGGGAGAAATGAACCCATCTACATTTTTGGTGAGAATGTAAACTAGTGCATCCATTATGGAAATAGTTATGGAGATTTCTCAAAAAACTAAAGACAGAAATCCATTCAAGTCACCTATTCCCCTCCTAGGTATCTTCCTGAAAGTGCTAAATATATCATATTACAGTGATGTACACATACTCATGTTTATTGCAGCATAACTAAATCTTAGAGAGATGAATAGATGAACAAAGTGTGGTATTTATACAAGATGGATTACTCACTGCCATAAAGGAGAAACTTGAGTCATTTGTAGGAAAACAGATGCAACTTGAGATCATAATACTAAGTGAAATTAATCAGACACACAAGTTTAAATATCTCATTTTTTCTTAAATGAGAACTCCAAAATATAAATAAAGAACAAAATGAAAAATAGATAATGGGAAATACGGAAAACTTTTGCAGAAGGAAAGAGGACCAAGAGTTAGAGGCAGGAAGAGGGAGGGGTAGAAATCAGGATGAAAAACAATTAAGGAGTGTTATGTACATGTAACAACTACCCATGAGGAATATAATTATATACTGCAAACATGTGCTAATAAAAATTGCAAAAAAAAAATAGTTTGTATATCTTAAAAATCTGTTTCTGCATTCTAAGGACAATTTTTTTCCAGGTTCTGTTTGGCTTTCAAGTCTATGAGTAAATTATACATCTTCAACGAAGCCTACAATGCCCATGCTACTCAAAACAGCAACCGACCCAATCCCCCATATTCTTATTTTTGTCTACTTGCTGTTTTCCATAGCACTTATCACCTTCTACCATACAGTGTAATCTCCTTCTTTAGTATGTATATGGTTGTCTTCTCCCACGTACAATACAATGCTCTAGATTTTTACCTCTTTTTCAAGAGCAAGGAATCTTTGTTATTTTTACCTGATGTGTTCAAACCACCTAAAAGCGTGCCTGATACAGAGTACATATTCAAAATCTATTTGATTAATGAACAAATAATAACAATCTCTTCATGTATTTATGTATTATATCTAGAATAAGATACAGAGCACCTTGAAGTGACCCACATATCATAGCATAGAATTTTGACTATAAAAGATGATTCTTATTTTTAGTAAAGAGGCCACAGTTTGATAAATTCTTTCAATATTATACTTTAATGAACTGCTGCCATCTCTACATACTTTCTTGTAATTATTGTTTCTTTAATTTTTCCATTAAAACATTATATTTTTGTCAATTCCCAAAACCTTTTTGCACATGCTTATATAATTGAGATTTCATCCAAAAGGATTCTGTTCCTACATTTCCGAAGAAAACATCACTAAAAGGCAGATGTTCTGCAAGGGTATACTTAAGAAAATACGTTGAAGTTCCTAAATAGTGCTTTTCTCTCCCAGGTTATCTCACTTGTCACTACTAGATTTACCAGAAATTCTTGACAGCCTAGAACAACACACTACTTAACTAAAGTGTTCTTGCTAAAGTCCATCATCCAATACAGCATAGAGAATATATTGCACTAGAGGAGGCCCAATAGAAGGTTTAGAATCAAGAATTAGCTCGGCCTAATTCTTGTCTATACTAGAATGTATCATCTTGGATAGTTCATTTCACTTGCCTACATTTCTATTTTCTCATCTAAATTTGAGATTTGATGACTTAGCTCATGGAACGGCTGCAAGAATAAGTGCAGACAGCATGTGAATAAGCTCTGCAGGCTTTGAACTGCTCAAAGGTAAGGTACAGTACTATTTACTAAAAGCATGGCAAGTTTCATTGGAACTGTGGAAGATGCTGATTTAGCATTGAGTGAAAAAAATAGCTTAAGTAAAATTAAGCAATCCCCAGAAGTACCATGTTGCAAAGCAATCAGCCATCTGTTTATAAATATTTAGAAATTTTATACCAAAATTTTAAAAACAGACTCTTCAAGACTTGAATTAAGTGCATCACTGTACTTGAAGGTATAATATAAGCTATAAACCAGTATATACATAGAAAGATTTTATGATTACACCTTGCTAGTAATTTTAGCCTTCAGTTATATTTTCAGAAAAAGGGACACATAGTAAATATTTAAACTTTATTGTACTCATTAGATCCAAAATGAAGGAAATGCCATTGTGATATTCTTTAATTCAAATTTCAGTGTTCATTAAATAATTTTGAATACAGTGAGTCAATTATTCCCTAAAATGCAAAGTTAGTTACTGCTGAAGGTAATAAAATCTACACAGGGGCCGGATATATAGCTCAGTGGCACAAGCGCCTGCCTGGCAAGCTCAAGGTCCCAAGTTCGATTCCCAGTACCAAAAAAAAAAAACATATATCTAAAAACTACACATAGTATACAAAGACAAATTCTGCAATTTTTAAATAATACATACTCAATATGTGTTTCAAAAATGTGCTATGGCAAGCTATAATGAAGTTAACAGGCTAGGAATAGTAAGGAAACTCTCCAAATATATGCAAATGGATACTGTATAAATGTTTTAATTAAAATAACATTCATAAGAATATTACAAAACATTAATGACAATGTTTATACAACTACTCTATTACAATTTCTCTGCCACTAGTTGATCTTAAATGGAATAACATTTCCAGAATTTTCCATTAGTTCTTTTATTATTATTAACACCTAATGTTTTTCATGACTTCTGTTCCTATGGATAAATATGTTTAAGCTGACCACTAAAATAAAATATTAATTACAAAAGGGTGTTCAGGTCTCAGGGCTATACTTCAAGAATAGAACAGTTGCCAGCTCATTCTCTATTTCCATTTACTACTTCCATTCTGTATTTCTCATCAAGTTTTCTCCACCCTTATTTTGCTTCATTTCTTTGTCCATATTAAAACAGTTCTTCTGTTTATACAAACAAGAGGCTTTCTAATTAAATAGAAAACTAAATTACTGAGTTCCACTGTTCCTTCTTTGATGTTTCATGGATCCATATGTGTCACACCTTTTACATTTTTTCCAGCTATATCGAAAAAAGACCAAAAAAGGGGAAAATCTTTTACTGTGTTTATTACATTTAAAAATTTAAAGCCCTCTTGAAAACAAAACCAAAAATCTCACTAGAAAATAAACACAAGTTTAGCCATTCAATTCAATGAAAGTAGACTGCAACAAATAATAAAACTGTCTGATCTGGAAGGAAGGAGATTATGGAAGTAACATATAATTTCATGAATCCCCATTCCCTTAAAATGACAAAAATGTGTCAGTCCCCTCATATGACAAAGATGAATCTAAAACAATTGCAAATGTAACAAAATAACTATCTAATATATTTACACCAATGAAGCTCTGACAGAGTCACTGCACTCTAGAGGTCACAATGTTTGACTTGTGATCATCATCAAAATGATTGCTCTTGCCAAGACATAATCAGCATGAAGACAATGATGTTCCCTTTCTTAATTACAAGTTGAAACTTGATTATTTCTTTCACCAAATAGAAACCTTCATAAAAATATGATTTATAGCTATGCTCATTTGTGTGTTTTAACCCAAAAACCATGATCGCTCTGGTGTCCCAGAATGTTTATTTATCTTACAGAAGATGGTTACTTAGGGGTCCTAAGAAAAGGGCACTGCTCAAATCAACAGCCGAACTCACGCAGTTTGCCGGGTTTTGATCTGCTAACGGCCTATGAGTGCAATATCCATTAAGAACATAAATCTTTCCACAGATAGCATAAGAGTAAATTCAACCAAAATACACTCACCAACGTGATCCAGAGTACACTGCTGCTATCTATGATATATGTACTATATGTCTGTTGTATTTTGCTCACTTTGGATAATATTTGCATGAAGAATTTAATTTGAGATTGAATGCAACCTTCAAGTTTCTAGGGCAGTGGTGGCAAAAGTATGGCACGCATACTGCAGCAAGCTGTTTGTATCACTGAAAGCTCTAAAACGTTCACCATCACTGTTCTAGAGTATCTCGCTTCCTTCTACCAATGAATGCTCATAAAATGGAAATGAAATTTAATATGAGAATATGAAAACTATACTTAGGCAGATATACTGAGAATATCTTGTGATGCACTGCAAAACTTATATAATGTCAGTTTAATTTTTCATGTTTTTTAATTATATCCAACATTTACTTTTGCTTCCAATAATGTAGGTTACTTGAGAGTTAACCATAAAACAACAAAAGTCTGTTCCTAGGTAATCAGAGGATGAGACAATAAGAATGTAAACAATTCCTTTTCATAGAATTCCACATAGCAGATATTTGCTAAATATTTGCTGAAATAACAAGTTAGTTGAACTAGAGAATATCATACATTATAGATAACATACGCTCAAACAGAATGTACTAATTGGCTTAATGAAATGAAATCTAAAGCTTGTGTACTGTACATAAAATGTATCATGTAGTAATTTTTTTCTGTGAATGAACTTCCCTTTTTGTCTTCCTGAAATACAAACCTAGAAGGTACGCATGAATTTATCTGTAAAATAAACTTAAAATTTAAACATATAGAAGGCTATCTTCAAAACAGCAGGCTTAACACTAACAATAAACGTTTACTTGTACATGTTTTTAAATAATCTTTTTATGCAGTTATTTATTTTTAAATACTTAAGGGCCAATGTATTCTGAATGAATATAGACAACTCTTTCTCATCTGTTTTAATCTGGGACATAGAATATTGTATAGGATGACATATAAATCAAATGAAGCCCTAAGCTTGAGAAAATGATTAGTTTAAAAATTTTATCACAAAGGAAAGTAAGCTTTTTGAATTAAAGAACAATTTTAAGTCCACATTTGCAAGTTTAATAACTTTCTATATAGACATTTCTAATATAATTAAGAAACTAAAAGAAGAGCCCACTGTTAACTGGTAAAACACATGAAGCACATATGCAAAGAACAATTTTATGATTATTTAAGAATAGATATGGAAAAATGTGCAATCTCAAACATTCTATAATTTAGCAAATAAAATGGAAGGATAAATGTATTTTATATGTCATAAGCTAAATATTTACTTATTTAGAATGAAATCAATAAAAATAAACTTTTGAAATGTCTACATGTTTAATGAAAATATAGCAGAAAATATACTGATTGGAGTCTAACTTATATTCTCCACACAACTATTCCAGGTGAGGTCAACCTGAGTTTTTGTAATTAAATTTCTTTTTTTTTTTTTTTCCTCCAGTACCGGGAACCGAACTCACAACCTTGCGCTTGCCAGGCAGGCGCTTTTGCCGCTGAGCTAAATCCCCAGCCCCTTAAATTTCTTTAGATTGAACACAAAGCTTCCCACCCTGTCATTGTTAGTATTAAACAGAGCAAGATTTCAGTGTTTGAATGATTATTATCTTTTCAGAATAAGCAAGAATATTGGATATGGAAATAGATATAGGTATAGGTATAGACAGAGATAGAGATATATAGATACAGATATAGGTTTGGATATAGGTATAGGTATAATCATATTAAGGTTGTTGTATAGTTTCTAATAAATTTATATGCTTTAATAGATATTCAAGTCAAGATTCTTAAAATGGATACTATGTAAATTACACCTATGTACACAAGTACCAAAAGCCATTAAGAGATTTTGCATTCTTATATGATAATTATATTTTTAAAATGTTTTTACTTTACAACAGTAGAATATAATACAGGTGATTCATAATATAATTAGTCAACATTATAATAAAAATAAATTTATCCTAATATATGAGAAACAGTCTTCTTCCAAAGGAACTAAAAACTCAGAATCTAACATATTGCTGTAAGCTATAACGGTGATAACTGTTAATCCAATACACCTCTTATACAAACCCATGAACACATGAGTGGAAAAATAGCACAGATGTTCATCTCTAATGCAATTTCCATTCAATTTCCTAAGTGTGGTCCCTGTGTGCAAACTAGCTTAACATTATGTTTAGCTTGCAAATTCTTTTAATAAATAATGAATGCAATAAAACTCGGAGATCAATGGCAAGCTGAGAAATCATAAAAAAAGCCTTTTGTGTTCAGGCTATTATCCATTTCAAACTTTAATCTGGAGACAGATCAATATTACTTTTTTTTTAACCCATCACATAAATAGCAGGTAGACTAAATGTAGCCTAAATGCTGTTACCAGCTACCAGTTGCCAACAACCTGATAAGATCATTGGATACAATTGCAGTTCAATGCTTTATACCTTAAGATACACACTACATCACACACTATTAGGCAGTCAACCTGTTTAAAAATAAAAAGGTTGTGTAGCAATAAAAATACTGTGCTCCATTATTTTTTAAACTTTCGTGTACTATATAATTTTTCAGCAGTGCAATTACAAAGTTTTCACTACGATTTGCTTTAATAAACTAAATAATAATAATGATTCAAACTCATACCTAAATATGAGTAGCTTCAACCTAGGGTCCTAGATGAAAGGAAATTTTACTCTTCAATGTTAGTAACTTGAACGAACTAAGTTACTCCTTTAATTGGGTGGTGAAGAGGATGCTTCACACAAATTCAAGCTTCAACTCCATCTTCAGATTATTCATTGAAAAATAAAGTCGTTTTTCTTAGTATGTATTTGTGTTTCTATTCACAGATTCTAGAACAAAGGGACGAAAATCATCTCCTTACCTAATCCCTTTTGGATAACCAACCATTTACTGTTTGAAAACAATCTCAGTGCTGGGTGTGGTGGCGCATGCCTGTAGCGCCAACACTCAGGAGGCTGATGCAGGAGGATCACTGCGAGTTTGAGGTCACCCTGTGCTACATAGTGAACTTAAGGCCACCCTAAACTACACAGTGAGATCTTATCTCAGAAAAAGAAAGAAAGAAAGAAAGAAAGAAAGAAAGAAAGAAAGAAAGAAAGAAAGAAAGAAAGAAAGAGATCTCAAATCAACTGCCGCAATAGTTAGTGCAGACATCAAGTACTATAAATCTAAATCAGCGAGAATCAATTTATAGTATTAGTCTTCTTTAACTTATTAATTCTCACCTATTCATAATATTAGCACATCCCACCTGGGTTTTCACTAAGAATAAATATCAAGAATTCATTCTTGGGCTGGGGATATACCTCAGTGACACAGCGCCTGCCTGGCAAACATGAGGTTGTGAGTTCGATTCCCAGTACCAAAAAAGAATTCATTCTCTCTACGATAATGTTTTTCATTTCAAATATTCTGATTTCATGTATGATATTTGTTACATTTACATGTATATTTGCAAAAGGTTTATAGCATGATTTATAAATGCTTTTACATTGGAGTTAATTTAAAGGATTATGTCATTCTAATAACTGCAAACTTTATGTAATTATTTCTTAGCTTTTTAAACACCAATTGATACAATGATTTTTGAAAAAAATGAATGAGTGTGTGTATGTATGTATGATTGTATCCATTCAGCAAATGTGAATTAGGTGCCTGTATAAACAATATTAGATTTAATGAAGTTTTGCAATGAGTATTACTGGAGTTAAATGATTATTCAGCAACTTTTATTACAAATTCAAGGTTTTGTTTAATCGAACCAATTTGATTCTCTTTTCATGGCAGGAAGATAGCTACTGATGAAAGTAAAGCTTTCCCTTTATTTACACTATATTTAATTTTACATGAACAATTTATATCTTGTACCCACAATCTCAGTATATTATTATAATATCAAAACAGCATTAAAAAAGAATGTGGTGAGATCTCACCATGAAGTAATTTATGTTTTAAACAAAATTGCAAAATAGAAAGTTAACCATTATTCATAACTTTATTGAAGTTCATGAAAACATCTTTAAATTCTACTATAGATCATAGCACGTACTTAAGCTACAAACATTATCCTAACACTAAAGATAAGAATTTTTCCTGTAGAATTTGAGAATTAAACAGTATCACTTAATAGTGCTTCCTATTGTCATATTCTAATAAAGATAATAAAATCAGGCTCAAAGTATATTGTAAAAGCCTATATAAGCAGAATCAATTTTTTAAAGCTGATTTTTAAAAAAATAGATATTTTTCAGAAGCTTGAACAAACGAAAAATTGAATCTCCTTTGCAAATTTGCATCTTTAAATATCAAATATTAACTAAAAATTTATATCACCTACAATATTAAATTAAAAATACTTCTCATCAACACAGAGCATCATTTCTCTATTTCATGATAATGAAATAATGGGTTAAATGAACTAAAACATGGCACTTATGATATTTACGCAGGTAGGTAAATCTCACTAGTTATATCAATGTTCCTTTTGATATGTACAGGTTCTTTAGTCTATGAAATTAAGCTGCAAGGCTAACATTTATGTTAGTGAATGTTTTATGATTTACACATGCTCAGAATATAAAGAGCTAACATATACTAAATGAAATAAACTTTTGTAAGATTGTCAGCATTGCAAAATGAGGAAATAATGAATATACAATGGATGGACTCTCTTCTTACTAAAAAGTATGAAATACTGAAGGAGTTCTAAATCCCTTGGTAAGAATGTATTACAGCTGCATTAATCCAACAAAAAAGTTATTAGTGCAGACTTAAAATTAACATCCTCTGTAATCAATTTGGATACAGTATAATTCTTTCAGTGTGTCCCAATAATATATTACTAATTTTCATTTTTCCTCCTGTGATTATTTATTAACGTGGAGGCAATATTAAGGTGCTACACTATAGTTTTCATAATATATTGATTTCCACCATTTTGGAATAGTTAACAATGTAACATGAATATTGAGAATCTTTATTATGAATAAATTTATGATTGCCTTGATATTTTTCTCTGACCCCTCAGTAAAATAAAATAAATTTAGATATTCTAGCAGAAAATGGAAAAGGGATACTGCCACTTTAAAAGCTTCGGTCTCTTTGACATTGCTGGCAGTGTATGGGAACATTAATGCATCTGTCATGATAACAAGCTAAGAATAACATCTAGACATCAAACCGAGCAGAGAATCCATCTGAAGTGATTCATTCAGATCTGTCTCATTGATTTATTAAACACAGGGCAACATCTGCAGCCTCACAGAGCCCCTTGGTGAAATTAATGCAAGATCAATTCAAATGGAAAAAAGTGTAAAAGAGATAAATCAAAACACAATTTGCATGCAGTTCCACAATCAGGCTTATTGGGTGCAAATGCTCAATTTCCCATCCAAAGCAAATGTGTTTAAATATTGTTTTATCTTTGCAGAATTGTGTGATCTGAAGTGACAGTAAAGCGTGCAGGTTGAGATGTTGAAAGGGAAAAAAAGGAGAAAAAATGTTACCAAAGACCTTTTGAATATGCGACAAGAATACCATTAATATCTAATTGCTTTAGTTTGGGAGAAAGCTTTGATGTGTTTTATCCAAAAATATATTTTCAACTGTGGCTCAATTAGAGTGGTTTTAGTAAAGATTTGAAATGTACAGAATGGATAAAACTAAATGATGTATATCTTTATGTTCACAAGATAAAGTGCCACCAGAGATCTAGATTGCCAAATGCCAACTGTGATTAGGGCTACTCATAATTATATTCGGCTGAAATTTTGAGACATTTAGACATTTCACTAAGACAAAATAGTTACTTAATGGAGCACCAAATAATTAAGACTACATAACTTCTATAAGTAATAAGAATATGATATGCAAAACCACATAAAACATTAGCGTCTGAAGACCATCATGTCCTATTTCTTGGCATTCACAAACTATATTTTAAGATAATATCATACATGAAAATCCAAAGATGTACCCCACTGTGTTTTGAATCATTCCCTTAATGCAATTTTCATTCCATAATAAATGAATGTTTGAGACAAATACATTAAAATATTTTGATAAATACAAAAATTGTTGATTATGCAAAAGTATACATTTAAAATGAATGCACATATTAAAGTCTCGTATACTGCAACATAACTTGATTGCTTTACTTAATAATTCTGATTTCTCTGATGAAAAATAGAGCATTGTTGACTATGTAATCACTTTGAATAAATAAAATGACTAGCTCATCATCATTTTGTTAAATAAAACGTCTGCATTTACTACCCAGATTAATTTTAGAAATGCTTCATTATTTCTGAAAATGTAAGTAATACAAAATATTGGGCCAGAAAGTGAATGAGTTCATTAATAAAATTGATGCTTCTTAACTTTACTGAAAAAGTAAATCATCAGTTTTAAAATTAAATTCTGTTACTCTATACAGATTATGAATCTAAAGTGTTCAAGTGTAAATATAAAACCAAATCCATCCAGTTTTACAGTAATCATATGTCTAGTATTAGAAAAGTTTTACAATTTTATTAATGTCAACTATAATTCATATAAAACTATTCTAATATAGTCTTTTTATATCCTTTTTACATCTTGAGAAAATAATAAAATATAATTGAATTATTTTGAATATATGTTTTAAAACTGAATTTTATTCATTTGAATTTTTCAGTCATCATGTCTCCAAAGACATTACTAAAATGTTTTCTTACTCATACATTCTTGTTTCTTCAAGCATTCATTTAGCTATATGTAAGTAACTAAATATCATTAATCAGTTGCCTTTAATGAAATAAATGCTGATTGTGAAATATGACAATGTTACCTTTATGTTGATAGGTAGATAAAAGGTGATAACAGTGTGTTTATTAAATATCATATCAATGCAGCCAATTTTTAAATTACTATTTTGCTACTACAAAATATGATTTAGCAAGAAAAGTCCATTGCAAAATGATGAGAATTTTAGATATTGGATTTCTCAATCTGCCTATCTGTCTGATATTAAAAACTCCAAATTTTCTTGTAAAAAATTTAAACAAAAAAAATCCCAGTGCTTTATCCACAAAAAACAAAAACTTGAATGAAGATAATAATTTTTCGATTTGGTTTTCGGCCTTTTACTAATCATTTTCTTAATATTTTTCACATTTCCTCATAACTAAATTTTTGAACTTAAAGAGAATAAAGGGGAAACATTGCATAGCCCTTTAGCATTGCAGTGATGTAAGGCTTAGCTTACCTTATAGAGCAATAAATGGTCAAGAGATTAAGTCTCAGTATTCTCTGGTAGTTGAAGCAGGTTTATCTCCCAACTTTGGAATGAAAACTTTGAATAGTTCAGTAATGGGCTACAACAAAATAGTTAACACAAGACATTGGGAGAACTCTGGTTGTGACTTTCAGTAAAATCAAAGAAACAATCATGAACTAATATTTAATTCATTCATTTTTCTGCAGTGCAAATTAATTAATGAAAATGTGCACTGAACCAAATCAAGATGCAACTTGTGGCAATATGTTAAGGAATCTAAAAGTAACGAATTTGAAAATGGTCCATCTTGTGTATTCCAGGGTAGCACAGAAATCATAAAATACCCTTAAGTTGTGACATATACTATCCTGCACATATGTGACAGAGAAGGACATGAATGTGTATTATGCAGGAAAAGAAAATTGACAATGACACCATTACGAATAGGCCTTCCTTCCAAGAGTATATTATGACAATTTATCCTTCAGGAGGATGGGAATCAATCTTTTTTTTTTTTTTTTTCAAATAAAAATAGTGTGTGAGCATTTGTACTCTAAACATATACTTTTGTATTTCCCTCCTCGAATATTTTAGCTAGAAAAACAAAAAGTCATGAGTTCTGAAGGGCAATCCTCTTCAGCCAGGTCTCCTTTGGTATGTTACTCATCTTCTTTGGGCATCCCTATAAGATCTTTTCCCATATCTATCTTTCCTTCATTCTGTGGCATCATTCTGCTCTTTTCCTACATTTCTTCTCTCTTGCTGACCACGAGTCATCTAGTTTATGTTGTCTGTCTTGTACTTCCTCCCTTTTACATCCTTCATTTTAGTTTTCATTGAATCAAAAAGTTATAGAAACAATACTGATTTAAACATTAGTTATAAATTTGAGTTGAAAATATAAATTTTGAAATGACTTAAAGTACATATTTTTACAAATAATGTTACCTAAAATCATAAAACACTATTAATAAGCATTATCATACATCCTAATTTTAACAACATGACTATCAATGCAAATTAGGTGATGTTACTTTGCCATTAGATTTTTTCCAGAAATTGTTTTCTTTTCCTATCTAAAAATTTCAATCTAAGTATGTTTTAAATAAGTCTTTCATCTTCTTTTATGGATTTCACTCATATGACATAGTTCATAATTTTATAAGATATTTCAATACTTATAAAACAATTATAAAAATTGCATGTAATTAATAAGAGACCTATAAAGATAAAAGGCAATAGAAGGCACATGCATCATACCGCAAATGTATTTTCCCTCCATATTTAACATTTCTCTATCACCTTTATGCACGCACACACACAAAATCAGTTCAAGCAAAAAAGTTGGTTATGCAAATGCTATCCTAAAGAGTAAATAAAACTTAGTTACATTACAATAATAAGAAAACATATTATAACAGGGTCCAAAATTACCATATTATCATCTGCCTCTAGGTACAGAGTAATTTATCATTCTTCCTATAAGTAGATCCAATAAAAATTAATTAAGGAAAAGTTTCTATTTAGAGAGGAAAACATCCAAATCACAATTGAATGCTAATCTCTTTATTTTTAAAATAAAAGTCAAGTTTTTCTCAGGAATGTGCAAATTAATTACCGAACTAAGGAAGGATTTCCTATCAGTAAAAACAGTTCGCTTTATGAATGGGCATGTGTAAGAGAAGGGAAGGGAGGAAAAGAGAGGACAGAGGGTAAGGAGGAACAGAGGGAGGGTAAAAGAGGGGACAGGAGGGTAGAATTTCATGTGTGCAATTAAATGTAACTATTTCTGAATGGCAATGAATTAGATAGCCCCTGTTAGAAGTCACTTGCACCCTTTTGCATCTGTGTCTTCTAAACTATTTTGTGGTCAAAATAAAAATTTCCTCCTCTTCTTTCAATCTGTAACTGTTTATTTTGTTGAAGGAGCCCATTACTCTTTGTGTTTTAAGGCCACCTATGTTTTTAAGAAAAGCTGACCTAAAAAATGGATTTGTAAACCTTAAATACAAATGAAGCAAGAGTCATATGAATAGGTTTCTGTGCAACTGCCAGAAAACAAACATGCTCAGAGAAAATGAAAAGTTTCCTTTGTAAGCTCTGTAGCATTAGATTATTGTAGCAGTAAGCAACTATTTGTCTACAAGTTGTCAGTACACTTCAACCAAACATTGTAATTTGGATTTTACAACCAATGTGACAACTGTGTTAGTTTTAGCTCATCAACCCAGAGATCTCATCATTTAATGTTACATTGTGAGATGGTGTAACTCAGCAGAAGTTATTTGCAAAATGATAAACAGTAGCGCTGTTTTACAAAATCCTTTGCTCCTTTTAATTTGGTTATGGTGATTTCTGGTTGGTATGCTAATCTCATATGCCAAACCTATGTACTTTTCTGAGATTTACCCAGACTGCAAATGGGATAAACACTAAGAAGACTAAGTCACAGGCATTAAAAATGTAACATAACCCCGAATATAGTTTTTTTTCTTTTTTACTCAAAACATTGGATACAATTTGCTTTTGATGTGCAATTGAACAGTGATTCTCCAATGTACTCCTAAACTGTGATATGAAGGTAGCACACTTACAAACAGGGAAGCTAGCCATCATCATTTAAGGAATCCTCTCTCAGAAGGAATGGGATCCCTCCTGTTTGCATGGGGAGCAGCAGGCAGAGCCGAGAGCATCCTCTCTAGAAAATCTACTAAACTTCTACAACATTCAAACTAGTTCCAACCCCAACGTTTCATGCTTTACATTTCTTCATGCAGATAACCCAAAAGGGATGGTCCCAGGGCATTTCTCCACATCCTTTTAAAAAAATATGACACCTCTGCTTTACTGTATGTTTCGGGGAGCTTTTGCATAACTATAACGTTTTGCTATAACGTTCTTATAGCACTTGCACACTCACATAAACACACACTACCTGTAACAACAAAAACAGCAACACACGTTCCCATACACTATCACAACAATCACACAGGATAGGGATTGAATCGCCCTCTGGGATGGATTCTACACTTCTGACCCCTACGTTCCCCAAATGCTGTGTTCTGGGATGCGAATTTAGGACCCCAGTTTACAGCTCAGCCAGCCAGCCGGCCAGCCAGCAGCCACCACCACCACCACTATCATCACCACAACCATCACCTCCACCAACACCCACGCCCCTAGAAAGCCCCTGGTGTCCTTGTTCAAGAGAAAATCTATTAGACCCGTGCAGCCACAAAAGAACAGGAAAGAAAACCAAATAGAGAAAATAACAAATAACCATAAACAACCAAAAGCCATGCAAGATATGGGCAAAAGGCTGAAAAGTTTCAGTAGAAGACTGCAAACTGAAGTTTTTTGAGGGACATTTTTAGACCCAAGCCCTAGCACTGGACACAGACTAGAAGAGACCTACAATCAATGAATCCTTGTACTCCTCTTTCCCCCATGGATTTACACCGTGAAGAGGCAAGCTAGTTAAGATTAACTCTCTACAGACTAAGTTGGATGAAGGTGATGAGACATGCAGAAGAAGGCAAAGGGGTAAGAGCAGGGAACGAGTCAAAAAAAAGAATGTCTCACCTGGCATTGGTGCAATCGGTGAACAAAGTTTCAAAGTCTTTCCTGGTTATAAGTTTGCAGCGGTTCACCCCGGGCTGGATGGCCCCCAGCCCGCGGAGGATCCGGACCTGCTCGACAGTACACACTACTGGCGATATGTCCAATCTCTTCAGCTTGGTATACACCGTGTGCAACCCTCCCACCAGGTGCTTGAGGAAAAGATCAAAGACTTGCGGCAGGCAGATCAGTTCCTGACCGTCCATCAGGAACGAAGCCACCTTCGCCCCATGCATGTCGACCATCCGGCACTCGTTGGTGTTGGTGCTGCCACTGCCTCCACTGCCACCACCGAACCCGCCACCACTGTGGCTGTTGGCCATGAAGCTGTTGATTATATTAGGCGTGAGGCGAGGGGGCTCTCGCGGAGTCGAGTACTGTGGTTCGGCTCGAAACAAGCCCCCCGGGACGCCCGTGCCGCTGGAAGTTACAGAAATCACCGGAGGTGCAGAGACAGCCATGGTCACTCTGTCTTTTATGTTGGGTCCTCGGGCCCTCGCTTTCTCACCCCAACTCCTCTGGATCCCCTCCCTCGCACTCCTTCACCGGCGCTCAGTCTGTGGCGTGTTCTAGCTTTCTCTGAACTGTTAACAACTTCCCAGCAGCCGGGTTCAAGCTGAAGCTCACCCACCACCCAGCAAACAGTGAGCTGCCCCGACCCGTGGCGGCCTGAGACCCCACCCTCAACACACCCCCTCCGGAGACTGGCAGCGGACCCCAGCCAATGGGCCCCAACCCCTCGGCGCCTGAGCGATCCGAATGGCTGTTGCCGATGAGGAGGTGGAGACTCTCTTGCCGGCCTCTGACCACCTGAGGCAGTTCAGGGCTCTCTGGTGAATGGAATCTAATGAGGCAGTGCGGTGCCTTGCTTTTTGCCTCACAATCTGACGAAAGAAAGTCCATTTGTCACGCAAAGCTCTCCAAGTAGACTATGCTACAAACTCATCTTCTCCGCTCACCACTAATGTAGAGATAGAAACACAAAGCAGGACGCTTAAAGGTCTCCTCATCCTCCTCCAGCCACTTGAGTGTGACACCCAAGTTCCTTTGAGGAAAGTGAACTCTCAGCTACAATTCCACGTACACATTGCTCCCAAACTCTGCAGGAGTTAATGAGTGACTTCGCCTAGCTTTCAGAAGAAAGATTCCCCTAAGTTCACAAGTAAACCACCTCAGCTCCTCGCCAGGCCACCTAGTGCGTTTCAGGTAAATTCTTGCAGATCCAGAGCTGGCAGACTGGAAGTGGCCTCTGAGATAGAGCTCAGGCAGGTCAGAGTTGCTGGTCAAGTTAACCCACTCCTACGTTATGCTCTGACTTTCATGAAGGCTGGCGAGCCTGCGAGTACTTTAGGAAATAAGACAGTTTGTGAGTGCAAATGGATGCCTTATTTTATAGCACTTCCACCACTGTCCTGAAACACACAAAGCTGTGTGTCCCCATCCCTCAGCCTCAGGATTGGGCTGCCTTACCCACACACCCACCCCCGCTAAAGTTTATTGGAAAGTTTCTCTAATAATTCAAAACAGCCCTAACAGAATATAAGGGAAAGGCAAAGGTTTGCAGTCTTAAATATGACATTTTCCTCTCTCACCTGTTGGCTTTGAAAGCCCAATAATTAGACGTCTATGCAGCTTAAGATTCCTCTTCCTGCACTTATCAAGTGCCACAAACTTACTAAAAGAGTTCATAATGAGCAAAGTATCTAAACAGGGTACGTTTCAAAGGAAAGACAAGTTCTTACACAGAGCATAAGGTGGATAGATGACAGTGTCAGAGTTGTACCAAGGAGAGTTGCTCAAACCTCTCCTCTAAAGTCTAGTAGTTATTTAGAAAGTGAAATCCACTCTTCATTTCTTAACATAATGTTACCAACTACATAGCTAAGGCAAATTCTCTGATATTTTTTCAGAATATGAATATTTTTGCAAACTTAGTGAATTTGATTCTGCGCTAATTCCACCCAGCAGTATAAAAGAGGAGTGGCTAAGCTTTCTGCTCCCTTAATAAGTTATAAGTGAGCTAAATTCGATTTCTCTGCCTTTTTCTAAAACATATTTTGTTCTTTTTGCCACTTCATTGAGCATGTGTTCATCTCTCTTTGGAGGGGGAATATGATAAAACAAAATATATAAATGTATGAAAATATCACACTGAAATCCATTAATGTACACAATTACTATGTGTTAATTTTATAAAATCCTCCTTTAGAATCCTATTTCAATTTTAAATTACATAAGATCAAAATGCTAAGAAGTTGTGATGAAAGCAAGTTTTGGAATACAGCAATAAATCATTCCTAACATAATAGATGGGAATATATGTGGCCTCAAAATATTTTTTGAAGGCATCAAACTGTTTTTGCTATGTGACCACAGTTGTGGGAAGAAAATAAGGAGCAAAGAAGGTCAATTGTGAAGAGACAGCAGAAACAGAAAAGCTTCAACAAAAAGTAGTGGTTCTCAAAAAACAAAAAACAGCACAGACAGAAATATTTGTATATAGCTGTTGTTGTTTTCTTAAAACAAGACATCCCCAATTTCTTCAGTGGGTGTTTTGAAAGGAATGGCTATTAAACTATGTGTTGAAATAACTTGTCTCATAACATATTGTGATTAAAATTTCCACATGAACAGGTATGGTGTAAAGGAAAGTCTTATTTCAAAAAGATCTAATTGTATTAAAAATCCTAAACATAAATTACTCCTTGTGTATACCTCCAGCCACCTTATCTTTGCCTTTTTATGCACAGTGTGATTTGGTGTTTTCAGTAATAGAACATCATGCAAATATTTTAATGTTTCAAATTTTTAAAATTCTGAAATATAATAATAGTATATTCATTTGGGCCATAATTATTTTTATAGTATAAATAAACATACTTTGAACATTTTAGAAGCATGAATTAAATGTGTTATTATTTAATGTTCACTGTCAAGATTATAGCAAAATTTTAATTATTAGTAGAAATTAAGGTTTAAATGCTAGAGGAAATATTATGAAGTGAAATTGGCCAGTGATAATTGAGGGGTTAAAGTCTCTTAGAAGCTCTTAATGTACAAAAGACCCTTGGTTTCACTACTAGAATTCTTGCCTTTGCAGTCCTCTAGAAAATAAACTTGATAATTTGCTTAAATGATACTTGTAAATTTAAAGATTTAGCCATCTAGATCTGAGACTCTAGGTTTTGTTTCCTTAGGCTTTCTTTCTCTTTTGATTACTCTATTTCTGTTACTGCTAGTCCTGTTATTATTAGTTATGCTTTGAGACTGTTGTATCCAGGGTTTGCAAGGGGAAGAATTTAATACAGGACACATAACTAATAGGATTATTTTATAATAGTCATCCAAAGAGTGAAGTTCAAAAGAATGCAGGAAGTCAGTCCACATACTAAAGACCCTAAGAATCCAGCTGAGGGTCTGGATCCGATGGCACCATCCTGCATGAGTCCAGCTGAAGACCTAGAGCCCATAACAATGCCCCCCATGAGTGAACTAGAGGCCATGACAGTGTCTCACACACATCTGTTCCACGGATCTGCACTGGGAAGGCCCAAAGGTTAGTGGTGGAAGCTAGAAAGTCTGTGCCATCAACATAAAGGTTCTGTGCTAGCAGGCTGAGGGATCTGCACTGGAGCCAGGAAGTGACATTCAAAGTAAAGACCAGAGCTCCCCCCAAAAATACCACAGCCATCCTCAGCAACAAGGTCTCAAGCTCCTCTGATGGTGAGAACTGCCTAATCTATATCAATAAAACAGTGCAACAAGCTCCTCCAGGGCATTGAACAGTGCACCATCTTCCCTTCTGGAGCCTGGAAGGGATGCTCAAAGTACGGATCAGAGCTTCCCCAAAGTGAACTGTAGCCATTCTCAGTGACAATGAGGTCCCGAGCTCTTTTGATGATGAGAACAGCTGAGTTCATATCAGGAAAGCCAGCATGACAAGCTCCTCCGGGAGAACCAACAGCACCCAGGAGAACCAGCAGCTCCCTAACAACACCATTCCAGATCTTCTTTTATTTGGTTGGCAGTAATCCTCAGGTGGGCCCTCCATATCCAGCACCACGCTGATTCAGTTCAGTTGGGTGCTACAAGTTGATCACCAGTAGTCACTCCACCACAGAGAATAAGATAATCAAATTCCACATAGACACTTTATTTGTATCTCCTTCTGACTTTAATGTCTTCCATGAGGCAAACACATTCCTAAATAAGGCTAGATTTCTACAAAGACAGAGAAAGCCTTGCATACCAATACCCTGAAATTTTGGCATTACATGAAACAATATAAAATAGTAAAGGCTGCAGTAAACATGATACACTTGGAAGATGAGAGGCACTAAAGTAAAACTAAGAAAACATCAAAGGTTTGTGAATTAATACCAGACAAGAGCCAACAACCACAACAAACATGAATAAAACTAGTACAAATATAGTATCTTTGCCATATCTCATCAGAACAAGAAGTTCTAGATGCCACTAATTCCAGTGGAATGATTTGAGGCTTAAATGCAGCTTCTTGTACACTGAAATGCTGTAAACTTCCTAGCCTCAATGAGCAATTTACATCTTTGTCTACCGTAATTTGGAGAACCCTTTTTAAGAGGCAAGAAGGGAAATTGGAGAAACTCCTTTAAAATCTCTTTAAAATCATTTTGTGGGAGGCAGCAGCTGATGAAGGTGAAGGGGAGATGGCTTACATTCTCATTTTGGAGGCTAAGGTGTTCATCTGTGAATTTAGGCAAAATTTCAACTTTGACATAGTGAAATGAAGACATAATTTTAATTAAATATATAATTTAGACATATACAGGCAAGCCTTTGTAGGACTAAAAAATGTAGAGTTATTGGAAAGAACCGGTTTTCAAAATGAGTATTCAAGGAAACACCAAGATAATAAATGGAATCATTTGAAATCCTCAGCCAACTGATGTAGCAACTTCAGATATGGCCTCTAATCAGAACCTACCAGGAGCCCTCTTTGTTTTGAGACAAACAAGAAAAGGAAATTATTGGGCAAGGCAATACATGTGAAATGAAGCATCAGAAAACTGAGGAGTTAATTGGCTAAAGCCTGTAGGTTTACCACACTCAGTGTTTTCCAAGAAACAGGTTATAGAAAGATCTTCTTGGACATATTAGTTTCTCTTTTAGTTTCAATATTAAATTGAAGATGAATTCCAAGCCAAAGGTGGAGAAGAGGAACCATCAGAGCAAGAGAATTTGTCAAAACCCAGGGAGTAATTATTGAAATCAGATGCTTCAAGGAAAAAAAATTTTCTAATTGAAATACAAAAAATTTAATTCTCAAATTACTCATAAAATATGAGCACTTACCAACTTTTAACCTATGATACCACACACAGCACTGTCCTAGGAAAGGAACAGTTTCCTTTAAACACTAGATATATCTCTCAATGTATTATCTCTTTTCATAATTTAGAAGGTTATTTTGTTTTTATTTATTTTATTATTATTTTTGTTTGCAGCACAGAGCATTGAATTCAGGGCCTCAGGAATACTAGACAAGTGGCGCTACCACTGTGCCGCATCCCCAGCCCTCTAACTTTCTTTTTTCTTTTTTAAATGAGCGTATGCTTGAAATATATAATGTTTATGTCACTTGCGGGGAATTGGTACATGTACATAATACATCTTATTAATTTTTATATCCTTGCATTTCCTCCCCTTTCCCTTCCATCCATCTCTTGAGCCCCTTCATTTTTTTTTTTTTTTT
>NW_004955525.1:641268-662078 GCF_000276665.1 Chinchilla lanigera | reverse complement strand
AGGATCCCATTTGAGAAGGATCAATCTCCCTAATTCCTATCATTTATCTTTTATTTTGCTCTTTATTTATTCTTTGTATTTCTCACACAAATCATGCAATATTTAAGCTTGTGTATCTAATTTATTTCACTCAACATTATTGTCTCAAGGTACACATGTTTTTACTACGAATGACTCCAGTTTATCTCCCTTATGGCAGAGTAATATTTCACTGTGCGTAAATACCACACTTTCTTTATCCATTCATCTCTTGATGGACATATAAGCTGCTTTCAAGATTTAGCTATTGTGAACTGTTCTGTTATGAATATGGGTATGCATATATCACTAAGCTATCATGTCTAACTCTTTCAGGAAGCTACTTAGTAAGAGAAAATCTTGGTCAAATGAAATTTCTAGTTTCAGCTTTCTGAAGAATCTCCATACCAATCTCCAAAGTGGTTGCATTAGTTTACATTCCCACCAACAGTGTGAAAGTGTTCCCTTTCCCCTGCAGCCTCGCCAGCACTTGTTATTTCTTATTGATGGCCATTCTTTCTGGGGTAAAATGTAATTTCAATGTCGTTTTAATTTGTATTTCTCTAATGGCCAGTGATTGAGTATTTCTTAATGTATTTATTGGCCATTTGTATTTCTTCAGTGAAGTGTCTATTCATTTCACTCGCCCATTTTTGAATGGGTCTTTTATTTTGGAAGTTTAATTTTTTTTGAGTTCTTTATATCTTCTAAATATTAATCTGAAGTGTAGCTCAAAAAACTTTTTCTCATTCATTCTGTATGTTGTCTTTTCACTCTGTTGACTGTTTCTTTCATTATGCAGAAGCATTTAATTTGATATGATCCCATTTGTTGATTTTTAGTATTATTTCTTGTGCAACCAGGGTTTTGTTCAGAAAGTCCTTACCTATACCTATTACTTCAAGATTTTTACTAATTTTGTCTTCTAGTAAGGTGTTTCTGTTTTAACATTTAGTTCTTTGATCCATTTTTATTTTAGCTTAATACATGTTGAAACATATGAGTCTAGACTCAATCTTCTGCAAGTGGACAGCCAGATTTCACAGTACCATTTATTAAAAAGTCTATCTCTCCTGCAGTGTATGCTTTTTGCTTACTTGTGAAAGATCAAATAGTTGAATTGATTAGAGTTAGTTCTGCATCTTCTGTATTTTTAACTATTGAAATTCAAGCACAAGCCACTATAATTTCAGTTGGACCTTTATTGATACTGAATACATTTTCGTTCATTCTTTGGCTCCTACGGAATTCCCTTCCATAGCTCTTCCCATCCTTTCCCACTCTTCAGAAGGCAGCCTCTTCTTCGCTCTCATTGGCTACTGCTTTTCTCCTGTACAATTTGGTGACAAAGGGATTTTATAGAATCAAAATATAGTTCCAAGACTTCTCTTTTCTCATAAAAATGGATGTTCTTGATCCTTTTCACTTCCTTTGGGTTATGAATCTGTCAACTTTATTTCTAACTTTCTCTTTTGCATCTGCACTCTGTCCCTCTGTGCTTGCTCTTTCCTCATTTATTATAAAGTATTCCAAGGATATGAGTAAAGGCAACAAAATGAAAACACTTTCCAACACTTACCAGTTGATCTCACCGTGTGGCTCCTGCACCACCAGAATCAGCATCATCTAGGTACTTGATAGAAACAGAATTTTTTACTTCACCCAATCCCTGCTGTTTCAGAAATTCTTGGGAAGAAGTTCAAATAGCTATGTTGTAACAAGAATTCTAGGTGATTCTAATGCAGGTGAAAAATATGAGATCCATTTGGCCTGGAGTCACTATCGTTTCACAAACTTTTTGAAAATCTACAATTATTTCTAATAGTTTCCCTTCTTCCTCTGGGGCCATAAACTTTTTGATTTCTGCTTAATATTTAGCTGGAACTACTCCAGTGGTGATCATTAAGCCCCTAACTGCCAAATGCAAAGTTGTTTCCTAAATCCTCATTATTTAATATTCTGTAGCTTTTTATACTATCCATATCATTTTTAAGCACCTACCTCTTGACTTTCTGACTTCCCCAAAATCTATTTCTCCATTTCAATATTCTATGCTCACCTCAAACTTAACATAACCAGAACTGAATTATCTTTTACCCTCCTTCAAATATGGTGTTTGTTTTTCACTTCTGATATTTTTAATTCTGTCTTCATGCAACTAGTCACATGACAGATACTTGAAGACTCGTTTGACTTCTAACTACACATTATACCTTCATTCAACTAGTCATTAAATTTTGTGAATTCCCACTCAACAGTATCTCTCTCTTCTATTCCTTCAAATTTTCAATGCCATCACATTAGTTAGTCTATTATAATTTTTGCTTCGCTATAACAATTACTTCTTAGCCGGGCTTGGTGGTGCACGCCTATAATCCCAGCACTTGGGAGGCTGAGGAAAGATCGCTGTGAGTTCAAGGCCAGCCGGGGCTACAAAGTGAGCTCAAGGTCAGCCTGAACTGTATCGTAGAACCCTGTCTCAAAGACAAAAAAAAAATGCAAAAACAATTACTTTTTAATCTCCCTACTTGCAAGTATTTCCCCTTCCAGTGTAGCTAGTATAGCAGGTTATTTCTCTCTGAAGTTTCATTATACTCTTTAGAAATGTTCATTACTACCTCTCTGGACACTGGATAAATTTTATATTCCTTAAGCTGAGTTAACTCCTTTGATTTGCCTTTTTATCTTTTCCTCCAATACTCCCTGATATTTGCCTGTACACTAGTAAATGGGCATTACTTTTCATTACTGTCCAACCTCTTATACATAATTATGCTAATTCTTATGTCATCCTTTCTTCATAGACTATGTTGCTTTGCACCTCCTTATGTCCTCTCACCCACATTCTAATCAGGCATTAAAATGAACGCCTAACTCACCTCCATGAAGAACTCCCTCATTACTTTTCTCCTCACAAGAAATGAGATTTCACTCTTCTGAACTCTCATAAAACTCTGCTTCTCAAGGAAGTTATATTCTTCTATATACTTGTTTCTTTCTTATCATGTTAGGTCCTTTCCTAGAATAAGGTTAAATCACGTTAAAAATTGTGTGTATATTGTTTTACATGTCTTCTATGTTCTTTGGCCTTTTGATCTGGCTTTCAATATAAATATATCCTAATTAACTGTATAAAGTCGTGTGATAAATAAATAAATCTGATGCTGAAAAAACAAAAGGGAGTGGAGGAGGGGGGAAAAGAAGTGAACTGACATGGGTTATGTACATGTAGTAATTCCCTTCAATGAATATAATCATTATGTACTGGAAACATGTACTAATGGAAGTAAAATGTAGAACTGTGTGTGTTGTCCACTGTGCCTGGCTCATAGTAAGTGTCTATACATGTTTATCAAGTGATTCAAATATGTAGATGTGTCTACAAGCATCTTCCTTTTTGCTTTATTGCTTTTCACCTTATTAGGGATTTTTGTGGGGGTATTTTTATTACAAATTGAAGGTTTGTGGAAACATTGTGCCCAGTTAGTCTCTCAGCACCATTTTTCCAATAGCATGTACTTACTGCTTGCCATTTTATCAATAAAGTATGTTTTAATTAAGGTGTGTACATTTTTAGGCACAATGCTATTGCACACTTAAGAGACTACATTATAGTGCAAATATGATTTTTACATGCATGGGGGCCAAAAACTTTGTGTGACTCTATGTATTGCAATATTTGCTTTATTGTGCTGATCTGGAACCAAACCTACAAGGCCTATGAGGAATGCCTATACAAACTTTAAAGTATAAATAGTTCATTATTCCTAATTCTAAAGGAGAGTTGAAGACATTTGTGTGAATTAAACATATATTTTGTTGTTAAAAATATGTGTCTGGTGTAGTAGCACACACCTGTAATCCCAGCACTTGGAAGGCTAAGCCAGGAGGATCACTGTGAGTTTGAGGCCAGTCTGGGCTACATAGTGAACTCAAGGCTACCCTGAACTATACAAGGAGATGCTGTCTCATACACACACACACACACACACACACACACACACACACACACATTTGCTTATTGTAATTTATGGATCATTTGTATGAGATATGGCTTTTCATATTACTTAAGAATTATTTAATTTTTATCTAAGCATTAATGTCTTCATAAATGTTTCTTTTATGTGTGGTACTTCTGCTCAGCAGTCCCCTTCTTATCTAATTTCACTTTCTGTGCTTCAGATACTTGCAGTCAATTGAATGCCAAAAAATTAAATGGAAAATTCCAGAAATATAGCATAAATAAGTCTGAAATTGCTCACTTCCCTATTACCGTGAAATTTTGTTCCATTCCACCCCATCACACCTAGGATATCAGTCATTCTCTTGTTCAAACTATCCAGTCGGTATAAAACCCACATGCCTATTAGTCACCTAGTAACTATCTGGATTTTCATTTTGTGGTGTTTGTCTCCAAGTAGCCCTTATTTTATTTAATAGCTCCAAAACACAAGAGAAATGATGTTGGCAGTGCGGATATCACAAAAGTAACCCAAGAAGTACATCAATTAAGTGGACAGGTAAAAGTGTTCTTGACTTAGCAAAGGAAAAAAAATTATATGTTGAGGTAGCTAAAAAGTGCAGTACAGGTATTTTAAGAGAGAGAAAAGGACCAGAGAGACACCACATTCACATAACTTTTACTACAATGTATTATTGTAAGTGTTCTATTATAGTACTACTTAATATCATTAATCTCTTACTGTGCCTAATTTATACAGTAAACTTTATTGTATGAGGAGACATATGTATAAAGCACATAATATCTTGTGATATTTTGTACTATTTACAGTTTCAGACATTCACTGAGGGTTTAGAACACATTCTCACAGGTAAATATGTACTACTATTTTCTATTATGCCTGCTTAAATGAACCCTAAGAAATTTATTTGTTACATATCTATAATGAATGTTACAAAATTATAATGAATATTTTATTTTCTCCAAACAAAAACATTTTATTCATTTATGAATTTATTTTAACAAAAGTATTTGAATCCGTTTGAAAGCTTGTTAAAATTTTTGTTCGACCTTTATTTTTAATTCAGTAAGTCCCCATATCCATAGTAAGACTCATTCATAAGTCTGGCAATGTGAGTCTTATACACCTTTGGCACAAATAGGCAGTGTAAAGCATTTAAAAACCTAATGTGTGGTCCATTCATATCTGTGAAAGTTTGCAACTCACGTGTTCATAAATCGGGGACTTACTATACTGAGGATTGAACCCAGTACCTTAGAACTGAGCTATAACCCCAGGCATTTATTTTTCATTTTCAGACATGGTCATGCTAAATTCCACAAGATGAGCTGAAAATGTATTCCTCCAGCCTCATCCTTCCAGAGTGCTGGGATTACAGGTGTGCACGACCATGCCCAGTTTATTCTGTATGTTTTATGTAAGAGAATTTTAACTGAGGAAATTTGTCACTAAAGTAACTATTTCAAATCAGTGCTGAAGAAGTTAGAACTGCACACAACTAAAGTGCAAATTTGTTTTTGTTTGCAAAATAACTAGCTCTAAAATGAGAAAAAAGAAAGACATTATATCCCTTCTTTATGAGTAGGAGAGAAATAGATAGTTTTCTCTGGTTGGGAAAATATAAACATGAGGATATGTATACTCCCAGCAAGATGAAATCACTACACAATATTGAATTTTGTTTTTGTTATTTTTCTTCTGTAAGAAATGTGTTTAAAAAGCAAGTAAAGGCACAGTATTGAAAATATAACTGGAGATCAAAATGGCAGAGTAGCGAACAGCAACAAAATACAACCCATCTGGGACCTAGAATGCAGACATTTGTAAAATAACAACTTGACGAAAAGAAAAAAAGAAGTAGCTCTCTGGTAAATGGGAAGGAAATAAGAGAGAAAGTGAAGAAATGAGGCACAATACAGAGGAAAAAACAAAGCAATCTGGAAATTCACCTGACTCCCTGGGATGGAAACTGTCTGCACAGACTCAACACAATCCCCCAGAGTGGGGAGCTCCAGGGAGAAACAATGAACTGGGCCAGCACTGATAGCACAAAAAAATCCAGGGGCTAATGTAGACTGAAGTTAAAGCATGGAAAATGAGACAAGCATGTCCACTATCACAATTTGTGATATAGTACTTGAAACATTAGCCAGAGTAATCAGTTAAGAGAAAGAAATAAAAAGGATGTCGCTACAAAAGGAAGAGGTCAAATTATTATATGCAGATAACATGATCCTCTACTTAAAAGACTCAAAAATTCCACCACAGGACTCTTAGCAGAAAATTAACAACCAAAAATTAACAACCTAAAATTAACAACCAAATTCAGGAATGTAGCCAGATTAAAAATGAATGCAAAAAATCAATAGTATTCCTGCACCATAATAATGAACTAAACAAGAAAGCAATTAAGAAAATAATACCACTCACAATAACATCAAGAAAAATTAAGTACTTAGTAATTAATTTAACCTAAGAAATTAAAGATCTTTACAAAAAAAATGCAGCACTTTGAAAAAGGATATTGAAGAGGACATTAGAAAATGGAAAGTTGTCACCTACTTCTGGATAGGCTGAACCAATATTGTCAAAATGGCCATACTTCCAAAACTGTTGTACAGGTTTACAACAGTTCCCATGAAAATACTAATAGTACTCGTCATAGAATTAGAGAAAGCGATCCAACAATTCTTGTGGAACCCGAAGAGACCTGGAATAGCAAAAGCAATTCTCAATACCGAGGACAAGGCAGATGACATTACAATCCTGGACTTCAAATTATACTACAAAGCTATACTGATATATACAGCATGATAAGGGCAAAACAATGCATACTTGTGGGTCAATGGAACAGAATAAAGGATGCAGAAATCAACCCAGGCACTCTCAGCTACCTTATCTTTGATGAAGGGGCCAAATACTTTCATTGGAGAAAAGATAGCCTCTTTGAAGAAATCGTGCTGAGAAAACTGCTTATCCATATGCTGAAGATTTAACTTATACCCATATCCCTCACCATGAAGTAAAATAAAATCAAAATGTATCAAAGATCTAAATATTAAGACAGAAAAACTTAATCTGTTGGGAGATAAAATAGGTAAAATTCTTAGAGACATAAGTGTAGGCAAATATTTTCTGAACAGAACACTGGCTGCACAAGAATTAATACCAAGAATTAACAAATGGGATCATAACAATTAAAAAGCTTCTGCACATCCAAATAAATCAATAGAGTGAAGCAGAATGGAAAAAATTGCCAACTACTCCTCAGACAAAAAACTAACATCTAGAATATATAAAGAACTCAAAAAAATTAGGCCATTAGAGGGAGGGAGGGAGAGAGGAAGAGAGACAGAGAGAAAGAGAGAGAGAGACTATATATACTTCAAGGAAAGAAAAACTTGTACAAATACTTTAATACTAAATTTACGGAGGTATCATGAGAGTAATACCAGTTACCTTTGGCCTCTACAATTACAAGATGTTCTCAAAGTGGTGGCCATTAGTTTCTAGACATTTATAAATATGGTGAACTGCTTCTTGGGTAACATTGGTCATTGAGATCGCTGCACATGCATTTTCAATTTCTTCTCTAAGGGCCAACCATGTAGTGAATTTTCTGAGAAAAATGACATCCTCTAGAGTCCCCCATATAAGGATGACACCATCTGTTGAAAAAACATTATAGTTTTTCATGAAGTGTGTATACACTTTTTGCGTGATATACACGTATATCAATTTCTATATAGCTGTGATGTTATTACTGTCCTCATGGTATATTAAATGCATTTGTGGTTCTTAAGTGTACAGGACTTCAAAGATGCAGAACTTAGGAAAATATCTTATCATATTGATGACTACTACCAAGCTAAGTTTTTTATGATGGTAAACTTTTCCAGGCTTAAGCATCTGGCTTTTCTTTGTATTCCAGCCACTTGTGATGAAATATGTATGCAAGTCCAGCATGAGAGAAACAGCCAAGTGATGTAGATACTTTTTCAGTCTTATGGTTATGTGATTGTCTTATAATTGTATTATAGCTGTTAAATGTACCTAAGCAGACTGCAGTAAAGAAAATGTCACTCTAATTATCAAAGATTAAGCATTAATAACCTATAAAATGTACCTATAAATACTACATTGTACTTAAAAGGCATTTTAAGAGAGAGATTAATTTTAATTAACAGAAGTCTCAATTTAATTTGACCTTAAATACCCAACAGTAAAGTATAACCAAAAAGAAACATGGAAAATAATAGTAATACAGGCTAGTTATGAAAAGGGCCCTTCAATCACTACACTGACCCCTGGTGGTAGTCTCCAGCTATGCCTGCAATCGAGCACTGCTATGATTCAGAGGCTAAAAAAGCCACTGTTGCAGCTATACGGATACAAAAGCCTTTATATACTTCAGCTAAAATAATCCTTCAAAACCATGGAGTCCTCTGTCTTCTTACAGCCGCACCTGGGGGAACTGGAACAATCTTACATAAAATTTGTTGTCTTTAGATAAATAATTCACATAAGGTAGAAAAAGACCTTAAAACCATTTTTAAAAATCAAGCTTATAGTAAACTTTGAACAGATATGTCTAAGACCGAGTTGGTTGCAATCCTTACTCCAGTCCCCTAAAAATAGTCTGGACGAGGCTCTTTCCCTTAATAATAAATTGTTTTTTCTTCCTAGAAACTGTCAAATTCCAAATGGTCATACAAGTTGAAGCCAGCAATGTGCAAAACTTCTTTTACCAAGGTTCGCGAGATTGACCATCTTAAGAGAATTCATAGCTGCTGAAACTCAACTTGACCTCCATTGAAGACTTCTTATATTAGTACTTTCAAGAACGCTGACTGTCTTCTCTTCCACACTGACCCCTCTCAACCAAAAATAGCAAGACTCGGTCTTCTCCCCTTCTTCTCTAACAGCAGTTAGGGACACTTTTTCAGAAGCGGGTAATGTAGTAGTTTAGTTTAGTTTAGTTTAGTTTAGTTTAGTTTAGTTTAGTTTAGTTATTTTGTGTAAGGCAATCTTAACATCCTAAGGATAGGGGCAGATAAAAGAAAATAGTCCACCTCGCTTAAGAGCTAATTCAAGCAAGTAAGCCAACCTTGGACACAAGGTTAGTACAAGAAGAAGAAAGCTAAAGTAAGAAGGGAAGTGAAAACATTTCCTCCCAGGAAGATAAGCTAATTGCCAGTTCCTCCCTAACCTCTGGGATGAGCTTGGAAACACTTGATAACTAGTTTCCTTTTAACTGCATTTCCTGTGAAGCAGCTAAATAATTAATTTCTTTTGAATGCTAAACCCACAATGCTACAAGTTGAAAACAAGCTCTAATGTATGTAAGGCAAAAACAATGAAAATCCACTGGACTTCTATTCAGAATTCCCCCTTGGATATCCACCGAGAGCATTCTTCCTGTTATTATTTACATTAAACACTTTCCTAAATTTCTCCTTATGTCCATAAATTTATTCTTCAATTTCACAATATAAAGAACTTGAATTTATACAAAATTAACTCATTCAGCTCCATTGGGGACATAAGATAATGTTCTACAGATTCTAGGAATACACTGTAGCACTTGGTTCCTGGTTCTTTATTTCATTCTTCTAGCACTAAATCAAGTCTTGGAAGGAACCTGAGAAGGAGTATTTCATGATGTGACTGAACCACAATGTATCAAATCTACTGTTGATGGATATAACTTCCAGGCTGGAGCTATTATGAATGTTATTTTGAACATTATGGTCTTCATTTCACAGAGAATGTTGAAAAAGTCAGGAATGTTCAGATATGCAGATATGAATCTGTGGAGATAACTTGTTTTTTGAACTGGTTTCATCTTGCTAAATTGCCCAAGCAATCCTCCAACTTGCAATCCTCTTATCTCGCCCTCGAAAGTAACTGGGATTACAGGCGCATACTTGTGCCTCACCATAGTTTCTTAACTAAAGAACATTTCAGCACAGACGTTAACATAAGACAGTGAGTTAAAATATAATTGAACAGATTGTATTTTATGTAATAAATTAGTCTATAGGAAAAATAATGTTTATAAATTTTAAAGGTCTCACTTGACTTTAAATAAGAATCCATTTGTTAAATCCCAATATTGCCTTTTTTAATTCTGGGAGTTGAAACCAGGGCCTTTGCACTGAGCAAACCCCTCCTTTTAATAATTAAATTTTGAGGCAGGATGTCTCTAACTCCTTAAAATTAGGAGGATATCTCAAACTTGCAATCCTCCTGTATCAGCCTCTCGCAGTGCTGGGATTAGAGGTGTGTACAACCATTCCTGGATTTTTCTTTATAATTTGCATTACCAAGTAAATATTTCCTGATGCATCCATTGTCTTAACATAAATAAAATTAGAAGTTCAAAACACTATTAAAAATAATAGTATCTTCCTCAAAGGGCTCTGTGTGATTGCAAGAGTTAATGTGTGCAATCCACCATTAATAAACTGCTTAAAATAGTGCATGCAACAAGATAAGTGCTATTGCAGTTAATTATTATCCAGAATTTTTACTTAGCTTACATTTAGAGGACATACAATGTCTTTCCTAAAAGTGGTTATGAAAATAATTTTACCTTCATATTGGAAAAAAAAGTAAGTTGCATTGTGGTATATAGAGCAGCTCAACTTTAGTTTTGCCTTTATTAATATTGAAGTAAAACTCAGTTTGGAGAAAACCTTCAAGATAAATTGAATAATGTCTTACATTTTAAGAATAAAATAAGCCCCTGGCCATATATAATGATCTACATTGAACAGAATGATGTGGCTTAAAATGCATTTATTTCTATAGTATGTAATATATTGAGCCAGATACCAAACCAAAGCACTACTTTGGTCCTATGGTCCAAAGGAAGAATGATTATCTAGTGTAGTAATGCTAATGGAATTTGTACCTTTTCCTCACCACATCCCACCCTGCCTTTAAAGACAGGGCCCCTCTGTACAGCCCAGTTTGGCCTCAAACTCTTCATTCTCTTTCCTCAACCTTCCAAGTACTGGGATTACAGGCATGCATCACCAGACGTGGCTCCTGCACACCCTGCTTTCTCCAGTCTTCTCAGAAGCCAGGCCCCAGTGAATCATCACATTTTCTTCTCACTGCTCTCCTAAAAGTCACCTGTACTGCAGTCAAACTGTATTCTCTGGGCCTGCATTGTAAAGATGTTATGTATGCTGCTTCATTGCTTAGAATCTTCTCTTTTGAAAGTTTTGTTTATGGGGCTGGGGATTTAGCTCAGCGGCAAAAGCGCTCGCCTGGCAAGCGCAAGGTCGTGAGCTCGGTTCCCGGTACCGGAGAAAAACAAAAAAAAAAAAAGTTTTGTTTATGAAAAGCTACCTTTCAAAATATTTAGTTTGCCTTAAAGCTTTTCTGAGTGATACTACACTCAGAGGTGATATTATCTTTTCCAGAAATCTAGAGGATACATTTCCATCACAAAATTCTCTTCTATTTTGCTCAGGATCAACATTTATACCAGATGAGCCAGGCATGGTGGTGCATACCTTTAATCCCAGCACTCCAGAGGCAGAGGCAGCAGAATCACTGCAAGTCTAAAGCCAGCCTTGGCTACACAGTGAGTCCAAGGGCAACGTGAACTGTGTAGTGAGACCCTCTCTCAAAAAAAGCAAAAAAAAGCAAACAACATTTATACCAGAAATATCTACTGCTTGCCTACTATATATAAGACATTTTATTACACACTGTGCATACTGTGTGATTAATGTTGAAAGATATGTGGTTCTAGGAAGTAAAACCACAGGCCACCATAAAGGTGTACAAGTGGGCAGCATATTTAAGATTTTACAGTCTTGCTCAAAAGCTCATATTGAAAGCATGCTCTATTTAATTTGGATCAACACTTATTATTGAAGTTAGTTTTTTTTAAATAGAACATGAATTCAGGTAATGCTGCATATCAACAGAAAAACAATTCTCTCTTCTATGTAATTAAGTGTGTTGTATTAATGTGTGCAAAGTATAAAATCAATAAATAGCTAATAACCACTGATTATACTTGAATGTTTTCATAATTTTATTGTCAGCTGTGACAAATAATCAGTACATCTATACTGCACTAAATTAGTGCAATTTTTATTATATATATATAGGCAGTGAAGTAATGCAGTAATATGTTTTTAATATTTTAAAAATGGACATCTCTTATTAAGTAAGAGGAGTTATCAGAGGTATTATTTTCAGTGAGTGGCAATTGTGGTGGTGTCTTCAAGGATGCCTAATAATGTATTTATGTTTCATACATAAGTATGAACTATGCCTAATAATGTATTTATGTTTTCATATATTTTAATTTATTGTTAATTATGAGGGACAATATTCAGGTATAAGTCCTTTTTTTATTTGGAAAAAGAAATGAGTAACCCTTCTTTCATTATGTTGCTCTGTCACACTGAATGCTTATCAATTAGCAATAGTAGGTTATTCCTTTACCACATACAGGAGTTGCAGAGCATAAAGATCTAAATATAGTACAATCACGTCACAAAAGAATAATATAGAATTTTGGGTCAAAGTCCAATTTACACTACCCAAAGTACATTTTCTAACTAATTGTTTCACAAAGTCAAAGTCACCTATTTCCTAAGTATACAAGGCAAATAATGTGAGAAATATTTTTATAGGGAATTATTTGATATGGTCAATGAAACCCTGAATTTGGTTAATATTGAAAAGCTCTTAACTAAGCTAGACTTGTCAGATTTAGAAAATTGAATTCCAGAGCATAATATTTAGTACATAGTTATATTTTAAAAATTGTTCATTTTTTATCTGAAATTCAAATAGGCTTCTGATATATTTGAATATAGGCTAAATCTGTCAACCCTATCCTGTTTCTCAGAAAATAAGATCTAACCAGAAAATAATCAGGCTTGAAAACTGGAGATCAAAAATGCCAGCCCAGATCAGCCTGTTCTTGCCTTACCTGCCATTACAGTTAGTCAACTAGCAAAAGAGTAGTGAGGTACTGTATAATCTTCTGCATGACACTAGCCATGACACTGCAAAACTGATCTCTAGTTTTCAAGCCTCATTATTTTCTAGTTAAGTCTTATTTTGGAGGAAACAAGGGTAACATAGGGAGAATCATGGAAGGCTTCTCAGGAGAAGTGATACTTGAACCATCATGAAGGATCAGCTGAAATTATTTAGGTGACAGTGGGTGGAGAATTGGGATAAGGACAGCTTTTGTGCCTGGAGCATGAATATAATAGTAAAAATGATTGATCAATAGGACTGTGAGCTCTTCACTCTTTTCCTCATGCTCACAGTGAAGTCTGACAGGTATAAACAGAGCAGCAGTTGTGCCAAACAGTTGCTGAAAACAATATAAATGTACATTGTGCCCAAAATTATTTCTCTTCTATGAGAATCTTCAACAGATTTCACCTTGCCTTGTGAAAGTTAATTGGCCTTTGATTTTTCTCCTCTAAGTAAACTGATTACTTCACCCTTCTTTAAATACATCATACTCCTCATTCTATGCAACTATTTCCACATGCCAGGATGGCAGATCTTGAAGTAATTATATGGCTAGAACAGGAAATTTGAGGGTTTCAACAGGAATTATTTTTTATCTGTATCTGATGTTTGATGAAAGAACCAAATGCTCTTTAAAGTAAACTGATATCTGGGTTCTATATAGATGCTGATTTCTGAAAAGTTTTATTGCAAGCATGAGCTATTTCATGCTGCTTACTTAAATCTCACTGTGGTCTTTACTGTGGCAAGTCACAATTACCTCTACTGTCTTGGTAGCTGATAGCGCTCATCATCACTCAGAGTCTCAAAAATTCCATTCTACCCAGCTCTTTCCTTGCTAGGTATCTTGCCAAGAGAGTTAAAGATATCATATTACATTGATACTTGCATACCAATGTTTATAGAGGCATAACTCATAATAACTAGATCTCGTAAGCAGCCTACATGTCCATCAAGAGATGAATGGATAAAGACATTGTGGTATTTACACACAATGGAGTACTACTCTACCTTCTTTAGAAGAAAACTTGAGTCATTTGTAGGGAAATGGATGCACCTCGAGATCACAATGGTAAGTGAAATAAATCATACACACAAAATTAAACCAAGAAACCCAAAATAAAAATAAAATAAAAGTTAAATAATAAGAAGTTGGGGAACTAGATCTTTCTCAAATAGGAAGGAGATCAAGAGATTGAAGGAGGGGGCTGGGGATTTAGCTCAGCAGCAAAAAGCGCCTGCCTGGCAAGCGCAAGGTCTGTGAGTTCAGTTCCCGGTACCGGAGAAAAACCAAAAAAAAAAAAAAAAGAGATTGAAGGAAAGGGAGGGAGGAGAGGAAAAAAATAAAGGAAAGATGCATTCAACAAGGAGGGAAATGAGATGTAAAAAGAATTAAGATGTGCATATACATGGACCAACTCCTCAAGATGAATGTAATCAGTGTGTAGTGCAAATATGTCCTAATAAAACTAAAGTAAAATAATTTCATTTCAAAATCTAAAGGTATACATTTTCCAATAATTTATCTAACCTCTTTCCTTAAAATATAGAGCCAAATGATTTATTTTGAGCCCAAAATCTCTGAATAGAAATAAAATATCCAGTGGAAGATGAGACATGCTTTTGTATTAAACATGTCATCAGGGAATTCTGGGAAGATGGTGGAGCAGTGAGAGCAGCAAGTCAGCTACTCCAAGATTGAGATTCCAGATGATGGAGACCATGATGAAGCAGCCCCAAGCAGGACTTAAATTAACCAATTGGCTTTTTATGTTTACTTGTGAATCTGTCCAAAGCAAAGGACACTTTTCTGGAAGTGAGCAATGGACTCATAGTAAGTGAACCTCTGTGAGTCACTAATCACTACTAAAACCTGTAATGGGGGATGAAGCCAGAAAGCCTCAAAGGAGAAGACAAGATCATAGCCAAGGACACCTGGATCAGATCTCAACTAGATAAAGACTATAGCTTCAGGCGTCTCACTCTTGGGTGGATTCACTTAATTCTTATTAAGAGTTACATTAATACCTTTTGTAGAGAAGTCCTTGAGTATTTCTAACTGAGTATTACCCTCCCTTCTTCTGATAACCAAATAAATACAGGCCACCCAGAGAAATTTGTGGTTTTAGTACTGAGAGAATCTCAAATTCTGTGAGAGGGCTTTGATTATCATGGAGTCCTGAAATCATTCCATTTGCCTCTTTTTATTTAGCCTTCACCATACACTCATTTGGGAGATTGCAGACCTAATCAGCATGCAAAAACAAAGGGATATTATTAACCCAATATCCAGATACTGGAGCATAGCCACTTAGGGAAGCAAAGAAGGAGGGAGGTGAATCACTGACAGCCAGCAATGATTTGAGGGGTGAATTGGAGTCCTGGGGGAGATCAAGGTGACAGATCTCAATGCAGAAGAGAAAATGACAAACCACAATTTTTCTTTGACTTCTAGCTTGTTGGCAAACTGCATTCTCTGTCATGCCTGGCTCCTGATGTCACAGGAGGCTCAAGCCTATAGAGATATCATGATGGTAGAGGACGATGGAGGCCTCCAGGGAGAAATGCATCAGTGAAGTGGAGCAGTGGATGCTGTGGGCTGCCACCCCTGGTGAATGGCTCCACTCCAAACATCCCCCAGACAGGGTGGTTGACTGGATGCCATTTTGGGTGGTGCCAGCTGAGCTATGGGTTGGCTCCATCTTAGGGCTACCATTATCTGGGTTAAGCATAGCCTCGGGAGACACTAAGGTTCAGGGAGCTGATATCAAGTTAACAAGAAATGCCCATAGTTTTGTGGGTTGAACAGGTCAGATCACAGGCCCAAAGTTAGAGACCAGGAAAAACCTAAACATCTGTGGAGTTGAACTGGCACTCCACACTACTTCCACTACAGCCTTGCTGGGATAATACAGAATCTTGCCCTACTCCTACTACAAGACTGCAGAGATTGTACAATATAAACCTGGGCTCTGCCTTCTTTGTCTACCAGTGACAGTGGAGACATGCCCTGAAGTGGACACCACCACAAAACTGTAGACTCCAGAAGATAACTACAGGCTTGAAATCACAGAAAAATATTTTCTCTTTTTCTTTGTTTTTTTTTATTATTATTTTTGTAATTATTTGTGATATTTATTTTATATTTTTATTTTTTATGTGTGTCAACATTATTTTTAGTTTTCTGGCTTTTTTTCTTTCCTGTCTTCTTCATCAGTCTCCAAAAGCTTACATAATCTTCCTTTGTCCTTCAACCTTGCTTCTAAACTCTTTCTTTTCTATTTCTCTATTTTTCCTCCTTTCTGTTTTAAATTTTCTCAACAGAAGTTATAATCATTCAATTGCAGGAATATTTAATGTATATAAATTTCTGGTTTCTGGTATATTTTGATATATAACTATAAATCATATTCATATGGTTAAAGGTGGCAAATTAATAGTTACCAGAATTTATGATTTTCTAGAGTGTGCTAGATCCTATTGTTATTACTGATTGTACTACTTTGACCAAGATGAAATAGTGGTTATAACCAGTTGTTCTTTCTTGCATGCAAAGAAAAAAATTGAGTATCATAAACAATACTATACAACAGCACTAAAGAAACACAGGCTAGGCCAAATAGACAGCAACTTCTCATCAATAAATTGAAGAAGGATCTCGTAAAAGACTCAAAAGCAAAAATCCAACTGCACATAGAAGATATTACTCAAAAGTAATCACTCCCTAAGAAGTTCTTGATATTAGTAATACAACAAGCTACCATAAGAAATTTATGAGTATCAACACAGAGAATAATGTTTTTAAAAATTAAAAAATGAGAAGATACAGAAGCAACATGCAACCCATCATGCTTTTCCATGGCAAACCTAAGGGGCAGGAAGGTAGAACAAATGGTCACCCACCTGAAAGCTCTCAAATGGTAACAGTAGAAGTAACAAAGCAGATTAATGAGCTTCTGCAAAAAAAAATAAGAAATAATTTCTCAAAAATAAAAGAAATTTGTTTTTGTTTTTGTTTTTGTTTTTGTTTTTCTAGTACCAGGAATCGAACTCATGACTTCACGCTTGCCAGGCAGGCGCTGTGCCGCTGAGCTACATCCCCAGCCCCAAAAGAAATTATAACAATAATAAAGGACATGGTCATTGAACTGAGAGTACATACAGATAAAAAATTAGAGGATCTTAGTAAAATTATTGAAACGATGATGCCTAACATAGAAAAGAAATATAATTCATGAAAAGCATTCAGCTATCCAGGAGATTAAAAATTCAACTGAAAGTATACACAGAAGAATCAATGTGAGAACAGAATATCAGATATAGAAGACAGGTTTATGGTTAGTGATCATGAAAAGAAAGACTTCTTACAAATAGCAAGGGACCAGAAAAAGTCAATCCAATACATGCTAGATGATGCAAGGAACAATAACATGTTTGATCAAAATCAATAAAAAATCAAAGATACATGGAATAGAAGGGGACAGATAAGGAATTCCCCTTTTTGTTGTTCCTTTAGTATTGTTTTATTTTCCCTGTTCTGTTTTGTCCTGTTCTGCTTTTCTTTTATGTATTTATTTATTTGTTTGGTTGGTTTTGCTGTGTGGTTATTTCTGCTCTCTATTTTTTTACCCTTCTGTTCTCCTTATTTCAAAACTTAGATCTCTAAACTTTCTTTTAGTTTACTTCTACTCATCTTCTTCCCTTTTCTCAACTGTTTCACTTGATTTTATGAGTAAACACTGTCTCTTCTCTTTAAGGTTTACATCAATACTTCTAGGCTTTCTCTTCTGAACCTTCCCTTTTGTGTCCTACAATTACCCAAAATTTGGATGATTACCCTTCATGCTCCAGCCTTGCCCCTACTATATTTAACCTTATTCATCTCTCCATTCTACCTTCATCCTTATTAGCCCCCCACACAAAAAAAAATGAAAAATCACTCTAATAAGAGGAAAATCACTGCATATGTTTCTCATACAATTTGTATTATATTGTATAACTGTAGAATTTGCTCCTATGGTTGTAGATATCAGGCTAATAGTTACCAGTTTGTTAGTAGCCAAGCTGTGCTTGAGTTTAATGTTATTTCTCACTGTACTACTTTGACTGGGATGTCATACCTGCTATAATCAGTTTTTCTCCCCTGTATGACAACACTGTGAATGTAAGGGGTCAGAACCATCACCACAGTCCAGTACCAGAAAAGTGGGCCCTGACTGAAATACATAAAATAAATGGTCTGCATTCACCAATCAAAAGAAAGATTGGCAGAAGGGATCCAGAAACAAGATCCAACTATATGCTGCATACAAGAAACACAACTCAAAAGAGTCAAATAATGAAAGACACAAGATGGAAAATAGCTGCGGGAGCTCTGCGCCGAGTGAGCAAGTGCTCCAAGAGCTGCTGGTCCCATAGTTCGAGTCCATGCTTTACTTCCACCACCACGGTTCCCAGCTGAAACTGGCAGAGAGAGCGAGGTACATCCCATCTATTTCCTGGGGGCAGAGCAGGCGAGGCAGGACCCCGTTGAAATTACAGACTGATTCTCTGCCCTGTGTGCACCCACAGCAGACAGGAGGTCCTCACTCAGAAGCCCCAGGGACTGTTCTACCTGTGGCAGGGGGAGAGCATGTGGCCCCTTCCTGTGCATGCACTGTGGCGAGTGAGCAAGTGCTCCAAGAGCTGCTGGTCCAGCAGTTTGAGTCCATGCTTTTCTCGCACCAGGACCCCCTAGGGTGTAGCAGTCATGGGCAGTCTGTGATTGCTGCCCGTCTGGCCTGCATTTGGTTCCTGTATGTGTCCTGAACTGACTGGGAACACAGAATCAGGTGGTTCACAAATTGTCGACCCTGCAGTTCATGTCTGGGTTTTGCCTGTACCCTGAACTGCCTGGGGACATAGGTCCACTGGACTGGCATTGTCACAACAGTGTAACCCGAGTCTGGGCCGTGCACATGCCCTGAACTGCAAGGGGACACTGAATCACAGTCTGCCATCAGCTGACACTAATGCCCACGTCTGAGACCTGGGATAACTAGACACAAATCAACAACTGCCAGAAAACTGAGACTAAGTAGTGCTTCTCAGGGATCACTGAGGAGCAAACCTGACCAACAGGAAAACTAGGGACACTAGCAGCCTTTGCTGTGCAGCCACTGAAGAGGGAAATTGAGCTTTCTGCATCCGGTAGCAAACATGACAAAATGAAGGACTAAGACACAATCCCAGAACTCCACCCAACTCTGAACAAGTCCAGAAGATATCGACATAGGAGAACTTGGTAAACATATGCCTGAAGTAGCTGAAATGATTGCAATGGAGGTAAAGAAACAACTGCATAAGGCCATAGAAGAGATGAGATCAGAAATAATCTCTCTGGCAAAAAATGAAATGGCAATAATAATGACAGAAATACTCAAAAAGTCTGAAAAAGAAACATATAAGAAAATAGAAGAACATACCACTTTGTTTGTAACTCCATACTGTCTGTACTGTTCTTTTGCTATTTTGAAAAATGGCTGTCTGTTAATGTTTTCCTCCTTTTACATTTAAAATAAAAAAAAATAGAAGAACAAAGGCAAGGGAGAGAAGCATTAAATGAAAAGTACGCAAAGGATTTAGAATGCATGAACCAGATTCAAAGACACTTTCAGGTAAACAAAGTTTCCATTGAAAGCTGCCAAAACCACATGAATGAAGCTGCAGATAGAATCTCAGACTTTGAAGACAGCATGGCAACTAGCAACCATGAAAGAAAGGATCTTGTAAAATAAACGAGGATCCAGGAAAAGTCAATTCAACAGCTGCATAATGAGGCAAACAAGAATAATGTATGACTTGTAGGAGTCAATGAAACAGCAGGAGGCAAAACAACTGATATAGAAAGAATATTTGAAGAAATAATGGCAAAAAATTTCCCAAGTATGGAAACACAACCTGATATACATGTAAATGACGCATATAGAACTCCAAACAACCACAATCAAAATAAAAATACACCCAGACATATAATAGGCAAGTTCCCAGATCTCCAGCAAAAGAACAGAATGTTAAAAGCTGTGAGAGAAAAGAAACAGATTACCTATAAAGGAAAGCCCATCAGAATCCCGGCAGACTTCTCAGCACAAACCATCCAATCGAGAAGAGTTTGGAGCAAAGTATTACAGGTCCTGAGACAGAACAGCTTCCGAACGAGACTGATGTACCCTGCCAAACTATTCCTCAAATTCAAAGGAGAAATAAAATATTTTCACAACAAAGAATAATTGAAGAACTTCATGAGCACCAAGCCAGCATTAAAAAGAGTACTAAAAGATAGTCTAGACAGAGAAAAATCTGACCACAATTTCAAAAACAGCAGTAGGACTGAAACATTAAGAAGAACAAGCAGGGGCTGGGGATTTAGCTCAGCAGCAAAAGCGCCTGCCTGGCAAGTGCAAGGTCGTGAGTTCGGTTCCTGGTACCAGAGAAAAACCAAAAAAAGAAAAAAAAAAGAAGAACAAGCAAGAAAAAGTTAGAAAAAGTAGGACACCAACGCAAGGACATAACATGACAATGATAAATCAACACATATCGGTTATAACGATAAATGTAAATGGCCTCAATTCTCCAGTCAAAAGAAACAGACTGGCAGAGTAGATTAAAAAACAAAATCCAATGATATCCTGTATATAGGAAACACATTTCACTCAAAAGGAAATCCATAGACTAAAAGTCAAAGGATGGAAAACAATCCTCCATGTAACAGGAACCCAGAAAAAAGCAGGGGTAGCTATTCTGTTTGCA
>NW_004955525.1:630998-639718 GCF_000276665.1 Chinchilla lanigera | reverse complement strand
GCAACTGGGATGTGGGAAAAGAGAAGGGAAAGAAGAGAAATTTTGTATGTAGGTATATACAGGATAGTTAACATAGTTGATCTACTGTCTTCTATTTTCTGAAAGAAACTGTCAATGAGTCCTTGATTGATCAATATTGCATGTCTCTATCTGTTTTCATGAGAAACCACTTTGAGGATATCAATATGTAATACAAGCATTGTTAATTTCCTACCACTTTGTTTGTAACTCTGTATTGTCTGTACTGTTCTTTTGCTAGTTTGTAAAAGGTTGTCTGTCTGTTAATATTTTCCTCCCTTCATTTTTAAAATAAAAAAGATTGAAAATATACTCCATGTGATAAGAAGTTGGAAAAAAGCAGGGATTGCCATTGTATTTGCAGACAAGGTGAAGCCTTGTCTTACCAAGAGAGACCATGAAGATCATTATGTACCTGCTAAGGGAACAATTCGAGAAGAAGAGGTCACAATTATAAATATATGTGCACTCATTCTGATGAAATTAACCACATAAAACAAACATCACTCTTGCATTCCTACATCTGGTAATCTGAGTAAATTCACTGAAGATAATAATATGTAATATAATAACCATTATTAATTTCCTATCATCTTGTTTTGAAATTTTGTATTGTTTTTATTGTTTTGTGTTGTTTTGTTTTTGTCTTTGTTGTTATTATTTTGTTATTGTTTTTCCTTTAAAATAAAACACAAACATTAATGGATATGAAAAATAAGATAAGCCACAATACCATTTCAATGGAAAACCTCAAGCCCCCACTGTCACAAATAGACAGATCAACTACACAAAAAATCTACAAAGAAATATCAGAAAGAACTAATTGTTGAAAAAAAGGACTTAGTAGATGTGTACAGAGTGTTCCACTACAGAACATCAGAATACATATTCTTCTCAGCTGCACATGGAACTTTTCAAAAATAGACCACATATTAGCAAATATAACATGCTTTAGAAAATGTAAAGGAATTGAAATTATCTCACGCATATTATGAGAAATTAGTGCAATGAAATTAGAAATCAATAGTAAAGGAAATCATGAAAACTACATAAACAAATGGAAATTAAATATATTTTTCTGAACAACTAATGGGTTACTGATGAAATTGATGAACAAATTAGACAGTTTCTACAATTAAATGATAATACCAATGCAACATACTGGAACTTATGTGATACAATGAAAGCAATGTTAGGAGTGAATTTTACAGCAGTAAATTCCCACATGACAAAAGCAAAGTGAGCTCAAATAAATAACCTAATATTGAACCTCATGTTTCTAGAAAAAGAAGAGGAAGTCAAACCCAAACCTCATACAAAGGAGGAAATTGTAAAGGTCAGAGGAAATATTAATGCAATTTAGACTGAGAAAATAAGAAGAAGAATAAATGAATCAAAGAATTGGTTCTTTGAGAGATTAATTAAAATTGACAAACACTCAGCCAAACCTATCAAGAAAGGAAAGACTCAAAAATATGCAATTAAGAAGGAAAAGGGTAAAATCACAACATATCCTACAGAAATTCAGATCATCAATATCAACATATATAAACTGTAGTCTAATAAGATAGAAAACAGAAGCAATGCACAGATTCCTAGATACCTATGAATTACTAAAGTTGAGTCATGAAGATATAAAAATTCTTAGTAACCCAATATCAGTCAATGAAATTGAAGATATAATTGAAAACCTAACAGAAAAGAAAAGTTCAGGTCCTGACAAATGCACTCCTGAATTCCACAAGAACTTTAGAGAAGATCTAATGGCACTACTCCTTAAATTCTTTAGTAAAATGAAAGGAAAGCAATCCTGCTGAAGTCATTCCTAGAAGCAAGCATTACCCTCATACCCAAACTAGAAAAGGATTCAATCAAAAATAGAAGTACAGGCCCATCTCCCTAATGAACATAGATGCAAAAATCCTCAAAAAGATACTGGAAAACAGAATGCAGAAGATCATCAAGATTATGCACCATGACCAAGGAGGTAGGATTCATTCCAGGGGTACAGGGATGGTTTAACATAAGCAAATCAATAAATGTAATACACAACATTAACAAAAGAAAAGACAAAAATCACATGATTATTTCAATAGATGCAGAAAAAAGGTTTTGACAAAGTTCAACACCCATTCATGATAAAACCCTATAGTAAATTGGAACAGATGGTTTTTTACCTCAGTCTAACAAAAGCCATCTATGACACACCAATAGTGAACATCATACCAAATGGTCTAAGACTGAAAGTGTTCATTCTAATATAGGAACAAGAAAAGGATCTCTATTATCATCATTCCTATTCAGTATAGTTATGGAAACATTAGTCACCACATTTAAACAAGAGAAAGAAATAAATGGAATAAGGATAGGAAAGGAAGAAGTTAGATTATCATTATTTGCATATGGCAGGATAATCTACATAGAAAACTCCCAAAACTTCACGAAAAAAAAGTAAAAGATCACTACATTGAAACTACAAAAAAAGAAAACTACAGTATTCTGAAGAAAGTGACAGAAGACGATATAAAAAAAATGGAGAAGGCAGCCCGTCGCACCTGATGGTGGGAGGCTGTACCTCCTCCTTCCCTTCCACAGGTGGAAGAGTTAGACAGCCAACCATAAAAACACCATGAAAGAAACTGATGTTAAGACACTACTATATGCTCATTTTCTATGCATATTTTCAGTAATTCTAAGTGTCCTTCTTCCATCATTCTTCCTGGAGTACTTCTCAATATTGGACACACACTTGACATGGTTGTACAGCTGTTCTCTTTTTGTAACTTCAATCAATCTTGTATTATATTTAGTATCAAAGCCAAATACATCTTCTAAAACAAGTTCACTATCACATAAGGTAACCAGATTTTTGAAATGCTATATCTACTTCCTTGTGTCTTGTTTCTCCTTTCATGTGATTTTTGTTCTATATGGAGCACCACTAGTTGAGTTGGCGTTGGAAACATTTTTATTTGCAGTTATTTTGTCTACTTTTACTACCGTACCTTGTTTATGTCTGTTAGGACCAATCCTCAAAGCACAGCTAAGAGTTTTCAGTAAAAATGGAGTTACATCCATATGGGAGAACAGTCTCCAAATCACCACAATTTCTAGTTTTGTAGGAGCATGGCTTGGCGCGTTTCCTATTCCATTAGGTTGGGAAAGACCATGGAGGTATAGCCCATCTCCTGTACGCTTGGAGCAACCTTTGGCTATGTGGCTGGCCTTGTTATTTCACCACTCTGGTTAGACTGGAATAGAAAGCAGTTTACAAACAAGAACAACTAAGTGGATCAAAGGTAGAAGATAATTCTTTGTGCAGATTCCATAAGGGCCGTGCAGTAATGTATATGGTCGAAGCCAAACAGTTTCATTTACAGCACTGTCTTTTTAAATGTAGTTTGAACATGTGATTGTAGCTTTTGAAAGTGTGAAAGCCCTGAGAGATTGTAACTTCTAGTTGAAATAAAGTATTTATAATAGAAAAAAAATGGAAACAGCCCTTTCTCTTGGGCAGGAAGAACAACCATGAGGAAAATTACTCTCAAAATTATTAGATAGATTAAATTCAATCCCAGTTTAAAAAAAAATCACAATGTATTACAGAACTGGGCATAATATTCTTAAAATTTATTTGGAACGAGAAGAGACCTAGAGTAACAAAAACAATCTGGGCAACAAAGGCAGGGCACAGGGTATTACAATCCCTGACTTGAAATTATACTACAAAGCTACCATGACATAAACAGAATGATACTGGCAATAGAACAGACCTGAGCATCAATGAAACAGAATAGAAGATATAGAAACAGCTCCAAACATACTCAACTAACTTATCTTTACCAAAAGTTTGAAACATCTTCCCTGGAAGAAAATTTGTCTCTTTAATAAGTGGTGCTGGGAATACTGGATTTCCATACACCAAAGAATAAGCCTGGATACATATATCTCACCAAGCACTGAACTAAAATTGAAGTGGATCAAAGATCTAAATATTAAAACCAAAAAATTAAATGTGCTACAGAATAGAACAGGTAGGACACTTAAAGACATGCGTGTAGCAAGACTTTATGAACAGAATCCCAATCACACAGGAAGTATTACAAAATAGAAAAAACTGGGATCTCACCTTATCAAAATCTTTTGCACAGCCAAAAAAATCACCAACAGAGTGAGAAGACAACCTGCTGAGTGGGAAAAAATTTTGCCAACTGTACCTCAGAGAAAAGACTAATATCTAGAATATATGAAAAAATCAGGATCCCCAAACTTAAGGACTCAATCCAAAATGGTCATGTAAAATGAAAAGACACTTCTCAATATCAATATGTAATACAACAACCATTGTTAATTCCCTACCACTTTGTTTGTAACTCTGTATTGTCTGTACTGTGCTTGTGATATGTTGTAAAATGCTGTATGTCTGTTAATGTTTTCCTCCTTTTATCTTTAAAATTAAAAAAAAACATAAAAAAGACACTTCTCAGATGAAGTACAAGCAGCAAAAAAATATTAAAAACGTTGAATGTCATAGGTCATTCAAGAGATACAAATTAAAATAATAGTGAAAAAATATCATGCCACAGTGATATATGTGTACCCATATTTATAGCAGCACAATTTGTCATAGCAAACGCTTGGAAACAACCCAAATGCTCATCAACTGAGGAGTGGATAAGAAAAATATGGTGTTTTTATACAATGGAGTATTATTTAGCTATAAAGAAAGATAAACTCAAGGATTTTTATAGGTAATAAACGGGTGCAATTAGAGACCATACTCATAATTGAAATAAATAAGACCCTCATGTGTAAACACTGTATTGTCTCTCTCGTGTAAGAACCTTAAAGAGTAAACCTGAAAGATGTAATACATATCGTGAAAGGGAAAGAAACTGCTAAATAGGAAAGAACAACTGAGATGAGGGAAAGGGGAAAAGAAAGATGGAAGGGAAATATAGATATAAATATAGATGATAGCTAAGATAATTGTACTACTCATTTCTATTGGGTTGTTGAAAAGAACAGTTAATGTTTAATGGTTTGATCAATCTTTCATACTTATAGCTGGTAATCTGAGCAACCAATTTGAAGATAACAATAAGTAATATAACAATCATTGTTGATTTCCTATCATTTTGTTTTGAAATTCTGTATCGTTTTTATAGTTTTTGTGTTGTTTCGTTCTTGTTTTTGTTGGTCTTATTTTATTATTGTTTTTCTCTTTAATAAAAAATAAAACAATAGTGATATTCAATCTTACTCTCGAAAGAATTGCTATTCTCAAGAAATCAACAAATAACAAACGCTGTAGAGAAAAAGACACCCCTCTCCACTCCATTGTTACAGGGACTGCAACATATTGGTTGCACCATTATATTGGAAACCAGTGTGGGAATTCCTGAAAAGCTAAAAGTAGAGGTTCCTTTTAATGCAGCTATTCCCCTTCTTTGTATCTTCCTGAAAGAATTAAAAGTGTAGAACAGCGATATAAGCACACCCATGTTTATAGCAGCACAAATTGTAATATCTAAATCTTAGAAACAGCCAATTGCCCATCAGTGGATAAATGGATAAAAAGCAAGTTTTTAAAAAATACACAGTGGAGTGCTACTCTGTCATAAAGAAAGAAAACCTTGAGACATTTTTGGGTAAATGAGTGCATCTAGAGACCATACTCTTGAGTGAAATAAATCAGACACATTGTTTGAATATCACATGGTTTCTCTGGTGTGAGAATCTTGAAGTGTAAATAAGAACCAAAATGTATAAAAGCTATTGGGAAATAGGAAGAAAATGCTCAAATGAGAAGTGAAACAAGGGAAGGAAGAGGGGAAAAGGAAAGAAAGGAAAAGTAGAATAAAGAATAGTAGGAAAAAATGGAAGCATTTTGTAAATAAGGAGGGGAAGAGTGGGTGAAGGGAAAGGAGGAGATTAGACAAAAAAGAAGAATCAATATATATTACATACAGGTGCAAATTATCTATGATGAATGTAATCATTATGTTTTTCTAAAATGTAGCTATAAAATTAATTTTTTAAAAAGTAAAATAAAATGACATCTCAACAGAAGGAACTATGACCATTATTAACATAATTCATAAATTATTGTCTGAAATACAAATACTAAATGACTTCATACAAGTACAATATGTGAGAATGAAAATGTTTGATTTCTCATCCTATGGAATTTTACATTATTCTAATTGTTTGTTTGATTTTAATTTTATTAAATTCTCTTGTAAACAGTGGGCCATGTCTGCAACACAAATTTTAAAAACACAAACACATACTTTCCTCCAACCTGCCTTTCTCCATAGACACACACTCTGTATTACCACCACTAAAATCTTAATCAAGGTTATCATAGATAAGATAAAGATATCTTTGGCACAAATAAAAATGTGATTTTTCCTGCTTTTCTGCACAAGACCATCTTGGAGTTACCATGACCTAGTAACAAATAAGAGTATTTAATTCTTTTATTTTTCAAAATTAAATTGCCTAAAATTTTACGAAGTGAAAAAGTCGAAATAAAAATAAGATAAATATATAGTCTCTGAAGGAAATCTTTACTCTAAAATATATCTGACACTCCATTGTCTGACAATAAATTGAGGTAATTTTGTTTTTATGTAAATTGGACTTCCAGAGTTCAGCATAATAACGTTTTACTTTGTGATGAATATATAAACTATACAGATAATACATTTTCTTGCATTTTAAAATTAGTGAGATTCTATGCTGAATTACTATTTATTTTTATTTACTTACCACTTGTTTTCAACAATAATTTGATATTTTATGGAATAGTCTTACATCTAGAGCTTTTATCTTAAGAAGTTTCTGTGTATATGCTCCTGAAATGGTATTTCCTCACATTTGTGACTGTATTAACATTGTCTTGAAGGAAAGATATACTAACATTTGATCAAAATATTTTAAAATTATTTCAAAAATAAGGTATAAAATAAGTCATGCTAAATATATCTGTTTAATATAGCTGTGTGAGTGGTAGAATGTATTTTTAAGCAGTGATCTATTATCATCTTTAAAGATCACACATATAGTAACCACAGAATGGAAAGCTATCTCTTCAATTAGCAATAATTGTACCTCAGATAAAATGCATTGACTATTATACTGCCACTGTACAAAGATAAAATAGAAATAGCTTGTTTAAACAGAAAACACAAAAATATTGTAGACTTTTTCAATCCAGTATTAAGAATCAAATGTAATCTTACTGACTACAAATGAGAACTTCCACAAAGTTTCAAATTTCATAAAGAAACACTATATAAAGTCAAAGACTACCTATTTTAAAATCACTTGACTTTTTAACAATACAATTAATTTTCTACCGTGTTTAGAATTAGTTCACATTTCTCTTAGGAGTGGGATGAAAATATCTCCTATAAACATTGACAATTTTACCTTTTTTTTTTTTTTTTGGTACCAGGAATCAAACTCTGGATCTTGTGCTTTCCAGGAAGCCACTATGCCACTGAGCTATCTCCCTGGCCCAACATTGACAATTTTAAAGGTGCAATTTAATCACTTTACCCAGTTGAAGTATGTTTGCAAGGCTCACCCTAGTTCTTTTATCTGTGCATATAAGGAAAATCCTTCAATATGAATGGTTCAGATATGGATCTTTAGGTCACTAATCACTTTTCTTTTCCTAGATTCACTGGGAAGTTAGCCACAGAATTAAAATCAATTGAGAAATTTCTTCGTGTTTTTTTTCTTTGTTTTTGGATTTTCAATTTTTTGTTCATTTAGTCTCTTCGATTGTTTCTACTTGTTGAGAGTGTGAACATTGCTTTTATTTACTGTTTTGTTTTGTTCATTTGGTTTTTTCTTATTTCTTTTGTTTCTGTCTTCTTCACCAGGTTTCTGAGGCTAGGGTAATCTTTCTTTCTCCTTCAGCCTTGATTCTAATCTCTCATACTTTTATTTCTCTATTTTTTCCTCTTCTCCCTTTTAAGTTTTCTCCCCTTAATTACATCTCTACAGTTTTCACTATCCGTATAATTTTTCTTTTTTCACTCCTTTTCTTTTGTCTTTCATTCCTTGTCAGATTTTTGTCCTACCTTTAACCAATTCTATAGGCATCCTTCTATTACCCAATAAAATTATTTATACCATTTCTCTCTCATCTTTCTTGTATCACAGAATTTAATGTTTCAGTGTTTCCCTTTTTTATTTTAAAAATAAAAGGAGGAAAACATTAACAGACAGACAACATTTTACAAAATAGCAAAAGAACAGTACAGACAATTCAGAGTTACAAAGTGGTAGGAAATTAACAATGCTTGTTGCATTACATATTGATATCTTCAAAGAGGTTTCTCATGAAAACAGATAGAGACATGCAGCAACATTGATCAACCAAGCACTCATTGACAGTTTCTTTCAGCAAAGAAATAGAAGACAGTATAACAACTATGTTAGCTATCCTGTATCTACATACATACAAAATTTCTCCCTCTTTCCCTTCTCTTTTCACACATCCCAGTTGCCCGTTACCCCTGAGTGTTTTCCTATCACTTCAAAATGTCTATCATACCTCCTAGTTTAAATTAACTCTTTCAGGTTTACACTAGTGAAACAATGCGGTGGTTGCACATGTATGTCAGATTTATTTCACTTATGAGTATGGTCTCTAGTTGTGACCATTGACCTATAAAAGACTCTAG
>NW_004955525.1:542551-627647 GCF_000276665.1 Chinchilla lanigera | reverse complement strand
ATTGTTGTCAGTTTGAAGTTTTCATTGTCTGCAAACAAAATAGCTACCCCTGCTTTTTTCTGGGTTCCTGTTGCATGGAGGATTGTTTTCCATCCTTTGACTTTTAGTCTATGGATTTCCTTTTGAGTGAAATGTGTTTCCTGTATAGAGCATAACATTGGATTTTGTTTTTTAATCCACTCTGCCAGTCTGTTTCTTTTGACAGGAGAATTGAGGCCATTTACATTCATGGTCATAACTGATATGTACTGATTTAACATTGTCATGTTATTTACTTGCATTGGTGTCCTACTTTTTCTACCTGTGTTCTTGCTTGCTCTTCTTGACGTTTCATTCCTACTATTGTTTTTGAAATTGCGGTCAGATTTTTCTCTGTCTAGAATATCTTTTAGTACTCTTTGTAGTGCTGGCTTGGTGCTCATGAAATTCTTCAATTGTTCTTTGTTGTGAAAACATTTTATTTCTCGTTTGAATTTGAGGGATAGTTTGGCAGGGTACATCAGTCTTGTTCAGAAGATGTTCTGTCTCGGGACCTGTAATACTTCACTCCAAGCTCCTCTCTATTGGATGGTTTGTGCTGAGGATTCTGCCGTGATTCTGGTGGGCTATCCTTTATAGGTAATCTGTTTCTTTTCTCTAGCAGCTTTTAATATTCTGTTCTTTTGCTGGAGATCTGGGAAATTGACTATTATATGTCTGGGTGTAATTTTATTTTGGTTGTGTTTGTTTGGAGTTCTATATGCTTCATTTAACTGTATATCTGGCTCTGCTTCCATGCTTGGGAAATTTTCTGCCATTATTTCTGCAAATAATCTTTTTATGTCAGTTGTGTTTCTTCCCACAGTTTCATTGACTCGTATGAGTCGTACATTATTCCTCTTTGCCTCATCTTGCAGCTGTTAAATTGACTTTTCCTGAATCCTTGTTGATTTTACGAGATCCTTTCTTTCATGGTCACTAGCTGCTATGCTGTCTTCAAAGTCTGAGATTTTATCTTCAGCTTCATTCAAGCAGTTTTGGTAGCTTTCAATGGCAGCTTTGTTTTCCTGGATGTCTCTTAGAATCTGGTTCATGTGTTCTATGTCCTTGCTATATTTTTCATTGAACGCTTCTGACCGTTGTGTTTGTTCTTCTATTTTCTTATAGATTTCTTCTTCAGACTTTTTGAGCATTTCCATCATTATTATTGTCATTTCATTTTTTGCCTGAGAGATTATTTCTGATCTCATCTCTTCAATGGCCTTACAGAATTGTTTCTTTACTTCCATTGCAATCATTTCAGCTATTTCAGGCATGTGTTTATCAAGTTCTCTTATGTTGATGTCTCCTGGACTTGTTCAGATTGGGGTGTAGTTCTGAGATTGTTCTTTAGTCCTTGGTTTTGTCATGTATGCTACAGGATGCAGAAAGCTCAGTTTCCCTCTTCAGTCGCTGCTCTGCCAAGAGCACTAGTGTTCCTAGTTTTCCTGTTGGTCAGGTTTGCCCAAGTGACCTGTTGGAAGCGCTACTTAGTCTCGGGTTTTCCGGCAGTTTTTGATTTGTATCTAGTTTTTCCCATTCTCAGACAGGGGCACTGGTGTCAGCTGATGGCCAACCGTCTGATCCAGCGTCCCCTTGCAGTTTAAGGCACATACACGACCCAGACTTGGGTTACACTGTTGTGGCAATCCCAGTCCAGTGGACCTATGTCTCCAGGCCGTTCGGGGTACAGGCATAATCGAGACACAAACTGTGCAGTCTACAGTTTGTGAACCACCTGATTCTGTGTCTCCACTCAGTTAAGGACACATACAGGATCCAGATGCAGCCCAGATGGGTAGCAGTCACAGACTGCCCATGCCTTTGACCCCCTAGGGGGTCCGGGCAAAGTTAAAACACGGACTTGAACTGTGGGACCAGCAGCTCCTGGAGCATTTGCTCACTTGGCACAGGGTGCGTGGGGGCTGGGAGAGGCTCCACGTCCTGCCCCCAGCCAGAGAATTCCCTGGGGCTTCTGAGTTAGGACCTCCTCTCTGCTGCGGGTGCAGGGAGGGCAAAGACTCAGTCTGTAATGGCAACAGGGTCCTGGGTCCCCTGCTCTGCTCTCAGGAAGTAGATAGGAAATACCTGGCTCTCTCCACGAGTTTCAGCTGGGAACCGTGGTGGTGTGAACAAAGCATGGACTTGAACCACGAGTCCAGCAGCTCCCGGAGCACTCACTCACTCGGCGCTGGGCTCAGTGTTTCTCCTTTGTAACTTGAATACTCAAACCCTAAATTTTTAATTGTATAACCACAAAGCTTTGTTAATATTTTGATTGTTAACTCTATAAAATTACTGCTGAATTCTTTTCTACCATTAGTAAAGATATAGTTGTTACATTTTTTATATATTAGCTGTAAGTCAATACCTGGCTTGCCTTAATGTTTGTATCATAAATTACAGTTTCTTCTCTAGGAATAAAGGTGGAAACAACTGGTTCTTATAGCATATTAATATCTAATTAGTCTCAAGAAATACTGGTGTAACAATATCACTTGACATTACAAGGGTCACAAAATTATCATGATTTCTTGGTAAGTCAACACGCAGGCAGCTTTTTTGATATTGACATTACTATGGTATATTAAAAAAAAACTTGGTTGCTAGACTAACAACACTGTATTTCCCACTACACACAAAAAGCAAAGCACTTTAATCTTGGTGCTGTGGCAAAAGATTACATTTAGCCACACCCAAAGTACATCAATAAAAAGGAACTAAAGAGATCTCTACAGTAGCAGCAAAATCTTTAGACTATAAGTGTCCAGAATCCTCAGTACAAAAAATGAACAAAATCTATGAAAACACGGGAAGAAAAGGCAAAAAAGCCTCCCCAAGCCCCTATTCCCCCAAAGCCAACACAGAGAGCACATCAACGTTCAGAATAGTATAAGCCAAGGTGCAGAATAGTACATACTTTTGCCTTTAGGGTTATACAAAAGCATAGCAGAGATTAGAGAACAGAAATCTAGATGAGCTAGAAAAAATGATACAAAATATGAATGATCAACTTAGTAAAGAATAGAAGTCCATGGAAAGTTTCAATCTGAAAGTTAGAAAATTGAAAATAATGTTGAAACTATTGGCAGGAGAACAGACCAATGTGAGGACAGAATTTCAGAATTAGAAAACAATAATGACTTCAAAAACCAACTAATCAAAGACATCTTAAAAAACAAGACAACATGAAAAATGAATGGAACAATTGCTAGATGATCCAAAGAAGGCTAATCAAAGAATAATTGGAATAACTCAAAAATCAGAGGACAACACAATGGCATTAAAAAACCTTTTCAGAGAAATTATGACAGAACACTTTCCAAATGTAAGGGAAGAAATAAGCACACAGTAAGGGAGGCCTATAGAACACCAAATAACCATGACTAAAAGAGAACTTCTCCATGCTAAATTATATTAAAAATTCTATCACAGGGAGAAAACCTTAAAAGTGATTTGAAAAAGACAATAAATCAAATACAAAGGCAAACCCATTATGATCACAGAACGCTTCTCTACACAGCCATTTAAGATCAGGAGGCTTGGAGTGAAGTGCTTAACTCCCTACAAGATAGCAGCTTCCAAAATCAACTTACATACCATGCAAAACCTTCCTTTGTAATTGATAGAGAAATAAGTTATTTCCATGACCAGGACTACCTCAAGAAATTAATGACCACCAAACCACAATACAAAATTTCCCCAGGATATTCTAGAAAGACACAATGAAACCAACAATGTCAATAATTCAAAAGGAATGAATATATCTCCTAGGATGAACAGCTAAGCAAAGGGAAGGGATAAAGAAAAAGTAACAGAAAAATAATGCAATAAAAAGAATATATCAATAACTCTCATTAATAACTCTCAATATGAATGGTCTCAAAAACCCAACCAAAACACAAAGATTTTCCTTTTAAGAAAGAAAATTATGCCAAATGTAACAAACACATTTGATATAATAAGATGCTCACAGACTAAAAAACAAAGAATAGGAAACAATATTCCATGAAATGGAAATACAGAAAAAAGTGAGTTGCTATCCTCATTCAAATAAAGTGGATTTTAAGATAGACTGATCAGAAGAGATAAAGATCACTTCATACTAGTTAAGGGAACAGTTCAACAGAAAGAGTTAACAATTATAAACATATATGCATGAAATACCAGCACACCCATCTTCATAAACAAAAAATAATGGATGCTGAAAATCAGATAAACACCAATACAATACTAATCAGAAGACCTCAATATTCTACTGTCACAAATGGACAGATTAACCGGACCACAAAAAAAGAAAAAAAGGAAAGAAATGCCAGAGTTGATCCAACCCTTCAAAAAAAAGAGACCTAAAAGATATTTGTAGTGTTCCATCCAACAACAGAACACATATTCTTCTCAGCAGCTCATGGGTCTTTCTCCAAAATAAACTACATGCTACCCAAAAAAGCATGGTTAAGTAAATGCAAAAGCATTAAAATTAATCCATGCAAGTTATCAGATCATAATGCAATGAAACTAGAAATGAATGGCAAAATAAACCATATAAACTATGCAATGGAAATAAAACACTCTCTTGAATAACCAATAGCTCAAATAAAATTAAAGAAGAAATTGGGCAATTTCCACAATAAAATGACACTAGAACTTATGGGATGCAGTGAAAGCAGCCCTGATAGGGAAGTTCATAGCAGTGAATTCCTAAAGCAGAAAAACAGAATGAGGACAAATAAATAACCTAATGATACATCTCAAGGGGCTAGGAAAACAAGAACAATCCAAAACCAAAATTAGTACAAGGTAGGAAATTATATAGATCAAAACAGAAATTAAGGAAATTGAGACAAAAAAAAGAAAGCAAAGAAGCAATGCATCAAATTGCAGGTTTTTTGAAAGTTTAAACAAAATTGACAAACCTTTAGTCACTCTCTCCAAATTAAGGAAAGAAAAAAATCCAAAATTCATGCAATTAGAAATGAAAAAGATGAAATTGCAAAGAATTCTACTGAAATCCAAAAATCTCTACTTTCAGAAACTGTACTCTAGTAAAATGGAAAATTCAGAGGAAATGGATAAATTCCCAGGTATGTGAACAGCCCTAGCTGAAACAAGGTGATATAAAACCCTGTATAAGTCAATATCGGACAGTAAAATTCAAGAACTAATGGAAAAAATATACCAATAAAGAAAAGTCCAGATCTTGACAGGTTCACTGGCGAATTCTATAAGAAATTTAGGGAAGATTTAATGCCAATATTCCTCAAACTCTTTAGTGAAATTTAAAAGGAAACACTACTCCCAAATTCATTTATGGAAACAAGTTTTACCTTGATTCCAAAACCAGAAGAGGACCCAGGCAAAAACAGAGAACTACAGACCAATCACTTTAACAAACACAGATGCAAAAATCCTCAATAAGATCCTGGCAAACAGAATGCAACCAATCATCAAACAGAACATATCATAACCAACTAGGACACTTTCAGGGATGCAAGGGTAGTTAAATATATGTAAATCAATAAATGGAATACACCATGTAAACTGAAGCAAGGACAAAAATGACATGATCATTTAAATAAACACAAGAAAGCAAAATCCAACATCAATTAATGAATTCAACATCAATTAATGAAAAAGAAGGACATCCTGAAGAATATAGGAATAGAAGGTGATTATCTCTACCTAATAAAAGCCATTTATGACAAACCACTTGTCAACATTATACTAAATAGAGAGAAGCTAAGACTCTCCCTCTAAAATCAGAAACAAGACAAGAATGACCACTATCATCAATTTTAGTTAATATAGTTTTTGAAGCATTAGCTAGAGCAGTAAGAGAAAGAAATAAAGAGTATATGGATAGTGAAAGAAGTTAAATTATCATTATTTGCAAATGACAGTTTCCTATACATAAAGGCCACCAAAACTCCACCAAAAGAGTCCTAGAAATGAAACACAAATTCAGCAGCGTAGAAACACAAATTCAGCAGTGTAGTTTGAAATCAGTAGCATTTCTGTGCACCAGTAACAGACTCATTGAGGGGGGAATTAGGAAAACATTACCTTTCAAAATAATATTAAGAAAAATGAAACATACAAGAAATTAACCTAACCAAGGAAGTGAAAGAACTACAACAAAAATTGTACTACTCTGAAAAAGGAAGAGAATATCACAGAATGGAAAGATAACACCTGTGCCTGGGTAGCCAGAATCAATATAGTTAAAATGGTCATATTTTCAAAACTATTGTACAGATTTAATGCAATTCTAATCAAATTACCAAGAACATTCCTTACAGAACTGGACACAGCACTACTAAAATACACATGGAGCCAGAAGAGACCTAGAATAGCAAAAGCAATTCTGGTCAAGGGTAAAGCAGGAAGCATCAAAATCCAGGACTTCAAGTTATACTACAAATCGATAGTAATAAAAAAAGCATGGTATTGGCAAAAACAAACAAATAAAGAAACAAACAGAGTTGCAGATCAGTGGAGCAGAATATAGGACACAAACTACTCCAGGCACACTCAAATATGCTATTTTTGACAAAGCATCCAGTTCTCTTCAACAGAGGGAAGATAGCCTGTTTAACAAATGGTGCTGGGGCTGGGGATTTAGCTCAGCGGCAAAAGCGCCTGCCTGGCAAGCGCAAGGTCGTGAGTTCGGTTCCCGGTACCGGAGAAAAACCGAAAAACCCAAAAAAAAAAAAAAAAACAAATGGTGCTGAGAAAATTAGCTATCCACATACCTAAGACTGATTTAGAGCCATATCTCTCACTATGAACTAAATTAAAATCAAAATGGACCAAAGATCTAAACATTAGAACAGAAAGATAATCTGTTGGAAGACAAAATAGGTAAACCTCTTGAAGACATAGGTGTCAGCAGACTTTCTGAGAAAAACCCCACTTTCGTAAGAAACAATACCAAAAATCTGCAAGTAGGTTCTCATCAAATTAAAAAGATTCTGCACATCAAAGGAAACCACTAACATAGTGAAGAGACAACCTATAGAATGGTAAAAAAAAAAAAATGCAAGCTACACTTCAAACTACCAATGTCTAGAATATAAAGAACTAAAAATAATAGACCCCCACAAATGTAAATATCCAATAAAAGACCCAGAAACTCCCCTTTTAGATATATTCCTTAAAGAGTGAAAGACATCATACCACAGAGATGTATACATACCGAAGTTTATTGCAACACAATTCACAAAAGATAAATCTTGGCAATAGCATATATGCCCATCAACAGATGAATGGATAAATAAAATGTGGTATTTATACACAACAGAATACTATTCTGCCATAAAGAAGGATGAATTTGAGTCATTTGTGGGAAAATGGATGCACCTTGAGACCATAAGATTAATTAACTCAGACACACAAACATCACATCATTTCTTATATGAAAACTCAATATACATATAAAGTATGAAGTAAAAACAGATAATAGGGAAAAATGGGGAAAGGTATTTTAATTCAGTGCAGACAATGTATCTAAAATATACCTGGACTTAATACAATTGTCTTACGTGTTTCATATATTCTTCAGCCTACTAGTCTAGTTTTCCATCTGTACATGTGATAATTAAATTTTTAGTCTTCTAAATAAATCAATCTTATGCTCAAAAATTAAAAAGTGTAGAGGGAGGGTGAAAAGGAAGCAAATTGAAATGTTTCATGTACATGTACCAATCTTCTATGTGAATGAAATCACTATGTACTGTAGACAGGTACTAATAAAAGTCAAAAAATAAAATACAATGCAGGCTGCATCTCCTGATATAACTAAATACAGATTTCCCTAAATGGGTCCTCAAGTATGAGTTTAATACAGTAGCTGCTCAAAATAATTTGTTAATTTTTGTTTTAGTGTAGTTGGAAACATTAAGTGCTAAAATACTTCCAATAAGTAATAATTTCCTTGGCCAATCCCTCCCAAACCAGAAAACTCGTGCCTCAAGGGAAACTAATTTTAAGTTTTTTTATTGTATCTACTAACATTTATTTCCATGGTGATAAATATAAAACTTATTATATTACTCTTTATTGATCACTTTTAAACACAACCTTTGACTTCCTGTTATAGTAGATAACACCCCTCCACCTCTCTTCATTCCCACTTTATATATAGTTGTATCTCAATGTTGATTTTACAGAAAACCAACATTCAGGGTTTATGTTAGTACAGCTGTATATATCTTATTCATAGTTCAACAAAATAGAAATACGCCATTATAATTTTGTTAAGAATTGCCTCATTTTTTCTACATGCTTATATTTTTATGTACTTATTGTTAACTCTACCCAAAGACTCCATCATTATTGTGTTGTGGTTTGGGGTTTATTTTGCAAGGGGAACAATATAATACAGGACACATAGTTAGTAAGATAATTTTTTTTTTTTTGGTTTTTCTCCGGCACCGGGAACCGAACTCACGACCTTGCGCTTGCCAGGCAGGCGCTTTGCCGCTGAGCTAAATCCCCAGCCCCTGGTAAGATAATTTCTAATAGTCACCCAAAGAATGATATACAAGAGAGTGCAGGAAATCTGTCCACACACTAAGATCAAGGAATCCAGCTGAGGGCCTGGATCCCATGGAAATGTCCTGCATGAGTCCAGCTGAAGTCCTAGAGCTTGTAACAATGCCTCCCATGAGTCCACCTGGAGGCTCAGACCCCATGACAATATCTCGTGGAGGCCTATTTCATGGATCTATGCTGCGAAGGCCCAAAGATCACTGGTGGAATCTAGAAAATCTATGCCAGCAGGATGAAGGATCTGTGCCAGCAGGCTGAGGAATCTGCACTGGAGCTGGGAAGCAGTGCTCAGAACAACCAGACCTATCCTGAAAGTTACCACAGCCATCCTCAGCAACACTGCGGTTCTGAGCTCCTCCGATTATCAAGATGGCTGAATTCTCATCAGGGAAGCCAACACAGCAAGCTTCTTCAGGAGCCTGAGCTGTGCACTTTCTTCCCCTTTGGAGCCATGAAGCAATGCTCAGAGTGAGGACCAGAGCTCCACCAAAGTGAACTGAAGCTATTGCTCAGTGCCAACAAGGTCCCGAGCTCCTCGCAGGATGAAAACAGCCACTTTCATCAGGAAAGCCAGCATGACAGGCTCCTCCAACAGAAACAACAGTTCCTTACAGCTTCTACCAGCTCCAACAGCCTTTCTCCACTCTCAGCATCCTCCTTAGTTCCTAAAAGCCTTTTTCTCCTTTTCTAGTTCTGCCTCTTAGGCTGCTGGCAACAGTCTTCAGGTGGACCTCCCGCACCCAGCACCACAATTACTCAGTTCAGCTGAGGGTTATAAGTTGACCACCAGTTATCAATCTACTACATATTGCAATTTTATTTCCTACATAAACAAATACATCAGATTATTCCTAAACTCCTATTTCACTACAAGTTTTCCCAACTAGAGCCCTTTTGCTCTGCTTTAAACTAAATTTCTCTCCAGGTCTCTTGCATGTTTACTGTTCTGGCAATTTCCTTTATTTCATGGTCATTTCAACGCACTATCAGTTTGTTGACACATCTATTCTTTGTCCTCTATAAGTAAAACTTGCAGAACACAAACTTCCATGTCAGTTGATTGAGCAGAAAAACAACCAGATTCCCAAATGTCAGCATTGCAAATTCTCTAAGAATAGACATCTTAATTTTTATGTAGTTTAATTCATTAATCTTTTTCCTTATGGTTACTGCTTTTAATGTTTTGGATAAGAAACGTTTGCTTATTTCAAGTTATAAAGATATTTCCCATTTTATATTTTACAAGTTTTACTTTTCAAATGTTTAGATTTTAAATCACTAAGAATTTATTAATTTTTTCATATGTAATAAGTGCCTTTTTCTCCTTTTCTAGTTCTGCCTCTTCTCCTGCTGGCAACAGTTCTCAGGTGGACCTCCACACCTAGCACCACAATTACTCAGTTGACATTATATGTCAAAATAAACTTGTTTAATCAAATCATTTTTTTCTTCATTGCAATGCACCATGTCAGAAATCATGTGAATGCACGTGTGTGGGACTATTTCTGGATTGTCTAATCTACCCATTATTCTATTTGTGTGCATTTGCACCTGTACTGTGCTATCTTAGCCAATATACATTAATGTTTGGTTCTGACAACTAGCAGTTTATTTTCATTATTCCCCTCTTTGGTTTCTTTGATTTTCTTGGAGATTTGCATATCCAATAAAAGATGTAGAGTCAGCTTATCAGTTTCTACATAAAACCTGCTGAGATTTTCATAGGAGTCATATCAATTTGTAACTAATTGACATCATTCAATATTGAGTCTTTTAATTGATGAATGGGTCATATCTTTCTATTTATTCAACCTCCCCTTTTTTTCTCAGTAATGTTTCTAGCTATTTGTGTAGGGTCCTTGTACATCTTTTGTTAGATTTGTTTTTAGGTTATTTTATGGTACTATAAAATGTATCTGTTTGCTACATTTATCATTGATTTATTTTTAGTATATTGAATTTGTATACAACAAACTTGCTTAATACACTTATTATTTCTAACATATATGCATAGTTGTTTTGGGATCTTTTCCAGACATAACAGTGTTCTATCCTTCTATGATTTGGATGTGGTTTATCATGTAGAGATTCATTTGTTAGAGGTTCTATCTCAATATGATAGTTATAAGAGGTGATAGAAACTTTAAGAGGTGGGCCCTATTTTAAGGTACTGCACATAAGTTATGGGTAAACCCCTTGTTAAGATTATTGTACTTCTCAAACTGGACCCTATTTAGTTCCTGAGAGAGCAGGTTATCATAAAATGGGAAGCATGGGCCCTGAATACTTCTGGGTTCCTGTCTTACCACATGATCTCTCCCTCTCATTTCCATGCAAACAATGATGCTTTCCACCATGTTATGATGCAGTCAAGGAGGCATTCATGAGAGAAGAGATAGAGACCTGATATTTGACTTTCAGCCTTCAAAAGTGTGAAATAAATGTCTTTTCATTACGAAGTACCCAACCTGAAGAATTTCGTTATAAAAATAGAATCAAACTAATACGTACGCAACTAAAATGTCATTATTTTTCACTTCCAGTCCTTTTGTTATAGACAGCTGAGTTAGATAGAAATATTATAGGTAGTCAGACAGGACCAGGCCCTGGAAGGAGCCAACATGAAAGACAAGATACCTTGTGAATGAAGACATATTTGCCGTGGGCCAGACCTGAAGACAAAAGACAAACAAATGCACCCACATACCTCCCTAGGGGTGAACATCAGGGATTAATATTCCAAATAGGTAGCAATTACCTTGAAAAAACCAGGAAATGTCACTAGCCTAACCCCCTATGGGGAAAGCCCCTGTTCTATATTCATACCCACTTGCTACATGACCCGCTTCCCAATTTGATTCCAATTTAATCAATTTTACCTGAACAATTATACTTATAGTCTTATTGGCTGACCATAGTTTTGTCCCACCTCATGCCCACCTTGTAATTTTCCATTTTCCCCTTACGTTGGACCCGCCTCACCTCATAGTTTTGCTCTATAAAAGTCCCTAGAAAAGACAGAGTCTTGGGCAACCCACTCAGGTCCCCTTCTATCCCTTTTTTGGAGAGAAGCTTTCTTTCCCTCAATAAATATATTCTGCTCTTATCCTCTGTTGTTCCTAAAATTCATTCTTCAATTTTAGAGAACACGAACTCATCCTAGATATCATTCAGGTTGGGAGTTCCTATTTTCCTGTTGATTGGTTTCTTGCCCTGCTGTAATTCCTGCTGAATTGCAATGGCACCCAGCCAATATGGCACTGGAGGTCATGTGGTATGGTGCTGAGTCATTATGGGGTCCAGCCAATATGGCGCTGGCCACTAGAGGCCATGTGCTAAGCCCCACCCTTCTTCCACTGAGTCAAATTACGATTTCCTACATCCCTTTTCATAATATCCTGTTCCCTTTTCCCATGCTCCCACCCAATCCTGGTCTGCCATGTCAGGCAGTGCACCTCCTAAACACTGCCTCCAGCCTGGGGCTATTTAACCTTGGACCCCACAAAAGACCCTCAGAAGTTCCACGTCTCTCTCTCTCTCTTTACTTGCGGTCTTCTCCAAGTCCACAATAAAGGCATTTTATTCTGTTTTACTCCTCTCTGCACAGGAAAAACCTATCACCTGTATCATTTTTACCATTTATTTATTCATTTTTCTATTCATTTATTTGTTTCACTTGTTAATATTTCCAGTACAATGTTGTCTTGATTACTTTTCTCTTAGTGCTGGGACAAAATACCGAAAACCCCAAATTAAGGAAAGAAAGGTTTATTTAGCTCACAGTTTGTGGAGGTTTCAGTCCATACTCGGCTGGCTCCAAGGCAGAGTTGCTCATGGCAGACAGTAACAGTTCTTGCCACTGGAAAACAGTAAAAGCAACAAGATAAAAAAGGAGTAGAGCAAGCCTCCTTCCCTTGCTTATATTGTATGCAGGCTGCTTGCCCTAGAGGGGTGTAGCACTCACACCCATAATCACAACATTGACCATGAATCAATCACAAACTCTAGAAGCCTGACCCATAACTGCATGAGGCTTTAAGGAGACATCTAGACAAAAACCATAGCAAATGTTGAATTAAGTATTGACAGGGTTTTTTTTAATTTGTTTTTTCATTCGATCTCCAGAGGACAGTTTTCAATATTTTATCATTAAATATAATGTTTGACATGATTCCATTTTATGTAATATTTAATAAAGCCAGAACATGTTCTTATATTCTTAGTTTGCTAAAAAATAAATTCTAAAGACTTTAAACAAGCACGGAATTGTAAACTCAACAGTAACCCATCTGTTGAGGTTATCCTTTTTTCTAATTTCTCCCTCTCATTTATTGATCTTTAATTGCTTTTTATCATTTTAGGTATTTGATAAGAAGTTCATTGATTTTTATTTTCTATAATTATGTTCATTACTTTCTGGAATTTAATATTCCATAAGGTCATATTGAGATGTTTTGAAAAAATGTTAAATACCATAGAAAAGAGAATACTTTTAAAACTAGAGCTATCAAAAATGTAATATATTAATGAAATGGATTTTTAATATCATATAATATCATATTATATGATATTCTAATATCATATATATCATTTTGAATTATTAAAAGAAACCTAATTGGTCATTATCAATACTAATTTTATCACTGAATTAAACTGTATAGTATTTTAATTTTTTATTTATGTCATTAAAAAGATTGACCTGTAAGCTTTCTTTTTTATAATGTCTTTTTTATATTCTGCTTTGTACTTATGACCACATAAAATGAGTCTGGAATCATTCCTCCATTTTCTACTCTCTAAAACAGTTTATGTGACATTGGTGCTAATTCTTTCTCCTTTTATTTGTATTAATACAAGTTTGTAGTAAGTGATTACCTTCATTGTGGGGAGCTGATAATTATCCATAACACATCTTAATTCTTTTGTCATTCTTTTCTACACCCCTCTTCTTCTTCCCTCCATTTCTTTGTTTTATCACTTCCATAAGTGTTTTGCAGTTTACTGTCATTGAGGGCTGGATTTTTCTTTGTGGGAAAGTTTTAATTACAGATTCAATTTCTTTAATAAATATAATACTATTCAAATTGTCTATTTTTCTGTCAGTTTGGGTAAGTAATGTTTTTGGAGGAAGTTCTCTATTTTGTCTACAGTATTAATTTATTGTCATAAAATTAAAATACAGTGTTATTATTTTAATTTATGTGGGATCTTCAGTGGTATCCCTCTTTTCATCAGGAATATTAGAAAGATGTGCCTTGACCAGTTTTTCCAAGGGATAATCTATTTCAGATTTACAATTACAAGATTTCCTTCTATTAAATTAACATGATTTTATTATTATTTTCCATCTAATTTCATTGAGATGAAATTCTCATTTTCTTCTTAACTTCTCTTAATGTATATTCTTTTTGTCTTTTTAAGACATGGTCTTGCTAAGAAGTTCAGGCTGGCCTTGAGCTCACTTTGTAGCCCAGGCTGCCCTTGAACTCTCAAGGATCCTCCTGCCTCTGCCTCCTGAATGATGGGATTATAGGCATGCACCACCATGCCTGGCCTTAATGTAGTTTTTATTAGTATGTATTTTCACTATATAATGTTTATATTCATTCTAGGGAGTAGGTACATGTAATTAACATATCATGACTTTTTTTTATTTCCCTTCTCCTACCTCCTCCATCTTTAGATCTACTTCCCTTATTGTTTTCTCTTTTCTTAGTTTAAGTCTGTGACACATAATGTTTGCACTCATTATGGGTAGAAGGTATGTGTGCCTGATACATCTTAATTCTTTATACATTCCCTTCCTTCCTGCCTCTCCCCTACCTTCTTCTATCTCTTGGTTCCCTTCCCATTCTCAAAAGATCTATCTCCCTCTTTCCTACTTTGAATTTCCTATATGAAAGAAACCATTTGGTATCTAAGCTTGTGTTTCTGATTTATTTCACTTAACACTATTTTTTTCAAGATGTGTCCATTTTCATACAAATGACTCAAATTGATCTGTCTTTATAAAAAATAGTATTTCACAATGTATGGAGATCACATTTTCTTTATTCATCTATTGATGGACATATAGATTATTTTCAAGATTCTGCAAATATGAATTGTGCCATTGTAAACATTGATATGGATGTATTGTTATAATATGATGTGTTTAACTCTTTCAGAAAGATACCTAGGGGAAATTTTGACATAGATCATATATATCATTATATCATTCCTCCCTCTGATTTCCTACCAGCATCTCACATTAAAAAAAACACAGTCAGAAGTCAGTCAATATTTGAGCATAGAAAACACAATCTCATATTAGCCCCCTTATGATCTGAAACAGAAAAAAGAAAGGGCAACAAACTAATATAATAACCAACTATCAAATATCAAATAGAGTATGAAATCTGGAGAAAAAAGCCTTAGACAAGACATAATGATGTTCTTTATCTTTATGGAACAGTTCTTATATGAAAAAAGAAATGAATTATATTAGCTATAAAGGTAGAAGTCAGTACTAGAACAAATGGAAGCAATTGTAGAAAATTAAATTGCTATAAAATAAGACTGTCCCTGGTGTTTGGCTGCTTCTATACATGCTTTCTTGTACTTCTGCTTTTGGACTATGTTATGATGTAGCTCAAGATCATTGTCAGCTCCTGGAAACATGCTACTTGGCTTCCTACCCTCCAGAAACTTAAACTAAAGCAAATATATTTTCTTTAGATTAGCAAGTCCCAAGTATTTTGTTATAGCAACAGAAAATGCACTGATACTCTTTAACTCAACAATTTTAATTTTCTGAATTTTTAAACAACTATTACTCTAAATATACACTCAAAAGTAAGATTCCTCTCATTCACCAAAAAGTTGAAGAGACATAAATATGTTTCAACAGTGTACTGACAAAGTAAATTATAGTGCATGCTTATAATTACAGTGCAAGTTTGAAATTTAAAATATAACAAATCTAGGTATCCTGAAAAATGTCCAAGATGCATTCTGTGACAAAAGTAATAATGCAAGTGTTTCATAGTATCCTACAATTTACATAGTATTATATAAATTAAAGGAATATAAATATATGTATTTATGCATATGTTCCATATGCACAGTAAAGGCATGGAAGAAAATATAAGACATTACTTAGTGACAGAAAAAAGGAGTACTGAAGACATAAACTATCTGAATTTTCATAGACCAAATGCGCTATAAAACATCTCTACATGTTTAAAATTTTTATAAGTAAATGAAGGCATGGTAGATGGAAAATTGAACAAATACTAATTAATGGATGAATGTCAACTGCAAGTAGTCCCTGTATAGTGACAAAGAGTACTTTATCTAGTCTATTAAGCATTGTTAAGAATGACTTGGGTAATAACATAGATTATATACTCAATGATTTCTATTACAGAGGAAAACTCATAAAATAATAAATATATTAGAGTGTTGGTCTAATTTATTGAATTCAATCCTAAATATGCAATTTCTTCAAACTTTAATAGACAATCTTCAATGTTTTCCTTTTCCCCCATTTTTATTTAAATGTATTTCCAGTTTTATCTGACATGAAAATTGTACAGAATTATCGCTAAAGTGTGAATATAATAGTCAGAATGGGATAATTAGTGTATTTATCACCTTAAACATTTATCTTTCCTGTGTGTGTGTTGGGAACATTCAACATATTTGCTACCAGCTATTTTGGCAGGTGAGAATTCTACCACTGAACCACCAGTGCACGGCTAGCTATTTTGAAATGTGCAACTAATTATTGTCAAATAAATTCATATTTTCAAATCTTCCTGGACTTATAAGGTAACTTGGGGGTATTTTAATTACTTTCATTTTAAAAAGTTGATAATTATAAACATAGGTTAGACTTAATAGAGCTATTGTACCATATTAAAGAACATAGCCAGTATTAAAAATACATACCTTTTTTTGTTGTTGTTGGTTATTTTTCCAGTACCAAGAATCGAACTCACGACCTTGCACTTGCCAGGCAGGTGCTGTGCCACTGAGCTAAATCCCCAGCCCCTAAAAATACATATCTCAAAGACAATGATCTAAATAGATTTAATTCATCATTAGGACAATAATTTGTAGCTCTATTACTTTGTATACTAAGTAATCCTACAAATATTCACTTAGGTCCCAGTTTTGAATCCAGGAAAAATCAGATTGGGGTCCAGAAAAGCAGGAAAACATCCTTATTTTAAGATTAATTATTCTTTGAATAGATTCATCTATATTCATCATATCATTAAAATAATACCTTTCTAGTTAGGAGCCCCTTTTAGAGTTAAGTCATATCAGTTATAACTCTTGATGAATACAGACTCTGCAGCCAAAGCGATAGCTTACTTGCAGAAAGGGCTATCTGCTGTTCTTTTGTGGGACTGTTCAAAGCTTTTGAAGCAGACAACACTTGGTATAACAGATCTCTGTACGAAGTTGCTTGTCTTAAAGTAGTATCTACATAGAGTATGGAACAATTATTTTATTTACATACGGTTTTATATGTCATTTTAATTACTATCAAACACTTCAAGTATACTCTCATAATGCAAATTTTCTTGGAATTTAGTCAATTGTTTTATAGCCAGTACCATTCTGTTGCCAATAATAATAAGAAAAAGATTGACTGGGAAAATATGCAAATCATGCTCTGTCCTGGTATATATTGATTTTGGCCTATTGTCCAGAAATAAAATTAAGAATGTGAAATAAATGTATAAAAAGAGAATCAATCCAACAAAGAAAATGAAGTAGTATTTTCAATAATGCCCTCATTATGCTTTTTATTTCTTGCTTAGAAAACATGAAGAGTTTTCTACAGTTTTGAGCTGTTATCATTAAGAAGAACTAAGATCTATGGAAATATCTGAAATCTATAAAATTTGCAATTGTGTCGTTTAAAATTACAAAGAAATCCTGTTAACACTCAAGCATTTATGGTTCACTGAGGTGAAATTTGATCTTATTTGGATCATCTCACTGCCATGTTATTTACAAGCACAAGTTATATTATTTTGCACTGGCTTAAAAATATATTTAATTTGCAAATGAACATTCCAGGTGAGAAATCACTTTGTTACCTTTTTCTAAGGAATGTATAGTAAGGGCATTTTTGTTGTCCACAGTAATTTCAAGGTTTGTTTTAACTTTTAGCAAAAATTTAATTGTATATATTTTTATGATAATTCTAACATGGGAAGGCCAATTCTCCCAAATATTTGTGAAAAGATTTATAATTTTGTAAACAATTCATCTCTGTAAGACTTTATCAGACTTAATTATCTACCTGTAATAAAAAGTGATCCTTCAAATTCTCCTAGAGGTACAATGCTAATAGCTCTGATAGCTGTACACTTGGTATCTGATTCTGAAGGGAAGAAAGCATTCTTACTCAGTTCATATGCTTGCTCAGCTCCTACTAATGAAAACAAACAATTCCCAAGGATAAGAAAAAATATGTATCTCTGGTATATGAAACAGCAATTCAATAATTTTGATTCTGCAAGAGATGTGAAATTCTTCCTGATACTATAAGAACAGCAAACTAAATAAAACAACTAAATAAACTAAATAGAGGTTGGAAGGACTGGAGATTAGAATAAACAATCTTTATCAATTCCTGAAAATAAAAGTCATGGGAATTTTGGTAAACTGACTTTAAAATATTATACTATTAATGTAGCACAACTTAATCACAATATTAAAGGATAAATAAACAAGTCAATGATTAAATTTATAACAGGATAAACACAAAGGTGCTAATTTTTAAGTTAACTATGTGGAGAATTATCAGCATGGAGTATATTTGATATCCCCTTTCTCTATCTATATCAAGTTTTTAAAATAAAGTTTTTATAACATATTTAGAATTTATTTTTCAAAACACTAAAGAAATTGGATTTTCAAAATAATCCTAAGAAAGAAAGATTTAGGTAAATGGATAAAACTTCTGCAGAATTCTGTCTCTATTCACATGGTTAGGAATTGAGTAAACCAAACTTTCCATGGTTCTGGACATAGGATATTTGTCAGTGTATGGAGAAGGTCAAGTGAAACATGTTCAACTAGTGGTCCCTGGAGTATGTATAGCTCTGGTTATCACTAACAACTGTAAAAGACATTAAAAAGTGGATATTTTTCCTCAAGCAGTAACCAATTTCTTTCTTGAAATACTACTGTACACATTTTTTCCTATGAGGAGGAAAAGAAGGTGTTATTTATGGTCTTCATTGCTTATAATATAGGCACTTGTATAATCTAGCTCAAAATGGTGGACTACATGACTCCTTAACTACATCTTATTTTCATTACAGTATGTTTTCCCCACAAAACATCTAACTTATTGAATTCTCACCTATGTCTAAAACTTCTTCAATGCTACTAAAATATTAATGCTTACAGATTTTTTAAATACTCCTTCAAAACCTCTCACATATATTTAAAATTGAAAATAATTACATCAAAGGAAACAATGAATGAAATGAAAATTACAATATATAGAATGAGCAAAAATGTTTATAAATCATATATCTGAAAAGGGGTTAATACCCATAATACAAGGAATAACTCAATAGCAAAAATGCTGGTGAAGCTGTGGTGGGATTCCTCAAGAAACTAAGACTAGAGGTTCCATTTGATCCAACTATCCCCCTTCTTAGTAGCAAAATACTTGATTTAAAAACAGGAAAAAGACCTGAATAGGCATTTTTCCAAAGAAGATATACAATGGCTATCAGCTATTTTATTTTATTTCACTTTTTTGTCTTTCTGAGACAGGGTCTTGCTATGTAGTTCAGGCTGGTCTTGAACTCACAACAATCCTCCTGCCTCAGGTTCCTGAGTGCTGGGATTACAGGTTTATGCCACCATGCTGGGCTCAACAGCTATTTTAAATGGTTTTCAATATAATTAATCACTGGGAAATAAAAATCAGCACTACAATGACATATCACTTTTAAGCTGTTAAAATAGCTACCATCAGAGAGACAAGAGATAAGTATTGATGAGGGGTAATGAAGAAAATCCTTAGACACTGTGGATAGGAATGTAAATTGATACACACATTCTCAAAGACACTATGGAGGTTTCACAAGAAGTTAAAATAGAACTCCAATGATACACAGAAAGCTCAGTTCTAGGTTATAACTAGAAGGTTATAACTCGAAGGTTATAACTCAAGGAAATCAAAGTAGAGATTTTAAGAAATATCTCAATTTCCATATTCATTGCAACATTATTCACAATAGCCAAGACATGAAAGCTGAGTACATCTTCTGCAATGAATGAATGGATAAATTTCTGTACTTATACACACACATGGGCACACACACACTCTGTTGGTTTGGGGGTTATTTTTGCAAGGGGAACAATATAATACAGGACACATATTTTATGAGATTATTTATAATAGTCACTCAAAGAATGATATACAAGAGAGTGCAGGAAAACTGTCCACAAACTATAGACCAAGGAATCTAGCCAAGGGCCTGGATCCCACAACAGTGTCCCACATGAGTCCAGACTAAACCCTAGAGTTCACAACAATGCCTCCTACGAGTCCAGCTGGAGGCCTAGAACCCATAACAATATCTCATGCAGGCCTATTTCATGGATCTGTGCTGTGAAGGCCCAAAGGTCAGTGGTGGGAGCTAGGAAGTCTGTGCAGTGGGATGAAGGATCTGTGCTAGCAGGCTGAGGGATCTGCAGTGGAGCCAGGAAGCAATGCTCAGAAGAACCAGAGCTCCCTCAGAAGGTACCACAGTCATCCTCAGCAACACTGAGGTCCTGAGCTCCTCCAATGATCAAGATGGCCGAGTTCCCATCAGGGAAGCCAACACAGCAAGATTCTTCAGGAGCCTGAGCTGTGTATCTTCTTCCCTCTGGAGCCAGGAAGCAATGCTCAAAGTGGGTACCAGAGCTCCCCCAAAGTGAACCAGAGCCATTCTCAGTGCCAACAAGGTCCCGAGCTCCTCGCAGTTTGAAAACAGCCAAGTTCATCAGGAAAGCCAGCATGATGAGCTCCTCCAAAACAAACAGCTCCTTACAGCCTTTACCAGCTCCAATAGGCTTCCTCCGCTCCTAACAGTCTCTTTAGTTCCCAAAAGCCTTCTTCTTCTTTTCCAGGTCTGCCTTTATGCTGCTGGCAACAATCCCCACCTGGGCCTCCCACTCTCAGCAGCATGCTTACTCAGTTCAACTGGGGGTTATAAGCTGACAACCAGTTATCAATCCACTACAATGCACTCCTGGTCAACTTAATAACCGTGCATATTTCCTTAATCCATAGTGTCTAGTGGCAGATTTGTGAAAGTTAATGTCTTAGTCTATTTACATTTACATTAACATAATGGTTACATATATACAATTCTTTTTTTTTTTGCACTCATTTCTGCACCAAAAGCAAAATATTCAAAGGGTGACCAAAATTCAAGGTTAAGAGACAATATTTGATTAATTAACCCAATTACAAACATATATCTAAAAAAAAACATAAAAGCATTAAAAGAACTTACAATCACAGTCCTTATTCCCTGTTAATTTTTACAATGCATGGCAAGACTGAAAAATGGGGATCTCCTGCAATTCAAATACACACTTATCTTTGGGTGAAAGATTTCAGTTCATCTTTTCATTGTCCTGTTCTTAGCACTCATGTTTTCCTCTATTTCATCCTTGCAACCCAAAACTCTATTAGTGCCACCCCTCTGGCCAAATGTTTCATATCATTCTACTGGTTCTTTGCTCTTAATATCAAACATAGATCTGGCCAAAAGCTCTCAACAGTAACCATGCCACCGTCCCAACAATAGACTACACTGAAATTTTGTTTCTCCAATCAGGCTATATCTCCAAACACAAGCAAAATACAGACCAAGTTCTGACAAAACACAATATATATTACCTGGGATCCAGTAGCCAATGCAGTCCTTCTCAATTGAAGCTTCTTGAGCTTCATCGTAACTGGTAGCATTTCCATGAGTACTCTGATTTTCCAGGCTCCAATCAGAGTTTCCAATACAGTTTGCTGCACACAGGGGCTGCCTCTTTGGCCAGTCTCTCAAAACTTTTCCAAATTAATTCCAAAGGTTCTTAAGTCACATGGACAGGTAACATTACAACAATAATAACCCCACTCTCCTGGTATGAATTTTGTGTTAGTTTGGGGGTTATTTCTTCAAGGGGAGCAATATAATACAGGCTACATGTTTCATAAGATTGTTTATAATAGTCACTCAAAGAATGATATACAAAAGAATGCAGGAAATCTGTCCACAAACTAGACCAAGGAATCTAGCCAAGGGCCTGGATCCCACAACAGTGTCCCACATGAGTCCAGACTAAATCCTAGATCTCATAACAATTTCTCTTACTTGCCTATTTCATGGATCTGTGCTGTGAAGGCCCAAAGGTCAGTGGTGGGAGCTAGGAAGTCTGTGCAGTGGGATGAAGGATCTGTGCTAGCAGGCTGAGGGATCTGCAGTGGAGCCAGGAAGCAATGCTCAGAAGAACCAGAGCTCCCTCAGAAGGTACCACAGTCATCCTCAGCAACACTGAGGTCCTGAGCTCCTCCAATGATCAAGATGGCCGAGTTCCCATCAGGGAAGCCAACACAGCAAGATTCTTCAGGAGCCTGAGCTGTGTATCTTCTTCCCTCTGGAGCCAGGAAGCGATGCTCAAAGTGGGTACCAGAGCTCCCCCAAAGTGAACCAGAGCCATTCTCAGTGCCAACAAGGTCCTGAGCTCCTCGCAGTTTGAAAACAGCCAAGTTCATCAGGAAAGCCAGCATGATGAGCTCCTCCAAAACAAACAGCTCCTTACAGCCTTTACCAGCTCCAATAGGCTTCCTCCGCTCCTAACAGTCTCTTTAGTTCCCAAAAGCCTTCTTCTTCTTTTCCAGGTCTGCCTTTATGCTGCTGGCAACAATCCCCACCTGGGCCTCCCACTCTCAGCAGCATGCTTACTCAGTTCAGCTGGGGATTATAAGCTGACAACCAGTTATCAACCCACTAAACACACACACACACACACACACACACACACACACTTAAAATTCAGCCATGAAAATGAAAGAATATCTTGCCATTTGTGATGCCATGGGTAAACTTGGAGAAAATTAGACTAAGTCAAATAAGTCAAACACAGAAAAACAAATATTTTATGATCTCATTTTATTTGTGGAGCCTACAAGAAGTAAAGTTAATGAAATATTAAAATGATGGCTACCAGAGGCTCGAGTCAAGTGGGTTAAAAGGGAAATGAAATACTAAAGGGTACAAATTTTTAATGTAACAATTCTGGGAATGTGATTTCCAGCATAAGTAATGTTGGATCTTTCCTATCATTGGGAAGCAATACCCAGCACCCATAATAGAGGAGAGATTTAATTTGGCTATTTAAGATTATTTACTCACCCACACTTCAGTGGTTCCAAGAGAGACATATAATAGAAAAAGGTGTCATGAACAAAGCTGCTTAGTCCATGGTGACATGAAGCAGAACAAGGCGATAGTATTAGGAAGCAAGAGACCAATGACCACATATAGACCCTAAGGTCATAACTTAATGATCCATATATACACATCCAAGTGAACTTTCCCAATCCCCCTGCAAATTCTCAAGCCGACCAAGTTGAGAATCCAGATTTACTGTCACAGATGTATTATTTAGACTCTGATAATCATGAAACAATGTAGGTATATAGATGTACGACTTAGATATACTCATGTTGTGTACCTTGAATATATATATTTATTTGTAAATTATATATTTGAAAAGCAGAAAGCAATGATTATAATTTCAAAATTAGCAAGTGAAAAGTAGATCATAGGTAAGCATAGAGATTTATGAATGTGCAAATCTGGGCCGCCTAAATAGAATGGGACAAGAAAAGACTTTCCAAAGAAAGTTTCATGACCTATGTATTTATGTATAAATAGTAATTAACGAAAGAAAAATACAGAGGAAGTGATTTTCTATTTAAGATATTCCATTCCTTTCCTTCTCAAACCCCTTGAACTAAATGAGAAGGGTAGTGTCAGATTTTCTTTAGTTTTGTGACACTTTTCTTTATATGTCTTTTTGTTCAAGCTGGAAAGAATTTTATACATGTCCTGAAAAATTCAGTTTTGTGTTCAAACTAAAATTTAAAAGCTACACATAGATAAATACACAAGCACACACATACACTTTTAGACAGTAAGAAGCTTCAGCTCATGAAGCATCATCTTGCTTTCAAATTACTATAGTAGACCTTAAAAATACAACAAATTTCAACTAATATTTTATTGACAGAAATTTGTTTATATGAACTGTTTTTAGTGGCTCATATCTACAATCTTAATGGATGCAGACTACTCTGTAAGAGCTCTGAGCAGGATTTAAATTTTTAAGACTATAGCTGCAAGCATCTTACTCCTGCGTAGAGATCTTCCTGGAGAGAACATAGTTCTCCTAAATTAACATGATGTCTTACTTTGAGCAGTGTTTGAGCGGTTCCCACCTTTCTTCAGTGTTCCCTTCCCTTGTTCTGAAAACTAAATAAATACTACAGGCCAGAGAAGATCTTTGTCATAGCCCCCAGAGAATCTTGAATTCTGTTAGAGGGTTTTGATCCTCCCGGAGCTCTAAAACCATACCACTTGACTTTTTTATTTAAGCGTTCACAGTACACTCGTCTGGGAGATTGCAGGCCTGATCAGTCCACAATAACTAAGGGATAATACTAATGCAATACTTAACATTCTGGAGGTGGAAACAGGAAGATCATGTGTTTGAGTTCAGCCTGAGCCACATAGGGAGTTAAAGGTAAGCCTGGTCGTTAAAGCAAGACTTTCTCAAAGAATTTTCATAGTGCTTCAGCAAACTTCTATGTATGCTTTCATTTATCCTCCTTTTGGTTTCATCAATTGATTTCTATCTAATTTGAGTCACTATAAAAAATACTCTCAAAAGTTTAGTGATGAGGTCTAAATTTACACAGAATTATTCACAGAATTATTAACATATTATAAAATTTCATTGTAGTTATATGCAATGCTCCTATACACTATGGAATCAAATAAAATCTCTATATTTCAGTATTTCCTGTAAGAAGGTTGGTAATTTTTCTCCCAGTAAAAATGTTGAACTATGTTTCTGCACAAAATAGCTGTTCTAGATTTACATTGTATTGGCACAGTGTATTATATAGGTTTATGAACTGAAAAGGATCATAATAGCATTTTTGAACACAAGTAGTTTAGAAATGGAAAGCACATTTTTGAAAGAAAATCATCACAGTAAAAAATTAAAGTGACATGAAATATACTAACACTCTTCAAGTCAATAATTTAGGCTCAGGGCTGGGGATTTAGCTCAGCGGCAAAGCGCCTGCCTGGCAAGCGCAAGGTCGTGAGTTCGGTTCCTGGTACCGAAGAAAAACCAAAAAAAAAATAATAATAATAATTTAGGCTCACCAAGATAATCATCAGGATTATGATAATATTATATTCAGCTAAAAGTCTGTATACATTTAATTTATCTATTTTATTTTTTTTCCAATAGATTATAACCACTTAAAAATAGGTCTTCGTGCTGTCTTTATAATAACCTGGTTCAGAAAGAATTGAGAAAAAACAATGGGCAACTTGCACTTTCCCAGGCTCCTGGCCTATGTTTCATGAGAAAGGAAGATGGAATCTACAGAGACAAAATGAAAGAGGGGGTACAACAGAGGTGTTCAGAAAGAAGCACAGCAGTGGAACAGATCTGTAGATGCTGTCTGCTACAACAGATGGGTGTCATAATTGTTAATGTTTCTCTCTAAACCAACACTAAGGTTATTTTTGTGACATTAACTACACTGAGAAAACTACACTGCACCACCCCAATTAACCAATGTGGTTGGATCCAGGAGCTGGGTCAAAGGATTATAGTTAGCCACATGCGGATTACATCACTTGAAAGCAACTAAAGAAATCTCTATGTAATCACAATCAAAATGCCATTTACATACAACACAGAATTAGAGAAAACATTCTTAAAATTCACTTGGAACCAGAAGAGACTTAGAATAGCAAAAGCAATTCTGGACAACAAAGGCAAAGGAGGCGACATCACAATCCCTGATTTGAAATTATACTACAGAGCTTCTGTGATAAAAACCAGCATGGTATTGGGGAAAAAAATAGACCTGAGGATCAATGGAACAGATAAGAAGAGACAGGAAGAACTTCAAACATACTCAGCCATCTTACCTATGACAAAGGGGCCAAACATATTTACTGGAAGAAAGAAAGCATCTTTAATAAAGGGTTCTGAAAAACTGGCTTGCCACATGCCAAGAATTAAAACTAGACCCATGTATATCACTGTGTGCTAAACTAAAGTCAAAATGGATCAAAGATCTAAATACTAAAACAGAAACACTAAATCTACTGGAAGAGAATAAGTAGAACTCTTAAAGACATAGGTGTAGCCAAAGACTTCACGGAAAATGTACAAAGAATCAACACCTTGGATTTCATTGTAGTAAAAAGTTTTTGCACAGCAAAAGAAACCACAAACAGAGTGAAAAGAAAACACACAGAGTGGGAAAAATCTTGGCCAGTTTTTTTTCAGACAAAGCATTAATATCTAGAACATATAAAGAATTGAAAACAATCAGACCCCCAAATTTACAGACCCCACCCAAAAACTGGCATCAGAAATGAACAGACACTTCTCAGATGTAGTACTAATGGCAAATAAATACATGAAAAATATTACTGATCATTTGAGATTCAAATTAAAACAATGCTGAGATTCCATCTCACTCCAAAAAGAATGGCTATTATCAACAAATCAACCAATAACAAATGCTGGCAGGGCTGTGAGGAAAAAGGAACCCTTTTGCACTGTTGGTAGGAGTGTAGACTGGGACAACCACTGTGGAAATCAGTGTGGCAATTCCTCAAAAAACTAGGATTACCAGTTTCATTTAACCCAGCTCTTTTCTTTCTTGGTATCTTCCTCAAAGAATTAAAGGCATCATACCACTCTGATATATGCATACCCATCTTTATACCAGGACAGTTTATAGTCGCTAAACTTTGGAAACAACCCAAATGCCCATCAGCTGTCAAATGGATAAAAAAAAAAAAAAAGGTTGTTTTATTTATACAATGGAGTAGTACTCAACAATAAAAAAGGATAAACTTGAGACAATTACATCTAAATGGATGGAATTTAAGACCATACTCTCAAGTGAAATAAATTTGACACACATGTGTAAATATCACATTGTCTCTCTGGTGTGAGAAAGTGAAAGTGTAAATAAGAACTAATATGTATAATAGATGTTGTGAAATAAGAAATAATTGTTCAAAACTAAAGAGCTGGGGGGAGGGTGGAAGGGAAAAGAAAAAAATGAAACAAAGTGATAGGGGGCTGGGGATTTAGCTCAGTGGCACAGCGCCTGCCTGGCAACAGCAAGGTTGTGAGTTTGATTCCCGTATCAGAAGAAAAAGGGAAAAAAAATTGATAAGATGGAACCAAAGCTTTGTAAATAAGGAAGGGGAAGAGGGGTAAAAAGATATCCCCTATGTCTAGAGAGTTAGAACCAATAGAGTAAAAATGGTCATAATTCCAAAACAGTTATACAGATTTACTGCAATCCCAATAAAAATACTAATAACATTCCTTCCAGAACTGGACAAATCAATACTAAAATTCATATGGAACTAGAAGAGACCTAGAATAGCAAAGGCAATTCTGGGCAGCAATGGCAAAGCAGGCTGTATCACAATCACAGATTTCACGTTATAGTACAAATGTACAGTGATTAAAAGACAGCATAATGTTGACCAAAAAGAAATAGACTTGTGGATCAATGGAACAGAATAGAGGATGCAGAAGCAATTCCAAGCACATTCAGCTACATTGTCTATGGCTAAGGGGCCAAATCCTTACAAATGAAGGAAAAGTAACCTCTTTAAGAAATAGTCCTGTGAAACCTGGCTATTGACACACTGAAGATTGAACCTAGACACATACCTCTTGCCTTGCACTAAATTAAAGACAAAATGTGTCAAAGATCTAAATATTCATAAAGAAACAATCTTCTAGAAGACAAAATAGTAAAACACTTGAAGATATAGGTGTAAGCAGAGACTATTAACAAACCCCCAATTGCACAAGAAATATAAAGTATCAACAACTGGGATCACATCAGATTAAAAAGATTCTGCACAGCAAAGGAAACCACCAACAAAATGAAAAGACAACCTATGAAATGGGAATAATTTTTGCCAGCTACTCCTCAAAGACTATTATCTAGAATATAAAAAACTCAGTAAAATTAGACCCCTCAAATTTAAAGACCAATCAAAAGTGGGCCGCTGAAATGTATACACACTTCTCAATGAAGAAGTACAAACAGCCAAGAAATACATGAGATTTTTTTCAACATCACTGCTCATTAGAGGAATGCAAATTGAAACACTGAAAGTTCATCTCACTCCAGAAAGAATGGCTATCATCAAGAAGTCAACCAATAACTAATGCTGGTAAGATGGGTAGGAATAAACACTTTCTAAACTGTTGGTGGGACAGAAAACTGATACAATCACTGTGAAAATCAGTATGGAGATTTTGCAAAAATCTAAAAGTAAAAATTCCTTTTCACCCAGGTATTCCCCTTCTAGATTTTTCCAAAAATGAATTAAAGACATTGTACCACACTGGGGTATGCATACCATGTTGAAAATGACATAATTCATAATAGATATATTTTGGAACAGTCAATATGCCCATCAAAAGATGAATGAATAAAGAAGATATGATCTTGATACACAATGGAGTACTATTCCACTATAAAGAAGGATAAACTTGTGCACCTTGAGACTATAATGTTAAGTAACTCAGACACACGAACTTAAATATCACATGGTTTCTCTCATATGAAAAACTCAGTATATAAAGTTTGAAATAAATGACAGATACTTTAAAAATCTTATTGTTATTTCACATGAAAAATGTATCTAAAATGTACCTTGATTTAGTAAAATAGTCTTATGTGTTTTGTATTTTTTTTGGCACACTAGTCTGGCATTTAGTCTGTGTATATGATGACATTATAATAAATTATAAATAAATAAATCTGATGCTGGCAAAATAAAAGTTGTGGAGGGAAGGTGAAAAAATAATTGAGATGTTTTGTGTACAAGTACCAATATGCTACAATGAATGTGATCATTGTGTACTGCAAAGATGTACTAATAAAAATATAAAAAAATAAAACAGGAAACAATATGAGGACTCTCATGAGAATTGAACATATTAATCAGTACATTTACAGCACCTTTCAAAAAAAGAAAAAAGAATTGAACAGTCATTCTTTGAAATGAATTTTCAAAGTGGTTGTATCAAAGTTTCAAAGTTTTCAGTGGATGCTTTTATTTGTATCTAAGGCTGAGAACATTAGCTACATGATATGTTGCCCTTATGATCACAGGAGTTAGGCTTATGGTGCATTTGAATATTAATTGTAGATTGATGGGGACCACTATGAAGCAGACCTGAGCAGGACTTAAATTAATCTATTGGCTTTTCATGTTCACTTGTGAATCTGTCCAAGGCCTAGTCTTCTTATCTGGAAATGGCAGACTCATAGTAAGTGAACCTCTGTGAGTCACTAATCCCTACTAAAACCTGTAGTGGTGGATGAAGCCAGAAAGCCTCAAAGTATAAGACAAAATCACAGCCAAGGTCACCTGGATCAGATCTCAACTGGATAAAGACTATAGCCTCAGGCATCTCATTCTTGAGAGGATTAACTTAATACCCTATTTAGAGAAGTCCTTGAGTGCTCCCCTCCCTTCTTCTGATAACCAAATAAATACAGACACCCAAAGAATGTCTTGGTCTTAGCCCTGAGAGAATCTTGAATTCTGTGAGAGGGCTTTGACCCTCCTGGAGCCCTGAAATCATGCCATTTGCCTCTTTTTATTTAGTCTTCACTGTACACTCATTCAGGAGATTGCAGACCTGATCAGCCCACAATACCTAAGGGATATTATTAACCCAATAGTATATATACCCTAGCAAGAGATTTTCCCTTACTCTAAGTTTTTCCCTATCACAATAACTTGTCCTTTTGTTTGAAAGATGTTACTCAATATGAAAGGAGATAGTATGAAAACAGATGAATTCTTGAAAATCTATTTTGGAAAAAACCTGGCATTTTAGGACCTCGTAGACTGTAAAAAATTTAAAAATCTAACAATAAATGCTGCTTTCAATATGATAATGGAGACTGCATTTAGTATAGAAAATAAAAAATCATACAAAGTATAACTGTAATAAAATACTGAATTATGAAAGATTTAAGACTGACTGCTTAGCAAAATGTCTGCCTTATCAACTCGTGATAACAGGATAGATTTTGTGATATCCGAAGAAATGCATACCAAATTACTATCATACAAGAAACAATGTTTTTTGTGGAAAAACACTGTGTTCTTTTAAAGAGTTAACTTTACAGGGTAATTCTCCAAACCATGAAATAAAAATAAAAATCTTATTTCCATACCTAAATTGGAAATATTGGGAGAGTCCAGAATGGTGAACTTTGTCTTTCCATTTATTATGGAAAGCAAGGACATAAATGCCTTGCATGAAAAACAAATACTTGTTTTTGTCAAATACATTAACTTTGGGAAGAGTGTATCCATATGAAAATATGACCCCTATAATGGTGCCACATTTCATAATTTCTAAGATGATGTTTTGACGAAGTCCTAAAAGTGGCTTTTACTTATGCATCCAGTTTTTAACAGCTTTCAGAAACACTCTCAGACAGAACACTTAAAGCATGTTTTTTTGTTTTTTCTCTCCTTGACTTCCTTTGTCTCAATTTAGACACTAGATAAATATATTGTTATTGAAAGAAATACAAAGATTATGGCTTACCTCTGACTTATGTTTCTCATCATTCTGGTTAGCATATCCTGATATGAAGACATCATATCTGTTTACATTGCTTGTGTGTTTAAAATAAATGTCTTGTTTAACAATTTTTAGTTTGTAAGAGCTAATTTCACCTGATATCTTTATGGCCTTTTGTTCATGATTTCTCTTAAAAAGCCCAAGTTAAAATACTACATATGGGAATTATCAATACTTTAGCTTTATGAACTACTTTAAACTGTTTTAATTTTGTAATAAAATGTATGGTAAGATTTCTTGCAAAATTCATATCAAAAAATTTTTGATCATGTTTAATTTTATTTTTTAGGATTACAGAAGGGTTATATTTAAGCAATTTTCAAATAATTTTTTCATTTCTTATAAGACACAAAGTAGTTTCAAATTGGGGCCCACCATGAACTGGCACACAGCTTTTAGCACAACAAAAGTAAATATGTGTTGTTTTGTTAAATGTAAATTGACTACTAAGGTTAGTTTAACACTAGTGATCAGGGTGTTGTGATACATCTTAAAATGGGTTAAAAAATAAAATATGCAGCAGAAATCTTGATAGTTGAGTGTAGTGTTAGTTACATGGGTGTTCAATGCACTATTTTTCAGGCTGTTTATATTTGAAAATTTTTATTTAAAAATTGAAGCTATAGAGGTGTACACTTCAAAGTATGAAAGATTATGAAACTACCTGAGAACTTTTCACCTTTAATTCTATCATACTAAAAAAAGTAACTATAAAATCTAAGCTATAAAGCAAAGCAATGAGTACCTGAACACACTGGAGTGTGAATAGAAATATCGGCTGGATTGATAATGCATATTCACTTGGAGAATGGAAGAGAAGTATATACTTATATCTTGGTTTTCATGCAAGAACCAAGTGCAGTCTACAGTTGCCTGAGTTTTATAAAGGAAAACAAGTTTTCTTATCTGTGAAGTAAGAAAATTAAACTGAAGAAACTGTGAATATTCCAAACAACTGGGCAATCCTACAAGAGAAGGAATCCAAGACTGTTATCTGCCAGCATCTCTGATTGATTTCTGAGCCAAGCATGTGTGAGAAACCTCAGTTAAAAACATAGCATTCTAGACAAGAGGTTGGCTGTTTGCCTTAGGCTGCTTCCCAAGAAATAAAGTTTGAAGCTGAAGCTCAGCACCTCCTTTTCCCACAATATTAGCTGCTAAAACAAAGGAAACAACACTCACCAGAGAATATCCAAAATATTCACAATTTAACATTTAAAACGTCTATTGCATAGACAAAAATGACTGTGCACATACAGAACCAATAAAAATGAAACATAAACTAAAGAAAAAAAATTAGTTGTGCTAAGGTGAATATGAACCTGTTATCTACAGAATGTTACATTTAACAATACATATTTTCTTCAGCCATGAGGCTTTTTCCAAAATAGACCATAGTTTAAGCCATAAAGCATACGTTCACAAATACAAAACATTGAAATAATCACATGTACTCTAGTGGATCACAATGGAATGGAGGTAGAATTTAACAGCAACAGAGATCTCCACTAATACTTGACAAATGAAGAATACACTGTTTAATGATTAGTGGCCATCAGTGATACATATCAAGGAGAAAATTTTAGAATTTCCTTAATCTGATGATAGTATAAATGCAACTTATAAAACTCTGTGGAACATAATGAAAGCAATTTTAAATACTACTCACTCTTACAAACAGATAGGTCTGAATTTTGAGTTGCATATATTTTTTCCAAGATCTTGAGATGCATCATTAGGTTATTGATTTGGGATTTCTCTGTTGTTCTGACATAGGCCTCATTGCTATAAATTTTTGTCTTAGGGCTACTTTCATTGTGTCTCTCAGAGCCTCATAAGATCAACCAGAAAAAAGTCAGTAAAGTAACATACTATAAACTACACTGTAAATATTCTATAAAGTTTATACTATAAGTTACTATAATATGCTATATACTGTAAACTATACTATGATGTACTATACACTGTGGTATAGTGTAACTGTAGTAAATATACTTCACTATATGTTATACTATAAATAAGACTATAAATATTCTATAAATGACACTATAAATAAATTACACTACAGATCATATGCTTTATCTAACATAATAGAGTACATTTGTAAAGAAATTAAAACAAAGGAATAGATAAAAAACTAGAAGATAGTTTTCTAATGGCAGGGAAAGAAATTAGGGAAAGGAAAGGGAAGAGAGAAGGTAACAATGGGGATAAAAGTAATCAAACTATAGTAGTCATGTGCCAGTATAGCATCACAAATCACTTTATTCTAAACTATTAATCTGTATTAACAAATATTACTAAACTAAATTTTCCATGTAAAAAGTAGAAATTATAAAAATGAATACAAAGAAAACAAGATCAAACTACATTCATGAATTACATTTTAAAAAAAATTAATCAATGGTCCACAAATACAAGGCAAGTTGGCACACAGCTATAATCCCACCACTTGGGAGGCTGAAGAAGGAGAATCACTGAGATATAGGCCAGGCAGGGCTACTGAGTGTGTTAAAAGCCAGTTTAGAATATATAGTGTGACCCTCTCTCAAAAGAAATGTACAGCAAATACAATTGTGATCCCATAAGATTACATCACCTGGTGACATATCCAGCTAAATTTGTGTCAGCACTCATGTTTGCATGAGGGTATCATCTGACAATACATTATCAGAATGTTCACAACCCCTTACATGATACCGGACTGGATATGCTGTCTAAAAAGAAACACTTTAAGTAAAAGTACATAGGATGGAAGAGAATAAAGATTGAAAATATATATTTTGGAAGTAATAAACATAAGATGAAGATAATAGACATATTGAATAAATAAAAACAATTTTAATATGAAATATACAATAAGAGATAAAGGAAAATATTTCATTTTTATTAGTAAATGTTTGTAGTATATAATGATTATTTTAATTGTTTATTTATTTATTGTTTTTTTGAGACAGGGTTTCACTATGCATTTTTTATTTTAAAGGAAAGTAAAATAAACACTAAAAATAATGGTATAAAATTTCAAAACAAGATTGTAGGGAAGCAACAATGTTCAGTACATTGCTATCTTCAGTGTAGTTGCTCATAATACAAGATACAGGCATCAAAAACTGTTCGAGCAATATAGGCATATAATCTTACTTTCCATGAGTTAATACCAATTAGTAGTATGTCTATCTGAACTATATTGTGAGTGTGTGTATATATCTTCTTTTCTATCCTCCTTTTCCCTTTTCCAGTTACTCTTTCCTTTTGAACAATTTCTTCCCATTTCACAATATCTATTTTACTTTTGGGTCTTTTTTACTGTTTCAGTTTCTTACACTAGGGAGACCATATGATGTTTACACATGCTACACTGATTTATTTCACTTATAAGTATGGACTCAAGTCGCATCCATTTCCCTATAACTGTCTCAAGCTTGTCCTTCTTTATAGCTGAGTAGTATTCCATTTTATCAAAATTCCACATTTTTTTATACATTTCTCAGTTGATGGGCATTTAGGTTGTTTCCAAGACTTTGCTATGACAAACTGTGCTGCTACAAATATCAGTGCACATATATCTCTGTGGTATGATGTTTACAATTCTTCTGGGAAAATACCCAGGAAGGAAATAGCTTGGTTAAACAGGACCTCTAATCCTAATATTTTTAAGGAGACTTCAGACTTATTTCCAAAATGGTTGCACCAGCCTACCTTGCCACTAACAGTGGGGAAGGGTTCCTTTTTCCCCATACTCCCTCCACCACTTGCTGTTGGTTGATTTCTTGATGATAGCCATTCATCATGGGGTGAGATGAAATCTCGATGTTGTTTTAATTTGCATCTCTCAAATGACCAATGATGTTGAACATTTTTTCAAGTATTTATTTGCCATTTGCATTTTTCATCTGAGAAGTATGCATTCATCTCAAATATCCATTTTTAGCTTAGAACTTTGAATTTGGGGGGTCTGATTTTTTTCAGTTCTTTATCTTTCCTGGATATAAGTCTGAGGGATAGTTAGCTAAAATGTTTTCCCACTCTGTGTGCTTTCTTTTCACTCTATTCGTGATTTCTTTTAAAGTACAAAAGCTTCGTAATAGGATGAGATCACGGGTGTTGACTCTGAAGTATTTCCCATGCAGTTTGGGTTTTGTTGCTGAAGACTCTTCATACTCCTATGTTTTCAGGATTCGTACATACTTTCTCTTCTGGTAAATTTAGTGTTTCTATTTTAAAATATAGATCTTTGATCCGTTTAGTGTTTAATGTAGTGTATGGTGATAGGCATTGTTATATTTTTAGTCTTTAGCATGTGGAGAGCCAGTTTTTCCAGCAGTATTTATTAATGTGTCTATCTTTCTTCCAGTGAACATGTTTGGCCCTGTTCTCAAAGATAATGTGGCTGAGTGTGTTTGCAGTTTTGTCTGCATGTTCTATTCTATTCCACTAATCTCAGGTCTATTTTTTTGCAGTACCATGCTGATTTTATTACAGTAGCTTTGTAGTATTATTTCAAGTCAGGGATTGTGATGCCTCTAGACTTACCTTTGTTGTCCAGACCTTCGCTATTCTAGGTCTCTTTTGGGTCCTGATGAATTTTAGGAATATTTTCTCTAGTTCTGTGTGGTATATTAATGGTATTTTGATTGGAATTGCATTAAATCTGCTCAACAATTTTGGGAGTATGGCCATTTTCACAATGTTAGTTTTTCCTATCCTAACAAGGCATACCTTTCCATTTTCTGATATCCTCTTCAATCTCCTTTATCAGAGTAGGGCAATTTTCAATTTATAGAACCTTTACTTCCTTTATTAGATTGATTCCTAAGTAATTCCCTTTTTTGGATGCTATTGTGAAGGTTGTGGTTTCCCTAATTTCTCTCTCAATGAGTTATTCTTTGTGCAAGAATGCTATTGATTTTTGAGTATTGACTTTGTATCCAGCCATGCAGCTGAATTTGACCATTAATTCTAGGAGTCTTTTGGTGGAGTTTTTGGGGTCTTCTATGTAGAGTATCATGTCATCTGTGAATAATAATAATTTAACTTCATCCTTTTCTATCCTTATTCTTTTTATTTCATACTTTTGTCTAGTTCCTCTGGCTAATGTTTCCAAAGCTATGTTTGAAAAGGAGTGGCGATAGTGGAAAACCTTGTCTTGTTGCTGATTTTAGAGTGAAAGCTTTCAGTTTTTCTCTGTTTAGTATGATGTTGGCCCTTGGTTTGTGATATATGGCTTTGATCAGATTGAGGTAAAGAACATCTGTTCCAATTTTCTGTAGGGTTTTTATCATGAATGAGTGCTGGAATTTATCAAAAGCTTTTTCTGCATCTATTGAGATGATCATGTGATTTTTGTCTCTGACTCTGTTGATATGGTGTATTAGATTTACTGATTTGAATATGTTGAACCATCAGTGCATTTCAGGGATAAATCCCAGCTGGTAACAGTGTATAATCTTCTTGATGATTTATTGAATTCTGTTTGCTAGTATCTTATTGAGGATTTTTACATCTATGTTCATTAGGGAAATTGGCCTGTAGTTCTCTTTTTTGGTTGTATTTTTCTCTCATCTTGATATCAGGATAAAACTTGCCTCCAGGAATGAGTTAGGGAGAATTGTTTCCCTTCCAATTTCATTAAAGAGTTTGAAGAATACTGGCATTAGATCCTCTCTCAATTTCTCACAGAATTCAGCAGGGAATATATCATGACTTGGGCTTTTCTTTGGTGGTAAGTTTATAAATATATTTTCAATCTCATTAAATGATATTGGGTTACTGAAAACATTTTTATCTTCGTGATTCAATCTTGGTAATTCATACATATTTAAGAATCTGTCCATTTCTTCTCCGTTTTCCATCCTATGAGAGTAAAGATATTGAGCTAGGTATTGATGATCTGAATTTTCACAGGATCTGTAGTGATGTCACACTTATCATTCCTCAATGCATAAATCTGAGTCTTTAGTGTTTTTGATAAGATTAACTGAGGGTTTATCAATTTCAGTTATTTTTTCAAAGAACCAACTCTTCAACTGATTAATTCTTTGTATTGTTTTCTTGGTATCTATTGTATTAATTTCTTCTCTGATCTTTTTCCTCTCATTTTAAAGCATATTTTAAAAAAACAAAACAAAAAACAATAAAAATTATACAGAATTTCAAAACAAGATGATAGGAAATCAGCAATGGTTGTTGTATTACTTATTGTTATCTTCAAAGTAGTTGCACAGATTAGCAGATATAGGTATGCAAGATTGATAAAACAAGCATTAACTGTTTCTTTCAAAAAAACAATCGAAATTAGTAGTACAATTATCTTAGCTAATATATATATATATATATATATATATATATATACCTACATAAAGATGATATAAATTCAACAATGGTTGTTATATTGCATATAGCTGTCTTAAAAGTAATTGTTCAGATTGCTAGATATACGCAAGCAAAATTGGTCCAAAAATTAAGCACTAAACTGTCCCTTTGAATAAACCAATATAAAGAATAGAACAATTATCTTAGCTATCATATATATTTTTTTCCTGCCCTTCTTTCTTTTCTCCTTTTCTTTATCCCACTTATTCATTCCTTTTGAGCATTTTCTTTACCTTTCACAATATCTATTTTACTTTTCACATTATATTTAGTCTTTCAGGCTCTTACACTAGGGAGATAATGCAATATTTACTCATGTTGGTCTGATTTATTTCACTTCTGAGTATGAACCCTCGTTGCATCCATTTCCCTGTAAAGGCCTCACATTTATCCTTGTTTATATCTCAGTAGTACATCATTGTATAAAAATCACACATCTTTTTTATCCATTCTTCAGTTGATGAGCATTTGTGCTGTTTCCAAGATTTAGCTGTGACAAATTGTGCAGCTATAAACATGGGTGCACATATATCACTGTGATGTGTTGTTTTCAGTTCTTCAGGAAAAATACCCAAAAGTGAATAGCTGTATTGACTGGGAGCTATAATTCTAGTTTTTTGAGGAATCTCCACACTGAATTTCACAGTGGTTGTACCAGTCTACAACCCCACCGACAGTGGAGAAATATTCCTTTTTCACCAGAGCCCCTCCAATATTTGTTATAACTTCTAGTGAACATGCTTGGCCCCTTTGTTAAAGACAAGGTTGCTGAGTGTGTTTGTGGCAGTATCTGCATCTTCTAATCTGTTCCATTGACGCTTACATCTATTTTTTTGTCAATACCATGCTGATTTTATTACAGTTGCTTTGTAGTATAATTTCAAATCAGAGGTTGTGATGCCTCCTGCCTTGCCTTTACTGTCCAGGATTGCTATTCTGGGTTTCTTTTGGTTCCAGATGAATTTTAGAATATTTTCTCTAGATCTCTGTATTACAATTTTGGGAGTATGGCAATTTTCACAATGTTGGTTCCTTCTATCCATGAACAAGGAATAACTTTCCAATTTTCTGAAATCCTCTTTGATTACTTTTTCCAAAATACTATACTTTCACTGTATAGATTTTTTACTTCTTTGTGAGCTAGATTCCTAAGTATTTCACTTATTTGATGCTATTGTTAAAGGTTTGGTTTCCCTTATTTCTTTCTGTGTCTTTCTTGTTTGTTTATAGGGATGCTATTCATTTTTGAGTGTAGACTTTATATCCAGCTACACTACTGAATTTTATTTTTTAATTCTATGAGTCTTTTGGTGGAGTTTTTTGGGCCTTCCATGTAGAGTATCATGTCATCTGCAAGTAACAATTTAACTTCTTCCTTTCTTGTCCTTATTCCTTTTATTTCTCTCTCTTCTCTAAGTGTTCTGCCTAATGTTTCCAGAACTATGATAAACAGGAGTGAAGACAGTGTGCATCCTTGTCTTGTTCCTGATTTTAAAGTGAAAGCTTTCAGTTTTTGTTCATTTAGTATGATATTGGCTGTTGGTTTGTCATAGATGGCTTTTATCAGATTGAGTTAAAGACAATCTATTTCTAATATTTCTATGGTTTTTATCATGCATGGGTTTTGGACTTTATCAAAAGTTTTTTTCTGCATGTATTGAGATGATCATATGCTTTTTGTCTTTGTCTCTGTTGATATGGTGTATTACATTTTTTGACCTGCATACACTGAACCATCCCTGCATTCCTGGGATGATTCCTGCTTGGTCATGTTGTGTAATCTTCTTGATAATTTGCTGCTTTCCATTTGCTAGTATTTTACTGAGGACTTTTGCAGCTATGTTCCTTAGGGATATTGGCCTGCAGTTCTCTTTTTTGGTTGAGTCTTTCACTGGTTTTGTTATCAGGGTGATTCTTGCCTCCAGGAATGCTTCCCTTTCTATTTCATTAAAGAGTTTGAGAAGAATCAGCATTAAATCTTCTCTAAATTTCTTGTAGATTCAGCTGTGAATACATAAGGACCTGGTCTCTTCTGTGTTGGTAAGTTTTTTTATAACATTTGTAATTTCATTGACATCATAGCTTATTCAGAATTTTTATTTCTTCTTGATTAAGCTTTGGTAATTCATATGTATATAGGAATCTGTTCATTTCTTCTGTGTTTTTCATCCTACAAGAGTAAAGATTTTCAAATTAAGTATTGATAATCTTCTGAATTTTGACAAGATCTTTAGTGATTTTACACTTTTCATTCCTTGTTGCATGGATTTCAGTTATTTCTTTCCTTCTTTTGATAATATTGGCTAGAGGTTTAACGATTTTATTTATTCTTACAAAAAATCAAATCTTTGATGCATTAATTCTATGTATCATTTTCTTAGTCTTAACTGTGTTAATTTCTGCTCTGATTCTTATAATTTCCTCTGTTCTTTGGGAATTGGGCTTGACTTGCTCTTCTTTTCCTAGAAGCTTGAGGTGAAGCATAGGGTTTTTTATTTGTGTTCATCCAGTTTTCCTAATGTGAGAATTCACTGTTGTAAATTTCCCCCTGAGGACTGCTTTCACTGTTTCCCACAAGTTCTTGTAAGTTATATCTGCATTTCTGTTTGATTATAAATATTGTTTCAATTATTCTGTAATTTCATCTGTGACTCATTGTTTGCTCAGGAGTGTGTTATTTAATTATTATGTGTTTATGGGATATTTGTGATTTCTTTTGTCAATAATTTCCAATTTCATTGCACAATGGGAAAATTTCTATTCATTTACATTTACTTAAGCATGTTTTATGTACTAGTATATGCTCTATGTCTTGGTTACTTTTCTATCATTGCTGAGACAAAATACCCAACACCCAAAATTCAGGAAGAAAAGGTTTATTTAACTTACAATTTGTGCAGGTTTCAGTCCATACTTGACTGGTTCCAAGGCAGAGTGGCACATGGCAGAGGGCAAACGTTCATGGTGGCAGAACACAGCAAAAACCAACAAGAGCAAAATGGAGGAGAATGGCGAGAAGAGCAAGCCTCTTTCCCTTACATATGCAAACTATCTGCCTCCAGGCAGGTGTAGCACTCACCCCCAATCAATCAAAACTCTAAAAGCCTGCCCCATGACTGCATGAGGATTTCTGGGGACATGCAGACACAAACCATAACACTATTTTAGAGAACATCACATGTGCAGCTGAGAAGAATGTGTATTTTGAAGTTGGGTGCAACACCCTGTAAAAGTCTACTAAGTCCATTTGTTCACAATTTTGTTTTGATTGTTATTTCTTTGCTGATTTGTTGTGTAGTTGATCTCTCTTTACAATGGGGTGTTAAAGTCCCTCTTACCATTGTATTATTGCTTATGTGATTTTTCATGTCTGTTAAGACTTGTCTTATTAAAAAAAATAATAACATAAACGGGCTGGGGATTTAGCTCAGTGGCACAGCGCCTGCCTGGCAAGTGCAAGGTCATGAGTTTGGTTCCTGGTACCAGGAAAAAAAAAACAAAAATAATAATAATAATAATAATAATAATAATAATAATAATAATAAAAGACTTGTCTTATATACTTGGGTGCTCCTGTATTGGTACATATATATTTATGATTGTTATATCTTTCTCTTGGAGTTTTCCCCTAACAAGTATGTAGTGACCTTTTTTATCCCTTTTGATTGTTCTTGGTTTGAAGTTGACAATGTCTGCAAAAAGAATAGCTACACTTGCGTTTTTCTAGGTTCCTATTACATGGAAGATAGTTTTCCATCCTTTGATGTTCAGTCTATGAATTTCTTTTTATGTAAAATGTGTTTCTTGTATACAATATATTGTTAGTTCTTATTTCTTAATCCACTCTTCCAGTCTGTTTTCTTTTTTTTTTTTTTTTGATTGGTGAATTGAGGCCATTTACATTGCTGGTTATAACTGATATGTATTAGCTTATCTTGGTCATGGTATTTTCCTGCAGTTGGTTCTTTACATTTCCCCTCTGTTTAATTCCTTAACTTGCCTGGTGTTTTCTTTCTGCTCTTGTTCTTGAAATTGTGATCATTTTTATCTCTGTCTAGAATATCTTTCAGTACCCTTTGTAGCATTGGTTTGGTGTTCATAAATCTCTTTAGCTGTACTTTTCATGGAAGTATTTTATTTCTCCATTATTTTGAAAGATAGTTTTGCAGAGTACATCAATCTCGGTTGGAAGTTGTTTTCTTTAAGGACTTGAAATACTTCACTCCAAGCTCTTCTTGATGTCAGGGTTTGTGTTGAGAAGTCTGCCATCATTCTGATAAACTTTCCTTTATAGGTGATCTGTTTATTTTCTCTAACAGCTTTAATTATTCTGTATTTGTGCTGAATTTCTGGACTCATTATTTGTTTTTGTGTAGTATTATTTTTCTCATGAATGCTTGGAGTTCTATGTGCTTTACTTATTTGTATGTGAAATTCTTTATGCACACAGGATATTTTCTGCCATTTTTTCTGTGAAGGGTTTATTTTATGTCCTTTGTGCTGTCTCCAGCTTTTTCATTGACCACAATCTTATATTATTCTTCCTTGCTTCATTTTGTAGCTGTTGGATTGATTTTTCATGGTCTTTTGCTGTTTTTAAGATATCTTTCTTTTCGTTAACACTAGCTGCGTTCTGTCTTTAAAATCTGAAATCCTATATTCTCTTTCATTCAAACTGTTACATGTGCTTTCAATAGAGGTTTTAATCTCTTAGATTTCTGTTTGTATCTACTTCCTGGATTCAGTTTGTTTACTCTGCTGGGTATGTTTTTTTTCCATCATTTTACTAAGCTTATCTATTCTTTTATCTGTGTCGTCTCTAACATGTTTGATTTTAAGTACCATTTATTTCTGTACCTGAGAGATTGTTTTCTCCATAGCCTTTTCTAATTGTTTTTTTCACTTTTGCTGCTATCATTTTAGAAAGTTCTAGTGTTTTATTTCCAATTTAATCTATCTCCTTGAGTTCTGGGCTTGTCTTGGGTGGACTGGGGATCTGAGGTTGCATTTTGGTTCTGCGTATTGTCATTTTCTATTTTCTCTTTTTTTGTTTTCTAGGATGACACTTGCTAGTTTATTATGATATGTAGCTTTATCACTAGTACTGAGGTTTCCCTAGAGGATGTCTTTTCTTCAGTGATGTCTTCTAGAAGTAAGTGGTTTTTTGTAGCTATCCAAAGTCTCTAGATTCCCAATTTGTAAAAGATACAAGGTTACTATTTGGATCACCTCCTAATCCTTTGGTACTGGGCTGTGGTGATGATTATAACCTCATACAGTCACAGTGTTACAGTGCAGGGAAGAAAAACTGTTTATATCATGTATGACATCCTGACTAAAATAGTACAATTAGTAATAACTGTAGTTTCAAGTACAGCTTAACTATTGTTAAATTATAGTAACCATTAACCTGTTACCTCTCATCACAGGAGCAAACTCTAAAATTATATAACAAAATCAAACATAAACTGTGCACTTGTATGTAGTGATTTTCCTCTTAGGTGATTTTATCCTTCTGTGGGTGACAGGGCATTTAAGATTGGTAAGAGATAGGCTAAAGTGATGAGCTAGGTCAAATATAGTAGAGTAAGGCTGGAGATTAAAGGATAATCAACCAAGCTTTGGGAAAACAGAGGACACAAGAGGGAAAGATTAAAATAGAATACAAAAGAGTAGTCAGAAAGGGCATAGCTAATTTTAACAGACTTGAAAGTTCAAATTCAAGATGTGATTGAGGAAAAAGAAAGAAGATTTATAGAAGAGGATGAAAAGACAATTTAAGCAACTTAAACATTGAAAAAAACAAGAAAAAGAATGAAAATCAACAAAAAAGAAGGAAGAAAATGAGATGAGAGAGAGGATAAATGAAACAGAAAAATAAATCCAAATACAAAAGTAACTACAGAATACAAACAAAACAGGATGACATCCAACCAGACAGGAAAGGGCTAGCTAATCAGATAAACAAGTGAAAATGAAAGCAGTAAAATATTGCTGCTGTTTACAGTTTTATGCTATGCTAGTGTCCATATTTAATCCTAGAAACTTGTTGTGTAGAGAGCTGATCTTGGCTTATGGATGTGGGAGCTTGGACTGGACTTCTGTTGGTGGAATTCTCTGGAGTCCAACTGCTGGCTCATCTCTGCTGCTTCAGACACTTCCACATTGCTGGTCTCGCTAATTACTCTGCTAATTACTCAAAGGCATATGTGCACCTGTGCCTCTGGGGCCTGGCTGTTTTTGGGTGTCATGTCTTGGGGCTCCAGTCCATCTGTTCAACAAAACCATGTGTGCTTAATGTCTTCTTGAAGGCTGTGCTGTCCCGGAGACAATGACAGAAGCACAAAGTGTGGACTCACTCCTTCCAAATGCTCTGCTATCCCAGAGATAAAGGAGGAAGTGCAGAGCATGAGTTCACACTCCTCTCACAGACCACATTTTCTCAGTGATAATGGAGGAAGCACAGATCACAGAGTGCATATTTACTCTCCTCTAGCAGACATTTCTATCCCAGAGACAATGGAGGAAGTGCAGATTGCACAGTGCAGATTTACTTTCCCTTGGCATACCCTGCTATCCCAGATATAAAGGAGGAATTGCAGAGAGTGGAATCACATTCCTTTCACAGGCCTTGCTATCCCAGAGATAATGAAGGAAGCACAGATCACAGATCACAGATTTACCCTCATCATTATGTATTTCAAGCAGGGGTTGAACTCATTGTGTAGCCCAGGTTGGCAGTGAACTCATAGTGATCCTTCTGCCTCAGCCTCCCTTTCATTTTGATTACAGGTGTGCACCACCACACCCAACCTCTAATGATTATTAAAATGGAAGTTTACTGTTGTTTAATTTTGCATTTTTCAAATGACCAGAGATGTCAAAGTCTTTTTCATGTATTTAAAAGAAGATTTCACTTCCAGGAACATGGTGGAGCAATAAGAAGCAATAAATGGAGTTCTCAAAATTTAGAATCCAGACCTTAGAAAACTGTAGCTTGAGGACAAAAAGGAGGTAACTGGATCCTTGATAACCAGGAATTCTCTGAAGGCAAAATTGGAATCCACAATGAATGTAAAGAGACAGAACTCAATGCATAAAAAGGAAGGGATAATCTTCAGTTCCTCTCTATCTCCTGGCTTTTGGTGTGAGAAGAGGATCAAATTTACAGAGACATAGTTAAGGCAGGTGACTTCAGAGGCCTTCCAGGAGAAATACTCCAGTGGAACAGAGCAGTGGATGTGCTCTACAAGGCCTTATGAATGATTTCAGTAGAAGTGATTGCTCTGTCCCCTGGAGAGGGTGCTTGATTGGATACCATTTTAGGGAAGGGCCAACTGAACCTGACACTCATAGCAGCCATGGATTGACTTCATCTCAGGGTTCCCAGTGCCAAAACCCCACAGTGACTGGATGAGGGACAACTTCAGGACATGCTCAGGGTCAGGCAAGAGACACCCAGAGTGTTGTAGAGTAAATGACTCAGGCCGCAACCCCATGATCAGCATAAAGGATCAGCCTAATGTTCTGTGGATTGGGAAGTACCAAAACTGGCATTCTGCCGTAATCCTACTGCAGGTTTTCTGGATTGGGAAGTACCAAAACTGGCATTCTGCCGTAATCCTACTGCAGGTTTTCTGGGATTGTTCAGCATGAATTTCTTACTGCCTCCTTTGTCTACCAGCAAGAAGCAGAATCACACCCTTAACTGGACACTAGCAGAAGATAATCACAGGCTTGATCATGATACTGGGGATCAAACTCAGGGCCTTGTGCACAAGGCAAGCATTTTACCACTAAACTACATCCCTAGCCCCAACTAGAGACTTGAAATCACAGAGAAATTTTCTTTTTTCTTTTCTTTTTTTCTTTGTTTGCTTGTGTATTTCTTTTGTTTTGTTTTCTTCATTTGGTTTTTGACTATTACTTGTTTTTGTTGTTTTCTGGGTGCAAAAATTGTTTTCAGTTTTTTGTTTTGTTTTGTTCTTGTTTTTTGTCCTTCTGTCCCTCCTGTCATCTTTACCTGTTTCCCAAGTATTGGGTAATCTTTCTTTGTCCTAATTTCTTTTTCCTGTTTCATCTCTGAATTTTTTTTCTCTTACCTCTATTAAATTTTCTCCCCTTAAGGAAAAAAAAGTCATTCTATTGAGTGGATTCTTACTGTATATAATTTTCTGAATTGCCTGAGATCTTGCTATATAACTATAAATCATATCTACGGTTAAAGAGGTAATTATCATTTTGTCATTTTCTAGTCTGTGCTTGATGCTATTGTTATTACTGAATGTATTACTTTAGCCAACATGACAAAGTTGTGATGAATTGATCTTCCTTGTATACAAATACTAAGGGTGTTTGGGGGTCATAATAACACTATCATTCAGTATAAAAGAACTAGGTGCTAGGCCAAACAAAAGGCAACAACTCATCCCTTTAAAATTGAAGAAGCAAGACTTTGGGAAAGACTCAAAGCCAAAAATCAGCTGTGCCTTGAAGACATCTCCAAAAGGTAATTATTTCCTAAACAGGTCTGTATACTAGCAGTAAACCTACCATTATAAGCAATTTAGAACTCTCAACACTCAAAACAAATAGACAGAATAATCAAAAATGGGAAAACATGGAAGCAAGATGCAACACATAATCCCCAATTTACTCAAGCCAAATCAAGGGGACATTGAGGTGGAATAAATCAAAAATCTTTCAGCTGAATTTTATTAAATGGAGGAAATGGAAGTACTAGAACAAATCAATAAGTCTCTTGACAAAAACCAAACAGGTGCTAGGGATGTAGCTCAGCAGTATAAGTGCTTGCCTGGCAAGTCTGAGGTCATGAGTTTCATTCCCAGTACCAAAAAAACAAACAAAAAAAAGGTATAAATAAAATGATGCTGACCATAATGACTGAAATGTTTAGTGAATCTAAACTGCACATAAAACAGTGGAGTTTAGGAAATACATGGGCCAAGAATGACCAACATAAAAAAAAAATGACAGTCCATAAAACAGAGTCAAATAGAAACCTAAGAGATTATAAATTCTACTGAAAGTATACAAAGCAGAGTCAACAAATGCAGAGATAGAATGCCAGATCTATAAGACAGGGTTGTGGTTGTTGATCATAAAATGAACAACCTGGAAAAAATAGCAAGGAACCATGAAAACTCAATCCATGAGGCTGGGGATTTAGCTCAGTGGCATAGCACCTGCCTGGCAACTGCAAGGTCATGAGTTTGATTCCTGGTACTGGAAGAAAAAAAACAAAAAGAAAGAAAACTCAATCCAACAGCTGCTAGGTGATGCAAAGGAGAGTAATATAAGAATAATTGGAATAAATGAATCAGAAGATAGTATAAATGTACAAGGAAACATGTCCACAAAAGTAATACGAGAAATTTTTTCCAAGTATGGGAAAAGGGTTTGATGTGCAGATAAGTGATGAATATAGAATTCCACAGTCATGATCAGAAAAATCTACAACACAGCATATAAAAGTAAAGAATTTAGGAATTCAATACAAAAATAGACTATTAAAAGCTGTTAGAGAAAAGAAACAAATCACCTACAAAGTAAAGCCCAGATAATGCAAAGCAGACTTCTCAATCCAAGATGTTATGACAATGGAAGCCTGAAATGAAGTATTTCAATCCCGTAAATAAAAAAAATCTCCAAACCAGATTAATGTAACCCACAAAATTATCTTTCAAAATTGATGGAGAAATAAGATACTTCCATTACAAAGAACACCTGAAGAAATTCATGACCACCAAACCAGCACTTCAAAAAGTTTTGAAGGAATGTAGAAAATAGAAAAAAAAAGATAATGATTCCAAGAATCCCAGTAGAATGAATACTCCAGGGAAACCAAGCAATTAAATAGAAAGGAAAAAGGAAACAACAAAGAAAGTGAACATATATCAGGCATAACCATCAATGTGAATGGTCTCAATTCACCAATCAAAAGAAACAGGTGGCAGAATTGATCAAGAAACAAGGTTGAACATAATGCTGCATGCAAGAAACTCATTTAACTCAAAAACAAATTCATACACTAAAAATGAAAGGGTTTAAAATACGGAAAGCAGTGGTAGCTATTATATTTGCAGAGAAAGTAGATTTCAAACCAAGACCATTCAGAAGAGACAAAGAAGTTCACTACATATTTGTTAATGGAAAAATCCAAGAGGAAGTGATAACAATCATGAAAACATATGCACCAAATACTGGTGTACCCAGCTATATAAAATATACATATATGGATATGAAAAATCAGATAATCACCAATACAACTCTAACGGGGACCTCAATACCCCAGTGTCACAAACAGGCAGATTAACTAAACAATAAAGCAACAAAGAAACATTAGAGTTTAACTAAACATTTGAACAAATGGACTTACAAGGCATCTACACAGTGTTCCACCCCCAAAAACACAGAATACACATTGTTGTCAGTAGCACACAGAATATTTTCCAAAACACACCATATACTAGATCGTAGAACATGTCTAAGTAGTGGAATGGCAGTGAAGTTATTCAATGCATATTTTCTGTGGTAGTGCAAGGAAATTGGAAAACAATGCCAAAAAAACCACAAACACTATATAAACACATGGAAATTAAATAACACACTCCTGAACAACTAATGGATCACAGATGAAATTAAAGAAAAATGTAGTTTCACAATTAAATGATAGTATCAACACAATGTACCAGAAATTGCAGGACACAGTAAACACAATCCCATGAGGGAAATGTATAGTGATACAGACGCATACCAGAAAAACAGAGAATACTCAAATAAAAACATTAATGTTAAACCTCAAGTTTCCAGAAAAAGAAGAACAAGTAAAAAACAAAGCACATAAGAGGGAAGAAAATATAAAGGTCAGAAGAAATTAATGCAGGTGATACTAAGAAAACAATACAAGAAATCAAGGAGTTGAATATTTGAAAGAATAAATCAAACAGAAAAATGTTTATTTATCCTTATTTTTTTAAAGCAAAGAAAAATCCAAATCCAAGCAATTATGAATGAAAAGGGAAAATTACAATGGATCTAGCAGATACATGAGATCATTAATACCTACTTTGAGAACCTTCACTCTATTTTAAAGATGGAAAACTCAGATAAATGAACCAATTCCTAGATACATAGAAATTACAAAAGGTTGATCAAGAAAATATAAAATTTCTAGATAACACTGTATCAATGAAATTGAAGAAATAATTACATTTTCTTTTTGTTGTTGTTTTTTTTGTTTCTTTTTTTCTCATACCGGGAATCAAACTCATAACCTTGCACTTGCCAGGCAGGTGCTATGCTGCTGAACTAAATCCCCAGCCCCCTTGAAGAGGTCATTAAAAAATTTACCAACAAAAAAACCCAAGTTCTAATGGATTCACTCCTGAATTATATTAGAAATTTAGAGATTATCTAATGCCACTGCTCTTCAAAGTCTTTAATGAAATTGAAAGGGAAGCAATCCTTCTGAACTCACCCCTGCAAGCAAGCATTATCCTTACACCAAAACTAGAGAAGGGTCCAACAAAAAAAAGAGAACAACAGGTCAATTTCTTCAATCAATATAGAAGCAAAATTCCTCAATAAGATACTGAAAAACAGAATGCAGCAATTCATAAAGGAGATTGTACACCTTGACAAAGTGTGTAGTATTCATCCCAGGGATTCAAGGATGGTTCAACATATGCAAATTGATAAATGTAATAAAATACGATAAGAGAACCAAGGACAAAATCCACATAATCATCTCATAGACACATAAAAAGCATTTGACAAAGTCCAACACCCACTCATGATAAAAGCTATAGAAAACTGGAATATAATAACTGTATCTCAACCTGATAAACACTATCTATTACAAACCTATAGCCAACATCATATTAAAATCTAGAATAAGACAAGGATGACCGCTATTACCAATCTTGTGCAATACAGTTCTGGGAACATTAGCCAGAGCAAGTAGAAAAGAGAAAAAAATTAAAGCAATATGGATAGGAATGGAAGAAATTAAATTAGTATGATTTGCTAATGACATGATACTCTATATAGAAGATCGCAAAAACTCGACCAAATGGCTCATAGAATTAATAACCAAATTAGGCAGCATAGCAGAGTAGAATGTCAACACTCAAAAGTGAGAGAGAGAGAAATTAGGGAAACCACAAATTTCATAACAGCATCAAGACAAATGAAGTACTTAGGAATCAATCTATTATAGGAATTGAAAGATCTTTACACTGAATATTAAAGTTCTCTGATAAAGAAAATCAAATAGTATATCAGAAAATGTAAAGATATTCTGTTCTTGGATAGGTAGAAACAATGTACTGAAAATGACCATACCTTCCAAACTTTTATAGATATTTAATGCAGTTGAAATCAAAATACCACTGGCATACCTCTCAGAATTAGAAAGACAATCCTAAAATTCATATGGAATGAAAAGAGACCTAGAATTGAAAAAGCAATTTTGGGCAACAGGGGCAAGACAAGGTGCATTACAATTCCTGATTTGAAGTTGTACTACAAAGCAATCATGATTAAAAAAAAAATGTTACTGGTGAAAAAGAGAACAGATCCAAGGATCAATGGAACAAAATAGAAGATGCAGAAGCAATTCTATGCACCCTCAGCTATGCTATCTTTGACCAAAAACCTTCCCTGGAAAAAAGATGGCCTCTTTAATTGGCTGAAAATTTTACATAGACCCATTTCTCTCACCATACACTAAACTAAAGTTGAAATGGTTCAAAGATATAAATGTGAAAAACAGAAACAATCTGCTGAAAGATAGAATAGGTAAAACTTTAGAATATACAGTTGTAGGCAAATGCTTTATGAACAAGACCCTGATTGCACAAGAAATAATACAAGGAATCAACAACTAAGATCACATCAAATTGAAATGAATTTGTACATCAAAAGAGAACACCAAGGTTGGAAAAATCTTTTTAACAGCTACTCTTCAAAGGACTAAATATGTAAAGAGAATATGTAAAGAGCTTTTAAAAATCAGACTCCTCAAATTTAAAAACCAATTTAAAAATGGATATCTGAAATAAATAGATATTTCTCAGATGAAGAAAGATGAGCAACAATAAATACATAGAAAATGCTCAATGTCACTGGTCATTCTAGAAATGCAAATTAAAACATCACCGAGATTGTATCTCACTCCAGAAAGAATAACTATCATCAAGACATCAACCAATAACAAATGCCAACCAGGTTTTCATGAAAAAAGAATCCTTCTCCATTCGTGGTAGGACTATAAATTTGTGCAACCACTATGGAAGTCAGTATGGAGATTCCTCAAAAAACAAAAAGTGGAGGTATCATTTGAACCTGCTCTTTCCCTTCCAGGGAAGCTTCAGATGCACAGAAAGTTTAGATTGGACTTTAAGCAAAACATGAAATTTTTGTGCTGCTGAAGAGGTTGCCTACATAATTAGATAGTTAACATATATGTCTTGGAATCTTCTTTACCCTAGGGCCCAGGGCAAAGTTCCTCCAAGCTATTTATTTGCTTCTGTATATCTCTAGAGATGATCTCTTTTAAAAGGTAAAAATGCTCTATTTCCAGTTTGTTCTCTGTTATTTTTTCATTCTATCTCAAAAAATTAAAAAGTAGTGGTTTAGATCTCTTGATTATTAGTCTTGCCAATGTTTCCTTCTTTAAACATGACTGTTACAGCTCAAATCAATTATAACTGATTGTAGTAACCTATAACTTGTGATGGAGGTCTCCAGGGACCACTAACTGGCTCCTTCCCAGACCTTTGCTTGACCATCAAAGACAAGTTTCCCAAAGGCTTTGGAGGCCCTCGGGAACATCTCTGATGCTGAACTCTGGCATTACTCTTACAGTGGAGATTAAGTCCATCCCATTTTTAATTGATATGGGTGCCTGCCACTCCACTTTACCTTCCTTCCAAGGACCAGGTTATTTGCCCCTAATTACATTCATGGGCATTGATGGTAAAGACTCAAGACCCTTAAAAACTTCCCCAATCTGGTGCCAACTGGGTAAACACCTTCTATCGTACTAAATTTTCTTGTCTGGCTTGCCATCCTGTTCCTTTCATTATGCCCCATAGTTTTATCCTCATCACTCTTCCTGATCTTCCTGATTATCTCTACAGGACCCTGTAGGTAACTCACTCCCTGCTAACCTGGTCCTATTCCTCCTTAGCCAAAATTACTGGCTTTCTATCTCCCTCTCTTCAGCCACCTCTATGGACACTCCACTCCCTCTCCAGATCTGAATCTTACTAACCTCATGTAGCACCCTAGTACCATCTCGTCTCCCGAAAACTCTCTTGATTAACGTGTCCACACTACCCACATCGCCCACATGAAGGAGCCATGAAAAACAGTGCCCACTTCCTTTTTTCTTTATAAGAAAAAGAGACAGGATTGTCACACCTGATAGCTAAGGCCATTACCAGCAGGCATGGTGGGAATCCACAGAACAAACCCATGCTCATCTGCACTGCCCCATCGCAAAAAAATGCAACCATGCTTGCATCTTCTGCACCTGTTTCCAGAAGCACAACCACACTATTTCCACCCCCAAATTCCTCAAGGCAGAAAATCCCTCCCCTCCCCTTTAAATCCTTTGTTCTATCTTCCCTTCCTGCTGATTATGCTCTCCAAACTCAGCCCACTCCCATGGGAGTGAATAAACAGCCGCAGTTGCTTACAGAGCTTTCTCAGGTTGTCTCTTTCTCCTCCATACCTTTAAAACTGGCAATACCTCTAAGAATAACAAAGGGAGTGGTACTTGAGTAAATGGGTCTGAGAATATGGACTCGTAGTCTCTGTATGTCTGTGTTATGGGAATGAAGCAAGGGCACCTAACGAAAGATGAACAGTCAATTTTGAAAATTGGAATTTGCCAGATGGCAACACAAGAACCACCTGAATTTCAGTTTATAAGGAAAATAGAAACACATTTCCTAAAGTAAACCCTCTTCTTCAATTATGGGTTCTTTATAACAGAGTTTCTTAACCTGGGACTATTGAAGGTTTTGTTAATTATGCTGCACTGCTTCCAACTCCCATCTCCCCCAGAGTGACCATGTGGTCTGAACTGGCTAATCAGAGTGGCTTGTCCAGTGCCACAGTCAGTGATCTGCCTATGGGTACTTCACCCAAGGAGAATGTGCTGGATATTTTTCCTTTGTCCTTCCAGGTCTATTATCTACTTTTCTTTGCTGATGCTCTGATCATTAGGTTGATCGTTATGAAATACATCAATGAATTTCTTTCCTGCATGCTTTCTTATTAGATTCAGCCAATGGCAAGCTTGGGAGAGAGAATAAAGTAAGTAAAGGAAATGAGGCCAGTGTATCAATTTCGGTGATTTTTTCCTTGCAGTATTGCTGTGAATTGATGACATCTGTCTACTGATGTCATGGCATCTGTCAGGTGGACTTCTTCATGCAGTTACCTGCTCAAATAACTGTTCACACCCTTTATGCTTTTGAGCCTAGGGGCAATAATGGTTCTCTTTTGTTTTGATTGTTGCACAATTATTTGTTGTTTCCCCCAAATCTTGCCAACAAATGACCCAGGTTGAGTGTGCCTTTGATTTTTGCTGGGTCCCTGATAGAGAGGAATAAACAGAATTTCCCTGCTACATGGATCTAGAGGAAGAGAGGCTTTCTAGTTTTTTAAATATCAAACTGTAAAGATTCCAGTATGTGTTTGCAATAGTTCTTCTCCCTGGAAATCTAAGAGACTGCTAGGAATGATGCCAATCTCTTCACTGAAGAGCAAACGAAAGGAGAAAGGGTAAGAGGAGGGAGGCAAAGGGAAGGGAACAGGTGGGAAATTGTGACATTATTTGAACCTCAGGATCCAGTCATATTTAATTCTGGTGGTCCCCATTATGTGATCTAATAAATACCCTTTTTGCTTGAGCTAGTTTGAGTTGGGATTCTATCACTTGAAACCAAAATTGTCCTGATTAACACAGAAGTTAACAGAAAGAAGATATATAATCCAGTTTGAGAAATCAGTAAACCTGCTATTACACATGTAAGTGACTAAGAGCGATTTTGAAGGAAGTATATGATTTTTAAAGCAAATATGGGAAAAATGTTTTTCAGCCAGAAGAAGCAATTTAAACAAAGATATAAAGACATACAAACATGCAAGTAAATAAATCAGTTTTGTTGCACTATATGGTGTAGGTAGAGTAGTAGTGATATCTAAAGATGGAAAGGTAAGATTAAACCTTGACTTTACAAAAACACTTGGTATGGGCTTGTGTCTTGGTTACTTTTCTCTCATTGCTGAGACAAAATACCTGATGCCCAGAATTAAGGAAGGAAAGGATTATTGAACTCACAGTTTGTGGAGGTTTCACTTTATAATCAGCTAGCTCCAAAGCAGGGTGGCAGGGCACAGGGGCAACACTTCAAGGCAGCACAAGACAGCAAAAGCAGCAATAGCAAAAATGGGAGGGGAGAACAAGCCTGTTTTCCTCCTTTATATTGTAAGCAGGTTACCTCCACCCGGGGGTTCTGTAACACTCACATAATCTCCATGGCCTCCTCTTGCATAGGCTTGCAATGTATAAAAAGTAAAGATCCTGGCCCCCTGTTTAGTCACATAGTTAACCTTCTAAACTTCTCACATTAACACAATGAACAACATCCTAGAGGAGGAAGGGTATGTCCTTTTCACCCCAGGATGTAGAACTGCTGAGTTACTTAGCTATGCTTCTAGACTCCTCACGTTGACATAGTGTATCAACCATAACAGCTTGAGACTTAGATTTTTTGAGGGAGTGGGACAGTGAAAGTTCTCTCATAAGACAGCATGACTGAAATGTAATTATAAAATAATATTACTTTACTTTTTACAAATTATCTATTACAGAATATAAAATCACCCTAAAATTTAGCATCTTAAAATAATGCATGCTATGGCTTATGTTTAGATATTCCTCCAAAATCTCATGTGAGCATAAGTGGGGGTTATCAGATGTGGCTGGGTCTAAAGTGTGTGAATGATTCCTAGTGCAATGCTGTGATCAAGGGTATTAGGATTAAGGATGTGAAAACTACCCACCAAAGTAGGCAGGATAAGATATAAGGGATAGAAAGACCTGTGGTCACTTGCTTGTTTTCTTGTTGCTTTGCTGTCTTCCTTCCACTATGAACAGTTTCTCCTATGTGATGCCCTGCTGCCATGTGCCACCTTGCCTTAGAGCCAGCTAACTATGGACTGAAACCTCTACAAAGTGTGAGCTACACCAACCTTTCCTCTCTTAACTTTGTGTGTCATGTATTTTGTCTCAGTAATGAGAAAAGTAACTAAAACAGAATTTGGTAATGGGAATGGGGCCATTGCTATGACTATGTGTAATCATATTGTTCAGATTTTGGGACTGGCTAGGGGGAAGGGTTTGGAAAGGATCACAAATTCCCACTGAAAAAGTAGAACTGTAAGGCCTTAGGTTGTACTTGATGGGATATTCTGGTCAGAGCTCAGAAGACTAGAATCTTCACAGAAATGATGCCTGTAATGTCCAGGCTCAGGAGGTTTCTGCTAGGAAGGACTGCATTGGGTCTTGAACTCCAAACAATGTGCGGTTTGCCTTGACAGAAAGTTAGTCTGCATTTTGCTTGTGTACAGAGACTTTGGCTGAAACTAAGAGTGGTAAACTAATTAATCTGGCAGAAGAAATTTCAAGGCCATCTATATTGGGGCCATGACATGTCTACTGTTGGGGGCTTTTAGCCAGATTTATGTTGAGAATCAAAAGCAAAGAGCGAAGCAGTTAAAACATTTTGAGTTTGGCCAGAAACGAAGCTCCAGTAAAGCTGTGTACTGCACAGATAGGGCAGAGGAGATCTTGATTGCTGAGAAGCAACAGGAGAATAGAGAAGATGGCCTGTAGTACCACTATGTTAGCTATTCTGTGTATACATATATATATATATATATATATATAATTTTTCTCCTGCTTTCTTTTCTCTTTTCTCTCATCCCAGTTGTTCCTTCCTTTTGAATAGTTTACCTCCCCTTCACAATGTCTATGTTTAAGTGTATGATCAACCTTACATGTCTATATTTGTTTATCTGAGTATCCAAATTGAAGATATCAATATGTAATACAACAACCATTGTTAATTTCCTATCACCTTGTCTGAAACTCTGTATTACTTGTACTGTTTTTGTTATTTTTTAAGTGTATGTGTGTTTGTTAAGATGTTTTCATTCTTTTATCTTTAAAATAAAAAAAAAGATGGCCTGAGGACATCCGAAGAAGCAGGACTCCACCCATTGCAGCCTCAAGATTGCAAATTGAAAGACTTTGATTTGAAAAGATTCCCAGAGCATGATGTTCCAGAATGGCAGTGGCCTAGGGAAGTCGTTCCTTGGGATTTGGTTCAAAGTGCCAACAATCCAGGCACTCGACCCCTACAGCCAAGAGAGAAAGAAGACTGGCTATTGCTTCAGTTGGTAGCAGACCTTAGTATAATCCACACAGTGCTGGTTTTAGGTGCATGGAGAATCCAAGAGTTGTTGAGTCAGGAAAGCTTCCACCCAGATTTCAGAAGAAGTCCTGGAATACCAGGAAGGGTGCCCCTTAGAGGGAAATGCATGAAGTTGTGAGTGTGAAGCCAAAGGTGCAGTAGAGGTCCAGACATTTGGAGAAGCCAGGAATGTGGACCATATGAGTAAAACTGCAAGGAGAGAGAAGAATTTACCCAAGAGAGATGTCATGATAGCTACAACCATAAGAAGTGCTATAGGGGAAGAGCCACCTGAGCTCTTTGCAGTTCACAACTTGCCACAGATTGACAAGGATGCTGGAAGCTGGAACTTGGGATCTGTTTACCGTGCTGGATTAGGGTCTTGCTTTGTTCCCATTCCTTGCTATTCTTCCGTTTTTAACTTTTGGAATGGAATTTTCTATTCTGTGCCATTGAATAATGGAAATATTTGACTTTCTTTTCATATCTATAGGGGCTCACAGCTAAGATTTGCCTTAAATCCCAGAGGAGACTTTGTACTTGGATTTTTCTTCAATGCTGAAACTGTTAGGACTTTGGCCACTCTTAGAGATGGACTGAATATTTTTCACATAAAAGGATATACATGAATCTCTGGTGGAGGTAGGGGTAGAGTGTTATGGCTTGTGTTTAGATGTCTCCCCAAAGCCTCAGACAGTCATAGGTGGTGCTTTTTCAGAGCCAGATGGATCTAGAGTTTGTGATTGATTCATGATGAAATGCTAGGATAAGTGTGCTAGGATTATGAGTGTGAGTGCTACTTGCCTTAAGTATCCTGAATAAAATATAAGGTACAGAAAGAGATGTGGTCGCTCCCTTTCTTGCTTGTTTCTTTGCTATCTTCTGCTAGCTATGAACTGATTCTCCTTTGTGATGTCCCTCTTCCATGTGTTACCCTGTCTTGGAGCCACGTAACTATGGGCTGAAAGCACTCTAAACTCTGAGCTAATTTGACCTTTCCTCCCTTAAATTTGGGTGTCAAGCATTTTGCCTCAGCAATAAGAAAAGTAACTAAGACAATACATATGTATTATCTCACAGCTTCTGTGTGTCAAGAATTCTGGAGTAAATTAGCAGCATGATCTTGTCTTAAGAGTCTTTCCTGAGGTTGTAATCAAGGTTTCAACTGAAGGGGCAGGGGAGATACGTCAGTGGCACATTGCCTGCATGGCAAGTACAAGGTCTTGAGTTCAATTCCCAGTACAAAAAAAAAAGTTTCAGTTGATGGTGAAGTCATCAAAAGACTTCCCTTGGGCTGGATGATCTGCTTTCATGATGGATTACACGAATGGGTTTTGACTAAAATCTTGGATAGAAGTTCTGGTAGCATAGAGCTGTCCATACAGCTTTTTGAGTGTCATCATGAATTAATATCTGGCTTTTCCCAGGGCAAGTGATTTTAGGAAGAACAAATGCAAGTGATCTTAGAAAGAACAGATGGCACTCTAAGCCATTACCAACTTATCTTCTAAAGTCATACTGTGTAATTTCCATAGAATTCTATTTTTTGCACAAGTTAGCTCATGTGATATATGAAAGGATTTTGTAAAGGCATGAATGTCAAGATATAGAGTGTGGTGATAATCTTAGAAACTGGCTTCCCCACTTTCTATTTTTCTATTATGATTAAAATTTGTATACTGCTGTACAGCGATTGGGACTGTGGTTGAAGTTTCATTATTTTTCTATGTTTTTATATATTTTAATAGTTCCATACCATTACATGTGTTTTGGTAGTTCTATGCTTCTCAAAGATGTATCCTTTTTTTCTCTGCAAAGCCAAAGTAGCCTATGATTCTCCCCTAATTGACCTCTTATGTTTTTTTGTTTGCTTGTTTTTTCCTGTACTGGGAATCGAACTCATGACCTTGAGCTTGCAAGGCAGGCGCTGTGCCATTGAGCTAAATTCCCCAGCCCTGGTGACCTCTTGTACTACCATGTTTATATTGAGACCATTGTATGGAGGATGTTACGGTTTACATTTAGATGTCCCCCTAAAGCCTCATGTGCTCATAGGTGAGACTTTGGGGAGGTGATTGTATTACAGGGCTGTAATGCTTAACAGAGGATTAATCCACTGATGAGTTTATAGCTAAATGTAACATGGGAAGGTAAAGCCTGGTAGGAGGAGGTGGGTCACTGGGGGCATGGCTTGGGAGGATCTTTCTCTCTACATTTTCTTTGATCTCTCTCTGCTCCCTGCCTGCCATGCCATGACCAAGTCTCCCCGTTACTGGATAACAAGGCTGTGACACTTAACAGAGGATTAATCCACTGATGAGCTTATACCTAAATGCAACATTGGAAGGTAAAGCATGGTAGGAGGAGGTGGGTCACCGGGGGCTGGCCTGGGAGGATCTTTTGCCCTCCAATTTCTTTGATCTCTCTCTGCACCCTGCCTGCCATGACCAATTCTCCTCTGCCATGCCAGCCTGCCTTTGAGCCAGCTGACTATGGACTGAAACCTGTGTAAAACTGTGAGCCAAAGTAAACCTTTCCACACTACATTGTGGTGTCCACGGTTGTGTCCCAATGAACCGAAAGTAACTAAGACAAGATTTGTAATGCTAGGCTAAATTGGCTTTAGTTGCTATATTTTCACTAATTGCATGGCATGATGTTAATTGATACCAATACATCACTTCAAACTCTAAATTTAATATTTAGAATTATAGAGGGGTTGGAGGTATAACTCTGGTAGAGTTCATGGTTAGTATTGAAAAGAACCTTCCTTTGGTCCTCAGCACTGCAAAACAAAGAAACAAACATGCAAACAAACAAGTAACCATTACAGAAACCAATCTTTGTGTGGCAGAGGTTCTTAACAGTGAGGAAACTGGCAAAAAATATAATGAAACACCCTTCTCCAGAGGTCTTCCAGGTAGAATAGCTTTTACTAGTTTCCTGAAATAATCTAGCTGTGAATTAGATTGAAGGAAAGGGACACACTGATAACTTAAGAACTTTTCTCATAATATGATTTCCTGATCAATACATACATTGGAATTAATATTTGTAGTATTTTAAGAGTAAGTGTTTAAAATCTCCAGACATATTTTTTAGGTGGAGAAACAGTAAAGAATGATTTAAAATCAGATGTTGTAGGCTCTTTTTGCTAATTTGTTCTTCGGTACATTAGTGCTTTAAAACTTTTTAATCAAAAGTCTTTGGCCTTGGGTTTGCTTTGCAGAACTTGATTTAAGTTCTTGCTTGCAGAACTTTTGGGCTGGAGACGTTGCTCAGTAGTAGAACTACTGCCTAGCATGCCTGAAGCTCTGGAATCACTGCACAGTACTGAGGAAAAATCAAAACAAAAAGCTCTCTTTGGGCTGTATTAATCAGTTTGGTAAGCTAAAGAACAGAGGGTGTTATTGTGCAAACACTTAGAGTTTGCAGGAATTGAGGATGGAAAACAAACTACAACCCATCTTCATGGGAAAGAGGTGACAGTTCTCTCACAAGAGCAGAAACTTGCTCTTGTTTTCATAGCAACTCTATATTTCTCCGCATGTCAACTTTACTAGTTGAATTCCTCTGTTATGTTTCTTGACTGTCGCTCATATACAGGATAGATGCCTCATATAATGGCTGCTGCATCCTACTTTACAGAAAGATAAATCTCAATTTCTTTAAACTGATATTATGCTGCATCTTCTATCTATGATTTTATTTAGGATATCATAGAAGGAGAGTCTGATAGATCCAGTATCCTTAATTGAACAAGCTGACGAATCCAGTAGTTAGTAAAAATACTTATTTTGTTACTAAATTTAGTTCTTAACACATTTCCAATGTAGTGGAAATGATTGCTCTCATGACATTTATTATCCTTTAAATATGGCAATGAACATAATTTTGTCTCAGAACCGTGTTCCCCAAGGGTGTTCTGGAGAAAGTAAGTCTGTAGGACATGAATAGGCACTTCATGATCAAATAATTTAGGGAGAAATTAAAGTTAGTTGACTAGCTTAACTAACTTTAGTTAGTTAAAAGTACTCTGATTTCTTTTTTTTTTTTTTTTTGGTTTTTCTCCAGTACCGGGAACCGAACTCACGACCTTGCACTTGCCAGGCAGGAGCTTTTGCCGCTGACCTAAACCCCCAGCCCCACTCTGATTTCTTTACTACAGTACTTTTCAAATATTTTGTAAGTATCCATGTGATCTATGAGGATTGTATAATAACTTTTAAGTCACAGAGCTCAGGGTCTATCAGAAGAAATGGAGAGTTAACAGTTGTAGTTTACAGAGAGAAGAAGAGGAGGTATGAGATGAATTTGAAAAGTTACACAGGGACTATTAGACCATGTTCAAAATGTTGAAGTGTATTTTAAGAGCAATAAAAAATTGTGAAGAGTGTAGAGGAAGACATGGTCAGATTTTAGTTTTAGGATATTTATTCTGCTTGTAGTGCGAGGAGGGCACTGGAGAAAAGTACAGATGAGTGAGACGACCAGATGGGACCTACTAAGTGGTGCAGGAAGAGACCGTGGGGCTTATTCAGATTGAGAAAATGCATACACAGTATTCACAATATATTTTTAGACACACCTGGCAAGAGTTGCTGGTGCAATGGTCTAAGAGTGAAAGAAAGTGATGTATGAAGAATGATTCTTGGTTTTTATGTTGAGTGAGTAGAAAGTAGCCCTATTTCTATGACAGGGAACATTGGAGGGAGAAGCTTTGGGAGTTGAGGTGTACTATTCAGTAGTTCAGCATTGGATATGCTCAGAAGAGATGTTGAGTAAAGGAAGAAATACATGATTCTGGAGCTCAAAGAAAAGGCCTCAGGCATAGAGACCATTAAATTATTGTTTATAAGCAGGTAACAGTCATTGCACAGTTGAATACAATATAAATGTTCAGGAAATTAGTTTTTCAACTCAAGAAACCTATAAGTCCAAAATTATTGCCATAGTGATTGCACAGAGTAGTCAAATCTCAGCTGTTATTTCATTGTACTGAAACTTATCCACATAAAATATTTCATCTCTCAAAAAGCAGGTGTCCTTTGAATAAAAGATAATTCAGTTGTTTGTTTCATGCTTTTTTATTGACATTATCAATACCTGTATTCACCTTTATTTTACATAAAATCCTTTAAAAGTTGAAATAAAAGGTATTTTGAGCATTTTGTCAATGCTGAGGCTTTAAATTTTCCTAATGCATGCCTAGGGTGTAAATGAGCCACATGATGACGTCAGAGAAAGGACAGCTATATGCAGGTTGGTACTACTCTTTCTGAGGATGTGCTTTGTATGCTCTGTCAAAAAAGTTTCAGTTTGGGACAGGGCATGTTTGAAAGTTAATACCATAAATCATTTATTTTGTGTTAACACACTAGATGTAAACTTTATAAGGAGAGGAGTTTTTGTCTATTTTGTTCCTTGTTAAAATCTCAACATTTAATCAGTGTTTTGCACACAGTAGGTGTTCAAAGAGTATTTGAGGAATAAATTAATGAGTTCTATCTTCACAGTATGATGGTTAGGAAAAATAATTTGAAAACCTATGGGGGACCTGGCCAAGATGCCCAACTGCGTGTATGAGAGGCAATAAGAAACAGACAAGTAAGAAACAAATTTAGTAATGCATGAAGGGGGTTGGGAGGTCAGTCTCTCAGGACGGGCAGACACAAACACTTACTCTCATACCTCCTCTTCTTCTCTCTGTACTCTAAGCCAGCCGCTATTTATTGGTTTTATACAATGATAGGAGGGGCTAGAGGAAGATTCAAGCAGAAGACTCAGGGGGCAACGGATAATCTTGGGATGACTCAAGAGGGCAGAGATGATCCCATGCTAAGAAGGGTCTTTCCCTGGAATGTTTTTTAATCTCAGTGGTTTTAGTTTAATCTTAGTGAGTGGGACAGTTAATGAGAAATCTCAAAAGGGTGATACTTATAATCTCAAGCCTCCATTTATCCCTTAGGGAAGTATGAAAAATTAGCCATTGTGAATTTGTGGTCCCCAGCAAAAACCTAGGAAGTTAGATACCTATATTGAAAAGTATATGTGTATATATATATGATCAACATGTACCATGAACACACATGTATACACATATATTTCCAAAGCCAGATACAAACACTTTCATTTTCATGTTTTTAACCATACATCTGTACCTCCTCATTGTTAGCATATATTTGGAAATGTTCCTCTGTTTACTATGGAAAATCTATTAATTTTCATTTCCACTGGTACATGAATAGTCTCACAGATAATATCCATTTTACTTCTGATAATGCACAAGTCTTTCTTTTTATAACTAAGGCAAATGACCCAGTGTTTTACTAAATAATACATTATACTTGTTAGGGGAATCTCCTTTACATGAAATACTCATCAGAGGACCATATGACAGGAAAATTGTTCAATACAAGAGGATTATCCATTAAAAATTAATGAAACTTCTACAGTATTGCTAATGATTATGGTAAAATGCAAGAGAGATGCAACCAAAAAGCCACAGCAAAATACATTTTCAAATAATTTTCATGGAACTTTTCAAGATTAAATGTGTCAAACATCTTAAAATTACAAGCTATATGATAATGATGAGCAGATGAAAAGAACATGACTGGCTTCCAATCCTGATAGTGCTTACTATCTGTATTAGGAAAGCCAGAACTGTGGTCTGTTCAAGCATTTATTGAATTTTTACTATGGAAACAGGCTTAGATTAAGTGCAGGGTGTAAGGACAAAGAAGACTTGTTCTCTGTCATACAGAGCTTTTTATTTACAATGCTGTATTTCTCCATGTATATTTTTGTTGTATGTGTGGGGATAGAATACTCTATTGGAATTCATATAAACACAAATAATTTCAATTCAGTATGCCAGGGTATGACAGAGTGGTAGTACCATATAGGGAAACTTAGCCCAATATAGGGACAAGATGAAAGAAGGAAGAGCTGAAGCTGAGCAGAATCTTTTAAAAATTATCGCAAAAATTCATATTTTTCCTCCAAAGCTCTTTTTTCTTTATTTCATAATTTTAGAAATATTTTGAACTCACACATAAAATTATTCATATTTATAAGATATTATAATGTTTTGATACATTTCTATATTGTATAATGTTTAAATTAAGTTAAATATAGCTCCTCCCTAATCCTAGGGATAAAAGTTATCTAGAGAATGGGAACACCATTCCATGCTGAAGGAATAGCAAATGTGACCATGGTCACAAAGACCAGAAAGAAAACAGTGTGCCCTGAGGACGAACAGCAGTTCAGAGGACAGGTAGTATAGTGAAAGGTCCCACTACTGTACCTTCTGTTTGGTTTGTATTGAAAGGTTTGTTAAGTAACTACACAAGTAATTTTTGAGATCAAAGATGTACCCCTTTCACTGCAATGCATCCTTCTCCCCCTTGCTTGGATGTTGTCAGACTGGAAAGTGTTTTAAATAATTGAGAGTGGGTGGAAGGCGACATACTTAAAGAAAATATGAGAATTATGCTAAGTGCTTGGCATAAACAACCTAAAGCCCCTCATCAAATACAGTCAGTTTAATATAAAGGCCACTTTACCTTAGCCCTGTCTGTAGTAGTTCATTAGAAAAATATTATGTGGAGTCGTCTTATTGGTGTGTAAAATCAGATGGTGACTCAACAAAAGGTTATCAAGCACCTACTATGTTTTTTACATCTCTCCCGCTCCTTGCAAAACAAGGTTAATTTCGCAAATACATATTGTTGTAGTGGCTGTTTGGACTAGCTAGAAAAAAAATGAGCTTAATGAGAGTTCCTATTCTGGTGAAACCAGGTCAAAAGATTGTGTGTGTGTGTGTGTGTGTGTGTGTGTGTGTATATGTGTGGTTTCCCTGGGGAGACAAAGAGGAGAAAAACACAGGGAAGATAGTTTGAGAGCATTGGTGTGAAAAACCATGCCTCAGGGACCAAAACAAAAATACAGGTATTCGGGGAGGGGAGGCAGTTTTCAGGCCAAAATGAAAATTTCCTTGTCTACCAACAACTGTTGTTTTTCTCACATTTATTCTAGTCAGCAGAGTAAAAAAATGTGCATTCTTTCCTAGCCCTAATCTCCAAACGAAGTGAGCTACTGTACTTAACCTGGAAGATGAAGGGAACTTGTAACATTCTCGCGTAGGCTTTACATAGAATGAGTTAGCTACCTGGACACGCCACCCAAGAACTACAATACCCAGAATGCACTCTTTCCTTTTCGCCTTCTAAAGAGGAATGCCTAGTTTAATCTCCTTTGCACAAGCAATCGTCACATGACGTTTCCTGTCAAGATGGCGGATAGCCTCCCTTCGGAGTTTGATGTGATCGTAATAGGGACGGGTATGTGTGGCCCCGATACTCCTCCGACAAAGTGTAGGAAGTCTGTATTGTTGCTACCTTCTCTGTCATTGGCATGGGTTGGCAAGCAATACCGAAGATAGAGCGTGGGAGGGAGGACGGAAAGGAAGTGAGGTAGTTTGGAGTCCGCGCGGCTCTTAGCAGCTCCAGGGAGGGGCTTGGACCCGCGCTGCCTAGCGCCTTTGAGTAGGGGTCCATCTGTTCTTGGCCGATTGCTGAGGTTAGTTGCTGCGGTGATTCCTGTTAATTTCCTTAGAGGAAGGTGGGTTTAAAGTGTCAGGAATATGGAAGGTCGGGATTTTATCAGTAGAGACGCCTTTGGCAGGACATTATGGTTCTTTCCTTGTTGATTTCAAGGTGATATTCCTCATCATTTTATCTTCTCATTTTATCGAAGTTTTTCATATATGTTCGTAGGGTGCAGTGGAGCTGAGATCCAGCTTAATCTACAGCTATAAAGAAATGCTCAGTTGGTACTCGTGTGCATATTTACTTAGGGAGAGGAAACGGATTCTTTTTTATTGTGTTGGTAAGCTTAGGGAATTGTATTTCACTGTGGTAGCCATTCCTGTTCTATGATGTTGAAAGTATTTTGCTTTCTACCACCCACTTATCTACCTACAATTTAAGGTGCTAAGAACAGACCCTTGAGTTCGAATTCAGGTGTGTAACCTTATCTCCTCCCATGTTTTTCTGTCCTCCGTGATTTAGGCGAAGCCAGAAACGCCCGCTCCCACCCGCAATTTCTAGTTGACAAATTAAACGTACAGTGCATGGCAAAGGACATTTGGCAGCAAATCAGCTTTTTGTTTTTCTTAAGGATCTAAGGGATGAATTGTGAATGGGCTGATATAGGACGGTTGTGGGTAGAGTTTTCTCCTGTCTTTTGAATATGGTAGGCCAGAGAAGCTCTGGTGGATGGGACCCTGCCCATTGTGTTAACGCACTCAGTTGCTTGTCTTTCCAAATGCTAGGAGCAGCCATGTTTCCAGGATCGGAGTAAAAGTAACAGCTACCTGTTTTCAAATGTTTATTATTTCCTAATCAGTGTGCGAAGCACTTAAGCCAGATGTAATAGCGTGACAACCTGGTTAGAATAGTTAATCTCTACATTTTACAGTAGACAAAAAGGGGGGCTGGGAATCTAACTTGCCAAGGATTATACAGTTGGTTAATTTCCAAAAGCCCACTGTTCTATCCCAGAAAGAGAATCACTGTTCTGACCCTCAGAGTTCATATTTTAGTAGACATAATTGGGACATATTTTATTAGAAATAATTGGGAAAACTTAATGCTTGGCTATTAACTAGCTGTATGAATGGGAGTGCCTGGCACTTAATTTCTCAGCTCCTCAGTTTTCTTGCTTTTGAATACAAGCAGGGTATAGGCAGCTTTTAAGCTGTTGTTTAACAAAGAAATTCTCTATTGTAGTTTCACTGGGTACTTGTGTTTAGAATAGCAAAGGCATGTTTATTCCTAGTTTGAAAATAACTTCATGGATTCAGATAATGTGGTTGTAATTGCCGCGAAGGATGTTGGATGAGAACCGGAAGGAACCATTAGACTACTCATCTGTACTTCCCAGTTTATCCTAAAACTAAGAACAACATCCATTTTATAATGTGTACATTTTAAAACATACTTAAGTTTTATAGTTTTGCCTTTCTCTTTTGTTACCTAGGAACGTGGGATGTTTAAAAATTTTTCCTTTGAAACGAGCTTCTTATTTGTGTTTAAATTTCAATTGATGAGTATTCATTATTAGATGCTGCTAATGCTTATTACTTTGTAATATTTTTGCCTTCTGATGAAAATAGGAACACATCCATCCTGTTGGAGTTCTCCTGGTAAAGGTAGTAGGAACCTAAGCGATCCAGAAAATTCTATCAGAAGGCATCAGAAGTGATTTGGAGAAAGATTCATTTTAGACTTACTCTAATGAGTGTAGTATTCTCCATGTATGAGAAGAGCTTATCTGAAGTTAGTCGTAAACATTAAGTGTTTCATATTGCTTAAATATGACACATTATGGGTTTTATAAAGCACGTTGCTTAAATTTATGATATACAACTTTATTTTTACTTTATTAAAAGTGGAAAAAAATTTTTTTTGTCTTTTGGAGACAGGGTCTCACTATGCAGTTCGGGCTGGCCTTGAGCTCGCTTTGTAGCCCAGGCTAGCTTCGAACTCCAGTGATCCTCCTGCCTCAGCCTCTTGAGTGCTGGAATTATAGGCATGTGCTACCACGCCCAGTGGAAAAATTATTAAAGGCATTTCTCAAATGAAATGATTTCAACACTTTCAATCATTGCATTTAATTAGAATTATTTTTTATGTGTTTGCACTGTTTTTCTGAAATAGTTTGCTTTATTAAAATACTACTTTGAAGGAACTGTAGTGTTTCATAGTTTGTTTTATTAACAAAAGCAGAATTAATTGTGCATGTGTAAGAAACTTGAAGAAATAGACTATGAGATGTAATTTTTCCTCTTAGAACAGTTTTAGTTAGAACATTAAATGTCAGTTGCATCAAGTACAATCATTTGAGGATATGTTAAATTCCCTTTAACCTTGACTAATTTTATTCTGCTTTTCTGTAAGACAAGGTAAACATTCTATTTTCCAGAGATTATTGAAAAAATAAAATATTGAATATACTTTCTTAAGTTAAGCTGCCCATTTCCTTCTAATCAGAAAACATAGGAAATATCTCTTGAACACCCAAAGGCAGAGGAATAAGATGAAGTACTTAAACTGTGGAAAAAGGAAAAGAGAAAAGAATAAAAGGTCAGCTGGAATCTCAATAGGGAGGACAAAATGGATGTAAGTTCTAAGTGTCTAGAAAGGGACCTTCAGCTGTGGTAGACATTTTCAGAATAGTTTGCCATTTAAAAAAGTCATTTGAATGATAATTTTGTGGGCTATGAACAAGTATCTTTGGCCTCAAGTTAAAAATAATCCCAGTAATATAACATCTCACTAGAAGTAGCTTCAGTGGCAGTCTGCATTATCTGCCACAGAGCTAGGAACTTAAGAACAGGCAATATATACTTAATAAGAGCTGCGTGAAGATGTTCACATGCTTCCTACATAGAGTAATTCTTCATGTCTTCAATGAGAATATATTCATTCTTAGGAATAGTTTTAGCATGCTCAGAGTATGTTAGTACCATTGAATTTGAAGATACAGGGCATGTTGTCAACTCCTACAAAGATTCTGGGGGAGTGCTATTAGATGTGCAAGTGAAAAGGAAGAGACAATCTCCCTAAATGCAAATCTACATGAAAACAGCACAGTGGGCTAGCACCATTTAGTGTACCAAGAACCTAATCTCTTGCCTTTGTGAAGTTTTTAACTTACTGCCTTTTCTTATGGACTTTTGTACTTCCTCACAGTCAAGTCCCTAAAGCTATCTCTAAAACAATGTAGGCTTTTCACTGAACTCTACTTTTTGAAGACCATATAGAAATTCCATCAGCATCCCTTTCCTGCTTAAAACACACCACGTGCTATCTTTGAGTTTTTCTCCTGAGATGGGTTGTGGAATAAGCTAATTTATTTTATTCTTGCAGAGATAAACACACAGATCCTTTTCAAGAGTTTTATCGATAAAGTTTATGGAAAGAGAAGGGATGACAAAAATAACATGGATGCAGTTAGATAGTGGTACTGCCCCTAATTCTTGATTTCCTTGAGAGATCATGTTCAGCATAGTACAGTTATAGATGTGGTAACATGATGGATGGTAAGCATATGACCTTCCTTTATTTTATTTTTCTTTTTTTTTGTTTTTTTTTTCTGGTACCAGGAATTGAACTCATGACCTCGTGCTTGCCAGGCAGGTGCTATGCCGCTGAGCTAAATCCCCAGCCCCATGACCTTCCTGCTATGTGACTTTGGGCAAATTATACAACCACGTGGGGCATCAGTTTGCTCATCTGTAAAATGAGTTATTTGAATTAGGTTATCTCTAAGGTAGGGATTTAGCAGGTCTAATGTTACCATTAGGTGTCTCTGATTATAACTGTGTCTTTGGGAAAAATACTAATTTCTGTTTTGTATAATCTTTTTAAGAAGTCAAGTCAGTGTTTAATATGCTTTTGACATTTTTTCCAACAAAATGGCTGATTAAAAAGACTTTTTTTTGAAACAGATTAGGTGCTCTTTTTCAGAAAATTCATATAGGTAGCTCAGTCCTATTTCTTGATATTTTTGATTGAAATATTAAGGTAGTTAACTGATGGCAGCTCATTCCTTGACTATAATGCTTATGATGCTCAGTAGAGTAGCTTGCTTCTCTAGGACTTGGGGGAGAGTAATGGTGCAGGAAGTGTCCTGGTAACTGATATTTGACAAATGTCCATTTTGGCTAGACACATGTGATTTCACATAAATGTATCTCATTTAACCTCTTAGAATATCTGAGTTTATTTCTAGCATCACAGGATACATCCTGTATTTTTACGCATACATACACCTGTTGTCTAGGGCAGGCTTTTGTTTCTTTGTTTGTTTAGTTTTTCTGAGACAAAATCTTGCTGTGTAGTCCAGACTGATCTTGAACTTACTATATAATCCAGGCTGGCCTTGAATTTATGTCAATCCTCCTGCCTCAGCTTCCCAACTGCTGGGATTACAGGCATACATCACCACACCTGGTTTTTTTTTTTTTTTTAATTTCGGGATGCTACCTGTTTATGGGTCGTGTAAAGAATTCAAACTTTTTTTTTTTAAAGAGGTAGACTATGTTAGAACACATCTAGTAAGGATGAAAGTGTTTTATTTCTATAGACTCATACATACATTTTTTGCAGGGGTTGGAACAAAATTTGAAAGTTTGCAATGGAGAATATTGAACGACTGAATAACATACTGTATAGGAGTGAAAGTGGTATTTCAGAAGTCTTTTAATTTTACAAATGTGATGCCTTTCATATATTTGACTCATTTTGACAGGCATGTATCTCTTTTGCGCAGTATAATGTAGTGATGGCAGTTTGGTTCAGGAATGAGATGAGTTGGGTTTTAATCTCAGTTCTGCCTCTTGTGTTACCTTAAGCATGTTTTTTTAACTTCTTGAATCTTCAATTTTCTTATTTGTAAATAGAATATACTTCAGAGTAGTATTGAGGATTGAATGAAATAATTCATAAAAATGCTTTGTAACTACTCCGAAAATACAGTTGAGTTTTATGGCTCATAAAGCCATACTGAGGTGCTTTTATTACCATTACTATTACCTCAGTGCTTTCTAGGAAGAGCTTATGATTTCTGCAGAGAGTGCTGTAAATTTTCAGGCGTCTGATTTATCTTCTTCCTCTTTGTATTGGCTGCTTGGGGGGAAATGCTTTTGTGTGTCTATTACCACTATTTCTATCAGATTTCTTACCAGGTAGCTTTTAAATTCCCTGTTTTCTATTCTGTTCACCACCTTACATTATTTATCATTATTGTTTTGAACAGATGTGACATTCATTTTATTTCAACATAGTATGAAATGTTTACTTGTTAGTATAAAAGCGAAATTCAGGAGTTAAAGAAAGCCTACATTTTGCTGTTCTCAAAAAATGCTTTGTACTTCTTCAGGCATTTATTGATGGGAAAGTATGTCTTGCCTGCTGTCAACACCTAGAAATGTAAGAAGAGTTACCTAACTTTGTAAAAGCCTCTCTCACAGCTGCCTACCTTTCTCTGTAAATCATAAAATTGCACCAATTCCTCACAAAGCTACATTTGTTACCTGAGTTCCTTCTGAAGCATCATTTTCATCTCCTATGCCTCTTGTCATTTTCTGTATTGTTTTCATGATATTTTGAATAACTCAAGCTATAGCAATTAAAGTCAAATGTGGCTGCTCTCTCTCACGTTCTCCCATGTAACATAAAATCCCAGTGCACAGAAACAATTATAATTCCATATCATTGACCTGATGCTCATGCTAAATTGTCTGCTATTCAGTTTCTGTGTGAAATCTTTCAACTGAAAAGTTAGACTGTGCTTATTATCTATGTAAATGGTTGAAAATGTAAAATAGACTAACAATGAATGTCAGTGCCCAGTTTATAATATCTCTCTCCTTAAATTGTTTCATTATTGATAGATTTAGAATCTTCTTCTTTTTTTTTTTTTTCCTGTACTGGGAACCGAACTCACGACCTTGCGCTTGCCAGGTAGGCGCTGTGCCTCTGAGCTAGATCCCCATCCCCAGATTTAGAATCTTCTAACTATTGTGATATATATATATAATTGTTAATTATATTGACACTGCTGCACCAACTTTGCTGAATTCCTTTATTTGTTCCAACTGTTTTTTTTGGTAGATTCTTTAAGGTTTTCTGTATATGAGATCATGTGGTCTTCAGATAATAGTCTGATTGTTTTCCTTTCCAACTTGGGTGAACTTTGTTTCTTTATCTGGTACCATTGCTCTAGCTAGGACTTCTAATATTCATTAAGTGAGAGTGGTGAGAGTGGATATATACATCTTATTCTGGTTCTTACCAGAAAATCATTGAATTTTTCCCTATTCAATATGATACTAGCTCTGGTTTTGTCATGTATGGTCTTTATTGTTTTGAGGTACATTCTATCTACACCAAATTTGTTGGGTTTTTATCATGAAATGATGTTGAATTTTATCAAATTCCTTTTCTGAATCTATTGCAATGACTATGATTTCTGTGCTTGATTCTGTTAATATCACTGCAACCATTAATTCTGATATATCAATTTGATTAGATTAAGAAATGCCTAGTAGATTAATAAAACACATTGGATGTGTTGGTACATATGTAGGTAAGTCCTTGAATACTTTATATAGCACCTGGTCCCTTTCCTCTCTGGTGCTGTTCCTCTCCTCTGCTTCCCAGCTGTCATGAATTAAACATCTTTGCTCTGCCACACACACTTTGCCATGACGTTTTTATCTTGGAGTCAGCTGACAGTGGACAGAATTCTCTGATACCATGAGCCAAATTAAACTTCTCCTTTGAGTTGTGAGTGTTGGGTATTGTGTCTCACCAATAGGAAAGCTGGTTAATACAGAAAATGTATCACATTTATTTGCATATGTTGAAACGTAAGGGCAATTTTAAAACTCATAACTGTACACTGGATTCAGGATGGGCCAAAACAAACCAGCCAGTTCCCATAATTAGAGAGTATGAAACCCCAGCTAGCCTTGGTGTTATCAGCACAAGCTGTAGCTTGTAGGATAAATGTAACTTATCGGGACTATACTGTTATCCAACTTGTACTTCCTTCTAACAACCTATATAAGTTAGTGTCTAACCCCAAGACAGGGCTGATGATTTGGAACTGGTTCCCATCAGCCTGCTAGCATAAATAAAGCTGTCTGCCTTCCAAAATTCCTGGGTGCTATGTGTCTTCTAACTGATACGGTCTGATTTTTCTGGAACAGAATCAAATTGGTTATCCTTGAATTAAATCTGACTTGATCATGGTGAATGATACTTTTAATGTGCTGCTGAATTTGTTTTGCTGCTAGTATTTTGTTGAGGCTGTTTACATCTGTGTTCATCAGAGATACTGGCTTGTAGTTTTTCTCTTGTGTCTTTATTATCATATGTAATTTCTAAGTTTGCATTCTATTTTGTTTTGTTTTATTTTATTGCGACAGGGTCTTCCTTGCTGGTTCAGGCTGGCCTAAAACTTATGACAGTCCTCCTGCCTCCAGAGTGCTAGGATTACCAGTGTGTACCACTGTGCCCAATACGCCTTCCATTTTTACAATGCTTTCTGGTGTAAAAGTGCATAATTTTTATATCATCAAATCTATCAAACTTTTTTCTTTTCATTGTTTCTTCCTCGGAGGAGTAGAAACCCCTACTCCTGCCTCCAAGATTAAGAATTTTTATTTTATCATTACATATAAACATTAATGCATTTGAAATTTATTTCTTTGTAGAGTATGAGGTTTGTCTCCCTTAAATAGCCAGTTATTTCACCACCATTGAGCTAATAATGTATTCTTAGCAATGCATTGAAACAGCTTCTATATTTTGTCCTATATGATCTATTTTTGGAATTTTTCTTCTGCCAATAATCTGAGTGTTTCCGTGTAGTCTGTTTTAAAATGTATAAAGCATAAGGTAGGAAGATTAAAATAGTCATTAGCTCTGTGGGAAATGATAACTTTCCCTCTGGAAGTATATAGAGGACAGAACACAAAACATTAACATTTGAATGTGTGTTGGGGCTGGGGATTTAGCTCAGCAGCACAGCACCTACCTGGCAAGTGCGACATCTTGAGTTCGATTCCTGGTACCGGAAAAAAACCCCAAAAAATAAAAAACAAAAACATTTGAATGTGTGAAACATCGTAGCATCTACTCTGGAAAATAGCAAAGGAAAAGGAAAATGCCAGAGTGAAAATATTGGCAATTCCTAAGAAGGGACCAATTACATTTACAGAATTCTTTCAAATTTCTATGAAAAACAGAGATTTCTGCAGGTAAATGAGCAGAGCATGTAAATAGATGAGAAGAATGAACATACAGTCAAGAAAATGCTGAGAAAATATTTTCTTTACTAATAGTGATATGCTAAATAACCTAATAATTAAAGCATTAATAATAGCTAATTGTCCATAAAGTTGTATTCAGTTGTTATGCTGATAATATTGTATATTGGGACCCTGGAAAAATAATTTGACAGATTGAATTGTAAATATGTTCATTGCTTTTGATTCCGTAACTTCAGATCTGTGAATCTCAGGAAATAATATAAAAGAGATAAAGAGCTACAAGGATGATGATATCTATTTTTAACACTACTTATAATAAAATTTGAAAGGAGTATAAATGTTTGATATATATTCAAGAACTCATACATCTTGAGGAGGCTGAATATGTACATCAAAGGAGGCTTCCTGGCTGACTAGTTGAGTACATACTTTTTTTTTTGGTCTTTTTGAGACAGGGTCTTGCTATGCTGTTCAGGCTGCCCTTGAGCTGACTTTGTAGCCCAGGCTAGTCTTGAACTCACAATGATCCTCCTGCCTCAGCCTCCCAAGTGCTGGGATTACAGGCATGTGCTAAAAACATAGCACTGGATCTGGTCCAAAGCTTTTTATTTTATTATAAATACTGTCCCTATAATTGAAACACACAGATATGTATATTTCAGTGAACAATAGTACAATGAATGCTTATGTATGTATGACTTAGATGAAGGAAAAATAAACCATTGCCAAAATATTAGCAGTACTTTAAAAGCTCTCTGTGTGCCCCATCATCAGTGTATACCTGCTTACTTTCCTGATTACGAAAGATGTAATCATTATGGTACATATTATTAATTTGTAATATTGTACTTTGTAAAGTTGTTTTATCATGTGTGCATGTATCTGTACACAATATATTCCCAGTTTTAACTGTTTTGGCCCCTGCCTAACATTCAGAAATGTAATATATGTATTCTTTGCATGGCTTGACTTGCTTTTGTTGATTGGTGCTATGCTTGTGGGATTCATTCATATAGATGCACATATCTGTGCTCTACCTACTGCTTTATATGGTATCCTAGATTTGCAAATCTTCAAACTCACTGGATTATGTTGGTTTGTCAAAATAAATGTATTTAGTTGCTCTTTCGTTCTCAGTTTTTCAAGTCCTCCCTGCCAGGAAATTATAATAGTAGAAAACATTCATGCTAAAATAAGATTGGTCTTTATACCACTGTGCAAGTATTTTTGCACTTAACAATTCTCACCTTTCAATCCATTCCATTTCATTTTTATCTCATTTGGTACACAGACCCTATTTTAACTTTTCCTAACAACTCACTGCCTTATTAATTTTTCAGCATATATATATATATGCATCCAATTCTGTATCACAAGTTGCCTTTTGTTTGGTATGTCCTATAAAATCTGTTTTTGTAGGGTAGTTGATTTATTATTTTATTTAAATGATATATGCAAAAGAGCCTAGCCAGTGACCCTTTAGAGTCTTTCATCCTTGTAGTATCATTTTCTGTATTCATTTTTGTATGTCTTTCCTGTAACTGCTTAAAGTTGTATCTAAAGGTATGATGGACTGAGGTTAGTATTTTTGACTAGAGTACAACTTAGGTGATACGAATGCCATATTGGAGGATACTAGAAGACACATAATATCTAGTTGATCTATTGTGAGTGTTAAGATTGACTCTGGAATAAAATGATGGCCTTTTCACCCCTCCATAGTGCAGATGCTTTTCCTCGTTTGTATTGAAAATAATCTGTATATGGTTAATTTGGCATTGTACAGATGTTCAGTTTGATACCAGTCTTTCATATAAATATTCATCATTAATTGACAACCCTTTCATAAATCAGTACAGTGGACACTTGACTTATGGACTCAATTTGTTCATGAGGGCTGGTTATAATTCAAGTTGGTTGTAAGTGAAGACTATTTTTGCCATAAGAAATAATGGAAATAAAACCCATAATGTATTCCAAACCTCCCAAAGCACCCCTTAACTAACCTTTTCATGATGCAAAAGGATTGAATAATGTCTGTAATTTACCAGAACCACCGATAATTTTCCTAATGTATTCACCAAAAAGTTAAAAAATGTGCCTAGTTTACCAGAAACAACAATTCCATACTGTACTCACTGTTCAAGCTAACATCTTTGGCTTGCAGGAAGGGAGGGTGAAATATAAGGTGGCTATTGTTTGGAAGGAGAGTCCCCTTCCATAAGAACATCAGGAATTTGGCTCTATTGTGTCCTTTCTCTACTTGGGAAAATCTGTAGCCCACTAAGACCTGCTATTGGGTCATAAGGTCTCAACTTTTTCAGAACTAAAAACTGGTCTAAGGTTGTCTATTTATGTCTTTTCTTTAACACTTCTGTAGTATGACATGGCGTTGGTCATGTTATTAAGCAAGTGAATGCAACAATTGGCGTTTTCTCTGGGTGGGTCTTCTCTATAAATGTTTGCAGCTCTGTCTACTTTTCAGAATTTCCTTTATTTCAGAAGAAGAACTTTGCTATACTGATGGCTGATACTCCCTCTCCTCATAAGAAAGTACCTCAGCTGCCATTCTCTGTTGCTCAGCCTGAAGTTGCTGAAGTTCCTCTGTAAACAATTCCTCTGAGTGTTCCTCCACCAGTTCCTCAACATCACTGCTGTCTACCAGCAAGCCAGGTAGTAATAATATTGTCTACAACAGTATATAGTGATATTATTGTCAACAACAGGGTCAGTTGAAGGCTCAGGATCCTCTACACAGCCTTCGAAGTCTCCTGTGTAATTTTAGGGCACACATCCTTCCAGGCACATCTCAGTGTCCTTAGAGAGGTATTGTCCCAGGATTTCTCAGTTAACTCCCCATAGGAAAGGATGTTGTAGTGCTTTCTAGAACTCCTTAAGGGTTAAATCTGTGTCTGAGACCATCTGGAAGCATTTTAGGAACAGTTCCTTGATGTATAGATTTTTAAAGTTAGCTATAACCTGCTGGTCCATAGGCTGCACTAGAGGAGTTGTATTATTTGAAAAAAACTTGGCTAAGAGTCATGGGAATTCTTCTGTCAGTTCTTCCAAATCTTGTGGGTGACCAGGAGTCTTTTTTTTTTTTAAAGAGTAGGATGAATTTATTGAGAGAAAGCTTCTGTCTGAGAAGGACAGAAGGAGACCTGGAAAAATGGGTTGCCCATCAACCCTGCCTCACAAGGATGTTTTATTGAGCAAAACCATGGAGGTGGGGCATGCTTAAGGTGGGACTGAACTATAATTAATCAATAAGATTAACAGTATAATTGCTTAGGTAATATTGATCCAGTGGCAAATCATGGGATGGGTGTGAGGTGGTATGAACAGTGGAGGTTAAGAGTAGGAAGAATTTATTGAGAGAAAGAAAGCTTCTGTTTGAGAGGGAAAGAAGGAGGCCCAGAAAGTGGGTTGCCCTTGTATTTCTTTCTGTTTTTTTTGGTGTCAGAAATCAAACTCAGGACCTTACACTTGCCAGGCAGTTGCTTGTGCCGCTGAACTATATCCCCAGCCCTGCCCTTATATTTCTTAACTGTAGGACAGAATGCCTCCCTGAACCACTCAAGAAAAAGTACTGTTTTTACCCAGGCTTTTGCATTAGGTCAGCACATGACCCCTAGCCTATTCTTCATGACTTTATGCTTTCTGAATACTCGAGGAATCTCAAAGTGATAAACCAAGAAAGGCTTTGTCTTGAGGTCACCGCTTGTATTGACACATAGCAATAAGATTAGCCTATCCTTCATAGGCTTGTGGCCTGGCATTTTTTTTCTCTTCCTGGATAATATATGTTTTCCTGGGCATTTTCTTCCAAAAAGGCAAGTTTCATCACAGTTGAAAACTTGATGAGAGCAAATACCATTTTCTTGTCATTGTTTTGAAGTGGTGTATGTAATTTTCAGTAGCCCTTTTATCAGCACTGGCTGCTTTACTGTGCCTAGTTGTGTTATTAACCCCAGTTCTCAGTTTACAATTGTGAAACCATCCTTTACTAGCACAAAATGTTTCACCATTATCACTTTTTGATGGATTATCCTTTATAAAATCTTTATTTATAGCCCTAGCATTTTCATACATTATCAACTCAGACAATAACCTGCCATCTGCCTTTTTGTTTATCCACACTAATAATGGCCTTTCGCCTCATCTAATACTGTTGATTGTGACTTACTAATTTGAGTAACACCTTTAGCAACACGGGCTTCCTTATACAAGTCTTTTCTCTGTAAGACTGTCAAGATGGGATACAAATCTTTTCTCTGTAAGATTGTCCAGATGGTGGATGTTGACATGTTGTGCACATTAGCAAAATTAGTCATGCTAACACCACTCTCATATTTCTCCACAGTTTCCTTCTTCTTTTCAATTGTGATTGTTTTCTTTCCATTCCCTTCCTTCCTTAGCTTCTTTTCTAGCGTTTTGGGGGCCATTTTGGTAGCAGTAATCATAGCAGTTATATACACCTGTGACTGAAATCACACCCACAGTCACGCACTGGGGCTCAGAATGATGCTTATGTACACACATGCACTTTTCTGGCATTGCAAGTCTTTGTTTCCAACTGCACAAGTGGCCTGGATTTGTGTTGTAACTCAAGACTTTGGTTGTAATTTAAACCTACAATTCTGATCATAACCCAAGTTGTTCATATGTGAGGCTGGTCACAAGCTGAGGGTCCACTGTATTTTTATTTGGACTTGAAAAATAATTGTTTTGTAATTCTTTGACTCATTCTGTGGATTAGCTGACACTGAATGCACTTCTGAAATTTATGCTGGAAAATATCCTCACACATTTGTAACCTTATCGATGCCTAGCTGTTACAGTACTTACTCAGAATCAGGAAACATTTGGGAAACAGAATTAAATGTAAAGCTACTTGTTGGGGATAAGCAAAGAGATATCCTGAAATTGTGTAATACTGAATAGAACACAAATTTTATAGATAACTGACCTTAACTTTGCACTTTATTGGGTTTGTGACTTCATGGAATTATTTAACGTTTCTGTATGTGTTTTCTCATCCTCTACTGCCATTTGGATACATGTGGACAAAGACTAGAAATGATGGGAGAATGAATAAAATTTTTGTTAGGGATCAGATCATAGATGATCCAAATATTTTCTTTAGTAATATATCATTTTTACAATGTAAAAGGTAAAATGAAAAAGAAAAGTCACTGTCATGCTCTTAAGTATTTCTTATATGAATTTTAAGGTACAAACTCACCAAAAGCTGATCAATGAATTCTTTATACTCATTTATTCTTGAAATAGTAAGAAATTCTTAATGTAATAAAGGTATAAATTTATTAGATAAAATTTTATCCTTTAGCAGTTTTATTTTAGTAAATGTAATCACTGTTCAACTTTTTAATGTACAGGATGAAATTAGTACCTTCTGTGTTCTCTCAATCAAATATACTATAGCTGATTTTCTCCAAAATGCTTAATAAAACTACATTTCAGATTCCATTTGATGTGTTTTAACAAATGTTATGTAGTTAAAAAGAAGAAATTCATAGAAACAGGTTGAGTATCTCTAATCCAAAAATTTGACATCTTAAATGCTGCAAAATCCTAAACTGTTTGAGTATCAATATGGTACCATCAATGGAAATTCTAAACATTTTTATTGTGATGTGTCACAGACAAAAGTTATGGCTAACTGAAAGTAATGTATAAATTTAAATTCAGGGCATGTGTATAAGGTATACATGAAACATCAATGAATTCTGTCTTTACATTTGGCTCTCAGCCTCAAGAGATCTTATTATGTATATGCCAGTGTTCCAAAAATAGATTTTAAAAAATCAAATCTGAGATGATTCTGGTCCCAGACATTTAAGGTAAGGAATAGTCAATCTGTACTTTGCAATTTAGTTTATAAGTTTGATAAGTTTTTATCCCTACATTTTAGAAATGGATTACTTGATAGGATTTCAAATAAAGGGGAAGGTTACGATTTTTTCTGATTTTATAGAAGCCTTTGAATGAGTATGTAGTCTGTTACATTATCTCTTTTAGATTCATAGCTTTATAAACAATATAGTAAAGTCATGTTTCTTCTGTGGTATATAAGTAAAATATATTTCAAACAAAGAAATGTTATTTTCTTCCTCACAAGTTTAACATTGTGTTAAATTGGAAGAGAGCTGTGCTAGAGTATTCTTTGTTGTGTAAAGATCATTTTGATCACTTTATTTGATACAACAGAAATATTAATATTAGGGAAAGTAAAAATTAATTATAGTGGACATTGCCTTTCAATTTCCTAGTATGGACAGGTTTTAGCAAGCATTTATATTACTTTGAAGGGAATCAGTTCCCTTTGAAGGGAATTGAATTGATACAATTTTCTTAATTTAGATACAGTGTGTTATATAAATATTATTTTAGATATAGTTAGATATAATTTAGATATTTACTGTATTGTTACTCAGGAAATTACTGTATTTTATATGTATAATGTTTCCTTGATTCAAATGCAATATGATACTTTATTTATTTTTAAAGATTTTTATTACAGAACATTTCAAGCCTGAAAAAGTAAATTAAAATAATCCACCATATACCCATCTCCTATTTTCAACAATTATCAACTCATAGTCTTGTTTTCTCTGTATTCACCATGTTTGTCTCAATCATCCAATCCTTCATTATTTTGAAGCAAGTCCCAGATATGTCATTCTATCTTTAAATATTTCAACATATATGGAGAAGATAAACAGTCTTTTAAATTTATTTATTTATTTATTTATCTATCTATCTATCTATCTATCTATCTATCTATCTATCTATCTTTTTGAGACAGGGTGTCACTATGCAGTTCAGGCTAGTCTTGAACTCACTTTGTAGCCCAGGCTGGTGTGGAACTCCCAGTGATCTTCCTGCCTCAGTCTCCTGAGTGCTAGGATTACAGGCCTGCTGGGATTATAGGCATGCACCGCCACACCTGGGTCTTTATTTTTGTTTTTATGGCCAAGAACTTTCTGTATAACTAATGTGTACATGATAAATATGGTGTCTCACATGTACTTGAGGATATGAAGGTAATCCCTTTGGAACTGAATAGATGTGGATTTAAATCTGAAGTCCAGTATTACTTAGAGTGTGGCTTTTGATATTTGATACTTAAATGAATTTTTCAAAATTAATAATATGTATGAGAAATAGTTTCTCTCATGTAGTAACAAATTAAATTATTAAATATTAATATTTTAGTGAGCATATATATTTTGATAATTTAAAAAATTGAACTGTAGAATGACTAGTATGTTTAAATTACTTTAGTTATAAAGGATACCAGTCAGTTTATACCAAAAGTACACCTGTTAGGTGGGAAATATGTAGTTTTTGATAATAAAATTAGTACCCAACAAAGTATAGGTAAACATTGCTGGAGGATAAATGTTTATCTCAAATTATATAGCACAGGCAATTACAGTAAGAACCAGAGGGTATGACTTTGAGCCTAGTATTCACTATTATCTGAATGTGTGGTTTTGGAGGAGTCATTTACTATTACAATCGCTGTTTTTTAATGTGAACAATGGAAATAGCACCTTCAATTTTTCTAATGTATCAGTTAATGTAATTAATTAATTAGAATATTATAAAACACCTCACAGTGCCCAAGGTCTAATTTTTTAATGAAAGTATTGCTAACTTGAAGGTGTGGCCTTACTGCAATTTTTAGAACACAACCACAGTAACTTCATCACATGTCCTTTGTGTAACAGAATGTAATGCAGTATAATAGATAGTTTAGTTATTTAGCCTAAAAGTAGACAGCAAATAAAAGGACAGCCTAAGATAGAGTTGACCAGATTTAAAAGAAGCACATATACTTATTTAAGAGCTAATTCAAGTCATATAGCTAGTTGAGCTCAGAAATATAAAAGGAAACACAGGAAGATATATAAAACTTAAAATGGAGAGATAAGGAATCTTCTTCCCCCTAAAAAGTTCTTAGGCAATATATGCTGAAGTAGTTGACAGCTCTTCCCTAAGCCCTGGGCTAGAAAAGTTGAAAAATAGAGACTAACCATTGTCCTTCAAACTCACTTTGCTTAAACTTAGCCAGCTAAAAAATTAGTTTTCCTTAAACCTCCAAACTTCCAGAGCTACCTGTTTAAAACATATTTTTGTGCTCTGCTTATCTATATATACGGACAAAATAGAGCACAAATGCCAGTCCACTTTCAAAATCCCCAGCTGTATTCTTATTTCCAAAGAAGATTCTCCTAAGTTTCTCCTTTTGTCCGTGATTTCATTCTTCAACTTAGTGAGATAATGAGCTTGGTGTTGTACCAAATTCACTTGCATGTTTGGAGGTACCAACAAAATCAGTCTGGACTTTGAAACCAACAAATCAAGATTGATAAGAAGTAAAAGATCAGTGTGTTTATCTTTTTCATTTCCCCCCATTTAATTGTGATTACATTTAAGAAGTAGGAGTCATTAGTGCTCTGTTTTTTTTCTTACTAAGTAGATAAAGTTTTTGAGCCTTACATAAAGAGTTACTGTTACATTAGGCTTTTCATACACTTCTATTCGTTCTCCACTGTCTCCCACCCAGGAATAGTGTCTAGAGAGAAATTTAACAAACATCTGGTGTTGTTTAAAAAATTGGGCAGACTCTTAGTCTTTTGAGGTAGGGGTACATATAACACAGATGGTTTCATTGATAAAACAAAAAACAGAACTCAGAGACCTCTATGCTGTCACCCCAAGCACCATAGCCCATCAGGGTGCAAGCTAAGGAGTTCTTTTCAGACCCTTGTGGAAAGCCTTGCTTCCCACTTACAAGTGCCATGCTCTGACAGGGGCCACTCTCCAGTAAGACCTAGACAGTGGGAAAAAGTGAATGGTACACTATAGTCCATAATGTTAAGGGACCACTTTCTTTTCTTTTGCTACACCCTCCACCTAATCACTCAACCCACAGCATAGCTGACAGGGACAACTTATCCAGGGTGAATCAATATATATTGTAAAGACTGTCCTTAACTGTTTCTCTGTCTCCTTCCGCTGATTCTTCCCTGGGGCTGCTGGCTTTCAGTCTCTCTTAGGTAAATTTTCTGACCTTGAAGACTCTGAGGGACCAGGTTTTCCATTTCCAAAATGGTGAGTTCCTTCTCCCTGACCTTTCAGTGTTTGACTCACTACTGTCTTGCTCTTTGGCTTACTGGTTCATCTGGTTCTACCTGCTCAGTTGTGCTGTGGCCCCAGTGTCAGTGTGGCTCCAGAATAAAGGTGGCTTTCACTTTCACGGGCCAGGGAACCCCTCTGTTTGGGAGATACCCCAAAGGAGGCACATATTTTGTGCATCCTCCTAGAGTGATAGGTTCATGACTAAGGAACACTTTTTAGATAGATAGTAACGATTCCATAGGACCTCTATATTGGGTCCTGTGTTTCATCTTCTGATCTCTCTGGACTGTATTCTTAAATACTGGTCTGAATTTAATCCTCAGATTCTCAAAAAAAAGTCTCATTTTCCTGTACAATACTTTCCGACATCAATGTGAGCTCCTTGATCAAGAACTTTATTCTTTGTCAGAGGGCTGCTACATGTGCCTTTCTAAGTCCTCAACTCCATTTTCTGACACTGATGTTTTTTCTCCTTCAGACCCTTGGTGCAACTCCTTACGAGAGATCTCTCTTGTGATTTTCTTGAAAAGTGCGATTGCAGCCTCTAAGGAAAGTTCTGATTAATCTATTTGTAATTATAAACCTAAAACTATAAAAGGTTATTATATTTATATAAAGCTTATACATCTAAGGATATACTCTGACTTAAAAATAATTGTTTTATATGTTTCCTTGTTTGTTTGTAAGCCTAATAATCTGTTTAAATAACCAGTGAAAATAACTGTAGCTGGTTAATTAAAGATTTTTTTGACCTTATATCAATTTCCTTTTTAATTTTTTGGTTATATAATCTTCCTTCTTTTTTGAGACTTTCCATAAAAAAACAGTTATATAGGTTAGGGGAGATGGTCAAACTCACCTAAAATATTGAAGAGTTAAAAACTACTAGGCTCCAGACTTGCATGAGGCTTATAGATAAAAGAAATAAGGTTTGATAATATAAAGGTCATATATGATTGGGTTAATATGTGTGTTTATGTGTAAGTTTCAGGTATATGTTCTGTTTTAGTTACAGATAAACACTCATAATGTTAGTGTAAATGCTTATGGTTCATATAGCTTAACAATAAGCTAGTTTAAAGGAGATAAGATAAAAGTAAACATATCTTTAAATATAGTGGCATTTTCTTCCAGGTTGTTAGCCAATCAAGATAATATCTACATATTTGGTTTTATAAATACAATGTCTGTTGTTTTCTGTGTATAATAACTTAAATGCTTTTCCTTGGTTAAAGATAATAGCTTCATTGTCTCCCTGGTATGAGAAACTAAAAGAGTAAATATGGTCCAAAACTTGTAATAGATATTGTGAAATGGGAAGAAACTGTTCAAAAGGAAAGAGGAAGTAGGTTGGTGGGAAAGGGGAAAGGAAGGAAGGGAAAAGGAAAAAATACAAGATAGTTGTGCTACTAGTTTCTCTTAGTTCATTGAAAAGTTGGTGCTAATACCATTTGGATAATTTTTTATGCCCATATCATGTACTCTGAGTTACTACTTTGAAGATAACAGTGTGCAATGTATTAACTACTGTTATTCTCACATTAATTTTTTTCCATTAAAAAAGTGTTAACTGCTATACTTTGGCTTTCATGAGTCATATAAAGTAATTGTTAAGGTAAATAAACAAATGAGAACCTCTAGGGCTTGGAGAACTGCCAGACAATTCTCCCCTTTTTGACTAAAAAAGCAGCTACCTGAATCGATTTTCTCAGGCTTACTGTGATACCCTGCAACAAAAACTTTTAAAGAAATTACGATATGTAATCAAGTTGGCTGTAATTAAGATGCTAAAAGCTTTCTGTGTCTTAAAACAAGGTTTTTGTTCTCTTGGTTGTATATTTTGCCGAGATAATTTCTTGTATTTTTGTTAGTAGATTTTTGTGATTAAGTAAATGAATTTTAAGAGTTAAACAATATTTAAATGTTGTTTTCAATAATCTACTTATGATTGATTATTATCTTAGTTTATGGCACATTGTACATATCTATGAGACCAGCAACATATATACAGGTATAAAGAAAATATGCTGTGAGTCTAAACTGGACTAGGCTAGAAAAACTGAAAAATACACAATAACCAATTTTCTTTAAACTTGGCTACCTAAAAAAATAATTTTCTTTAAACTCTAAAACTCCTAGAGTTACCTGTTTAAAACAAGTTTCTGGGTGCTGCTTATTTATATACAATCCAAACAAAGGGAACACAACTGCCATCCCACTTTCAAAATCCCCTCCTAAATAAATAACTGGGAGCTATCTGCCTTCTTATTTCCAAAAAAACCCCACTCCTAACGTCCTCCTTTTCTCTATGAAATCATCATTCTTTGAATTAGTGACAAAATTAACTGTTTTTGCATGTTCATTTTTTTTGTAGGGGGTTTTGCTCTGTGCTTCGTATAGTTTAGTTTCATTTCAGAGATGATTTTTGTCTTAGTTACTTTTCTGTCTTTGCTTAGAAAAAATAACTAATACACAAGTTAAAGGGGGAATGATTTATTTAGTTCACAGTTTGTAGAGATTTCAGTCTACATTTTCCTTGTGTCCTGAGACTGAGATTAAGGGTGGCAGATTAATTAATCTTGCAAAAGAAATTTCAAGGCAGTCTAATGTTGAGGGGAGGAATGGCTATGGGTGGGGTCTTTTAGCCAGATTTATGCTGAGAATCAAGATCAAAGAGCCCAAAAAAATGATTCAAAGTGTTGTAACCTGAAATTTGAGACTTAGTATCCTGTGGACACTATTTTTGTGTGGATTCTTGAAGATTCTACAACTGCTGCCTTTGCAATGTTCCCAAACTTCTATTTTTAGGTTTTTATTCAAACCTTTTTGCTCCTAAATAGAAGAGAAACCAAGTTGATATTGTTGAACTAGCAATGCCATTCCCCTTTGGAAACTGAAAACTTTTGGTAAGTTACTCCAAGCCTTTTATTTTATCTAATAAGGATATCCATATAGAAGCTGAATTGCAGAGAGTAAGTGATTTTCCTGATGTCACACGTATTTAATATAAACCGGAAAAAAAGAAGTCAATCCTTTTGACCTTTATTTTAGTACTCTGAATACTGAAGCAGTATTCTTATTATTACCTATTCCCAAAGGCTTACATTATAGTGGATTTTTTTTAACTAAGAAAAAATTCGCATTAACAGTTTATTGATAGTGCATTTTTCTCATATTCTAAGAAATTCATCGATATAAATATAGTACTTTAACGAGGAAGAAGTCCAGCAATTTCAAATTACTGCATTTTAAAATGTTTGGTAAATTGTGAGGAACAAAAGTTAATTGAAATAATTGATTTTAATAATGTTTAAAAGTGCATTTTTGTTCTTAATTCTTCCCTATATTACTTCCCTGACAGTTTATCTTTTTTTCTGGTTAAGGTAGCCACTAAAAGGTAGAGCTAAATTATAAACTTTGAATATAACATTTAAGGTAGGAGTCCAAAAAACCACTTGAATCAGGGTTGGAATTTAGTTTCTGCCTAATTTTTTTGCTGTAATCTGTTTTAAGTGGCTGCAACATGAGCTGAGAATGCCATTGCAATTTTGTATTAGTCTCTATTCAATTTCTTACCAAATGTCTCAGAATATATATATATATATATATATATATACACACACACATATACATACAT